>NC_133209.1:13615646-13715646 GCF_958299795.1 Porites lutea
AGAATCTTAGGATTAGTTGAAAGGAAAGGTACACCCTGTAGGTGGGTAGTGGAACAAGATTTTCATGGAAATTTTCAGGTCAATGTTACATTTTTTTTTTCCTTTTTCGACGGTGTCCTTGACTTAATTATGCTCATTCTGGTATGGTTTGAAATATCTCTTCACTGACTGCACAAGTTAGCGAACAAAGTTATCCTTGACCATTAAAACTGATGATGTCACAAGCGGTAGAAAGGATGTGGATCCGCACAGGTTGTTACGGGCAGCTCAGGGGCGAATGGGTTAATCTTGTTAAATCAAAAACTATTTCAGGCAAGCTAAAATGACTCCCAGGCCAGTACATAGCTAGCCGTGCTTTTCTACAGCTGGCTGTGTGTGAATAAACTCACCTCTTTGTACCCAGCTGCCAACTTGTTGCTGATCTTCATAAATATCACTGTGTTTGTAAACTCACATTTCCTTGAAGTTTTTCCCTTTTGAAAGCGTAAATTCACATGAAAGAATTCATCTTTTACAAAAATAACATAAAATGAAATGCAGCAAATCGAGATGTCACTAAAAAACCACAATATTTCAGTCTGATGGAAAGTAAGTGAAAGGGTAGGTGATTTGCGTACTGATAGAAACAACATTGAGCACAATTCGAAACCGTTCAACTTCCTGTTTGTTTTTCTGGCATTCTATACATTCTACTGGCTTACATCAATAAAATATTTTGTAAAGTCCAAACAATTTACAAGTTGAGTGATTGCAATTCCTACATGTATAAAACGGAGAGTAGTGTGAAAGCTTCGAATTATTACCTATTTACTTAAGTTAAATTTAACCTTTGTATCGTGGAAACAATATGCTAACACTTCAGTCTAGAGTCAAGGGTGTGGCATGCACAGGTATCCTTTGTGAGCATGCAAATAGTCATGGGACCCGCGATTTTACAGGCGACATGGAACTATAGGCGGAATTCCCTAATGTGACTTCGCGCAAGTCCATGTTCAACTTATGCATGTTCAAAGTAGCCAAACAATTCATTTGTTCAGTAGATACAAACACACATGAAGGATGGATTGCACTTAATATTTACTAGTGTGTTTTTAAGAATTATTTATTACTGAAATCAGTATTAAGTTATACAATTACAAGACTTGTAATGAAAACTTATATAGTGCAACTTTCTATGGCACATGATCAAATGTGCTTTTCAATAAGTTAAAAGACTAAAAATGCACAAAATTTACAAGCTGGTAAAAAGATTTTAATAAGAAGCAGGAGATAAAATGACTGTTACATGTAAGTCTCCTTGGACTGACACCAGTGTTCATCTTAGAGAGTCAGGGAAACTGACTAAAGAATAAGGAAACAGCTGTAGTTGTTCTTCTTAGTTGCTGGGATACAATCATGTCTGCCTCAGAGAGTAGTAACATAAAGTGACTGAAGAAAGGTCAGGATCACTATAGGTGTATGCAGTCTTAGTTATAGAGGTGTCCATGTTAGAGAGGTGTCAGAGAGGAAGTTGAATGTACTTCATTTTTGAAGTTTTCATGTTTGTAACTGCCAGATTAATTAATCTCTCTTATGTTGTTTTATTAATGCCAGGTCTGGGGTACATGCTTATTGAAGGAGCTTACACTGATGCATTTATTGTCCACGAAAACTCTGTTTATGATTCAAAGTTTCCACTCAGTGATGCGGGTGATGACAATAGTTTTCTTCATGGCCAGGATATTGCTGATCCTCGCAAGGCCTTACAAGACACATGGCTGAAACATTTCAGATATCAACCACTTTGGAAGATCAGGAATTATTTTGGAGAGAAAATTGCTCTTTATTTTGGGTGGCTTGGTCAGTAATGATGAGTAGTCTTTGTTCAAGTTGTAGTTCCCTTATTACGAAACTGATTTTGTGTGATTATTTTTCAGGGCTGCTGACTTCTTCCCTAATCATACCTGTGTTTCTTGGTTTTGCTATTTTCCTTTGGGGTCTTAGTGTGGCGTAAGTATTTTGATGATTAGCAAAATATTTTCGAAGAATTATGCGGGTCTAGGCAAGTGTTTGGCCAACGAGGATAACACCTGCCCCTGAGATCTGCATAATTCTTTACATAATAAGAAGGCCATTTCTAATTAATAATAATATTTGTTTTATTATTCATTTAAATAATTCATACTTTAAAATAGTCATGCTTGCCTTGATTGTGATAAAGATCTTCATTAAACTTGTCTGTTCTTTAAATCTTAATTTCCTCTGCAATTTCAGGATATAAAGAGATTATTAGTCTAGCCAATATTCTTCAAATAGCAGTTGTTATCCATTGAGTCCTATCTTTGCTGTTCTTGCCATGTAATTAAACAGAAGTTCTGCTATTTCTTCTCTGCAAAACATCATTTTGAAATTAAAAGCTATTTTTTCCAGCCCTTTCAAAACTACTGAGCTAATGTAAATCTTGTTGCCAGGGCTTCCCTTCTGGTGATTTATTATTCGCCTGTATGTACTATTTTCTCATAGATGAACTGACAGCAGTAGCCAATGCCGCCTTCTATGCCTGTTTCTATCCTTTGCATGCCTGGGCTACATGGCTATGATCTCCTCCCATCTGCGAACTATACAGTTTTTTGATAAAGTCTTTCTTCTTGTGCTATTCTGTACCTTGCTGCTCTTATGATCTTTTGTTCAGCTACAAGAGAGGGCTACTATCCTCTTTTTTTGTTGTGGGCTGCACTTTATACAGGCGCATAACAGGTGGTTTAATTTCATACTTTGTGAAGTAATTAGACCTAATTAAAGTATGGCAGGTCACATACATTTGAGAGCATGCGCATGTATGATTATACTAACCCCATACCATAATAAGTGCATTTTTTTTCACATTTGAATTCAAAGTATGCTTGTAGTAATAGGGGTTGTTAATCAAGTTTATAGGTGGCAAAAGTTCCCTTGATGTAGTGCGAGTAGGATTTGAACTACTGTATGCTTTAGTAAAACGCAACCTTAAATCTTACTGTTTGTTCCTCATAATTTTTTTACTGTAACCACAGAGGAAGAAGTTAGGACAAGACAGAGAAACAGACAAATGTTGTTGATAATCATGACTCAACAATCCGTGCAATGGAGACAAATAAAGAACTTTGGCTTGGCTATTTCCACAGAACTGGTTTAGAAACTTACTGGCAATCCATTGCTAAATAACTTTCTTTGCAAGAAACATTTAGAGCTTCTGGGTCTGCTTCACAAGGCTCATGAAGTTCACACTAGCATTTTAGAAACATAGGCACGTTAAACGTGCATGAGCTATTTTGAATGCTTCAGTGTAACTTTAATGCTTCAGTGTAACCTTACCAAGAGTGATGAATCTACCTTTTTCGTCCTAAATGTAGACTGGGTTTTTGTGCAAAATTGGGTATTGCTGTACATAAATGAAAACGCGAAACGCGCAGCTGCGTTGATCCTCATGCTATATACTCACCTTCCTCTGTCTTTCCCTGTTACATTTGGTGCTAGTTAAACAAATTATTAAAGTAAAATAAATATCTACTCACCAAACGTTGATTAGAAGGAAAACTCTAAGGTTTCCTCGGAGTTTCTTAAGCCAAAATGTGACTCATCGAATTCGAGTAATTAAGGAATACCAGGATTCTTATCATTGTTGTAGATGGTTGCATCATCACAATTCACGAGGTTTTCACGTGCGATTCTACTCAGTGAAACAGTCCTTAACTCCGACAACTTATTTCTTATTATTTCTTATTATTTCTTATTTCTTATTACGTTTCAAAAACTATTGCTTCTTAAAAGACAAGAGCCTTTTTAAGGCATTGTTTACAAAGCGAAACAGGTCTTCATATGTTCAAGTTACTATTATTATTGTGAAAAGCCAATCTGCATGAGATGTACAGTCACACCATCATCATCTGATTCTGCTGTCGTACGTATTTAATTGACATTTCTTTTCCAGAAATTGTGTTTAGATAGGGCATAAGTAAGCTAGTAAGGAAGGTTGGAACTAGACTTAAGAATGTACTTTGCTTTCTTTGAAGGCATTGCATTACCATGGGCAAAAAGTAGGCTAATTTAGGTAAAATAATAGACCCGTTTTTTAAAAGTAGGATTCAAAGATACTCAAGGTCTACTTACTTCGCTAGTATGAACCCACCTACTATAATGGTCACTTTGGTCATCAAGAAATCTTCTCTCATTGCAATATTTACAGCTTTTTGAACCAGCCACAGTTGTTCAATAGGTTGACATTAGCCACCAGATAAATCACTATTCAATCAATAATGCAGTTACTTTTCCTAGCTAATACTGCACTTATCCACTGAAATATGTTAATTGATCTGGTGGATTCTAGCACTATCCAACTTTTTAACACCTGGCACCTGGTTAAAATAGACATGTTTAGGCAAATGAACGGGTTGCTAAACTCTTTTGGTTTGATATGCTGATTTGAAGCTTTAAAGAACTGGGTCAAATTTTGAGTTTCAAAAGTTCATGATATCATTCCTCTGACTAATTTATGCCCTGTTGATGGTCCAGAAAGCTGTTAGTGTTGCATATTTTGAACAAGCTCTCTTTACAACCAAAGGGACCACATTTAAAGAACCGTCTGCAACATGAATATGGTGCTAAGGAACACTCTAATTAATCTTTGCATGAACTTAACAGATGAAATGCAAATTAAGATATCTTTGAAACTTCTTGTCTCAACTAGCAATCTTCAATTCTTCACAGCTCTTAGTAGGTGAGTTCTTCATTGCTTCCTGCTTGTTACCACCTCCTTTATCAATCCAGTCATACACATCTTCTTACGATACTTTTATCAAGTACTTTTCACCCACCAATTCAGTGTTTTATCCTGCTTGAAAAAATGATTTTCTCTAACTCATGCCAGTTGTATCATTGGGTTTTCTTGCACTTGTACAATTCTCTCTTTCCTCATAAAACTGCTGCCTTAACACTACTTAAATCCAACAACGATGATTTCACTTTTTTTAGTGCTGACATAATTTTCACGTTCTTGTCTCTTGTGCGACTGATTTCTTGCTTTGTTACTTTGCATGTAATTCTGAGGTTTTTGATAGAAGCCTTGACTCATGTTCATTGATTTGCTATCAAATCTCTTTCTGTACTCTGTATATGGCACTAATTTTCAGGTTCAGGATTGTTGTCTCTTTATACTGACAATATGAGCTATTATAGTTAAAGATCAAACATGAAACTAGTAAGTATCCTATTTTTATTTCAGCATAAGAGATTATCCACTGAATAGTCAGAACTCTACAGCGTCGACCATCATGCTTTGGGCCAAAAATGCATTTGACAATGATGCAACACCTTACTTTGCCCTAGTTATTTGCCTGTGGGGTAAGTAATTCCTTTCGAAAGACCTATTTTACGGCTCACCATTAATATTATTTTTTATTATGGCTTGCCATTTGACCAGTGGATAGGAACACAATTGTTTCATGATTCTTGATTAGCGCGACAACGTTTTTGACACTGGCTACACTTGCAAAAGAGTTAAAAGTTCATTGATAATGAATGGAGCTGGGTATGAGGTAGAATAACAGTTTTCATGATCACCACCTGATTCTGTTTTCGTTTCTTGTCAGGTTTCTTGTCGTTTCTTTCTCATACTCTCTCGCCCTTTGCCAGTCCAAAAAAATCTGTCTATGTACTAAGTTCAGGTAGTTTTTTTCTTCTTTGTCTTTGTGGGCTGGGCTAATTTGAAATCTCATTGTATCCCAGTGCTAACCCTATAACAATACCTTATATTCATCTTTGTCTGTCATCTCCTAAACGCAAACAATAACCTCCTAAGTAGCCTGCCTCTTTGCTTCATAGCTTCTTGTGGTGGATTCCCCTCAAATGGAAGTTAAAGTGACTCATGTCTATTTTGTAGGCACATTATTTTTGGAACGATGGAAAAGGGCCAATGCTCGCTTGGCTTACCAGTGGGATGTAGATAACTTTGAAGAACAGGTAATACTTCTGTACATATCAGCTGGAGTGGTTAACTAGAAAAACCCAGGCTTTTAATTAGGTAGAATTCTCGAATGCATACTGGGTACTTTCTGGTCGGCTTGTGAGAATGGTTAACTTAAGAAATATTATGGTGGTTTCTTTTCACTTTCACTGCTACATAGGCCTCATTTTAGAAGTGTTTACTTTATTTATTTATAATTCCCTGGAATGATTACTTGAAGGACTTCAACCATTCACTGCATGCATATGTGTTGTATGAATTTGCTAGACACACTCACAGTACACAACAGTATATAGAACATTTATTCTCTGCATGCTTTAAAATTTACCCATCTCTGGCATACAGGTTTACTACCTGACATTTTTCATGACACCTTTCTTTACACTAAGTGATGTCCATAACTACAATACTAGATATGCAGCCAATCAAAACTTACATAAACCTCGTATAAGAATGAATACTGGCAAGCAGATGATTTTATTTAAGGCAATTGATCTTTGGAATAGCATTCCACAGTGATACCAACTGAATGAGTACACTTTTTCATAAAAAAATCAAGCATTATCTACTGTCCGAGCAGTACTTGTTGAATTACCTAACTGTACCTAGTTCTGCGTAAACTCACTTCTTTTAAAAATTGTCTGTATTACTTTTCTTAAATATCTTTTTTTATTTTGCTGTAATTGTAATTACCGTAATTGTTCCTTTCTGTTCTATTATTTTGTTTGTGTATTTATTTTTGCTCTTTCTGGTTCCTCGTCTGTATTGATTGTAAATGTAATTAGTGCTGTGGTGGCCAACAAGAAAACCAAATGGTTCACTTAGCCATCACACTCAAACTTAAATGTTAATTCTATAGACACATTCATCTTGTAAATATCAGGCTATAAAGTCTGTAACTTAGAATTAGTCAAGGCGTGAATTTAATTAAATTAGTGTCAACTCTGTTTTTTCTGTAAGTTCATCGTCGCCTTTTATACTTAAGAGTATGCATGAGGTCTCCCAGTACCAAACATTCACTCAAAACTTACCTTCCATTAGTGCACTGCCGAAAAAACAAGGTCTTGTTGTTCTATAACAGCATAATGAGAAGATGCAAACTCTCGAGTACTTTTTACTAGTCCACATTTTATGTTAAATGTTCTCTGTTTTATCTTAAGGAGCCCAGTCGTCCACAATATTATGGAACAGTCTTGAGAAGGGTAAGATTTTATCTGAGGTGTGAATTGTTTGTTCATCAGAATTAATTTTTCTCATTTTCCAACATTTTGTAGTGTGTAGACTACCTACTGTGCAAAGTGAACTTATACTTGCTGATCTGTCCTGTTATAGGACCCTGTGACAGGAGAAGAAATATCTGTTTATCCTTTTATCAGTAGATTTTGTAAGATGTCAGGCTCCTTTGGAATCATGTTGTTTATGGTAAGAATCTCAACATTGTGTGTATTGAAGCTGTGTTTGCCTTAATCTTTGCAGCTTATAAGCCGTGTTGCACTCTGTATGTTTCACTGCTGTCAGTTATTTACATGTTGTTTTATAAACTTTGATCTGTTTAAGTTTTAGCAGCATTCTTACGTTCTCTGTCGTTTGGTGATTCCTAAAAAATTGACTTTCCACCAAATTTAGATAGTAGTAAAGCTTGACAGCGAGTCAGCAGTTGTATGGCTGCCAAGTCACACAACTTTCTCTTTCTTAACTTCTGCATTTTTTTCTGTTAATTTATTGTTTTAGATTTCAGTGACGATGCAGACTTTTTAATGAATATGTGAATAATTTTCATGCACAGATTTGCTTAGTTCTAGCAAGTGCTATGGCAGTAATAGTTTACCGCGTCATTGCAAGAGAAGATTTGTTTAAAGAACGAGGGGAAGTGGGCCTACTGTTGGCAAGCATCACATCAACCTTCGTCAACACTTGTTCTATTATGATTATGGGAAAGGTTTGTAGCTGATCAGCTGATACTCAAAACTCCTTCATCCAACTTCCGTGTCTAACTTTACAGCAACAAATGAAAAATACTTTCTTCAGTTGCCTGGAATCATGGAGTTAAATGGTGCCAATTTAAATGTTTTGGTCATTAAACATTTCAAACTTTTTAGAGCCAGAGGACACGGAGATAGAGGCAGAAGCTCCAAGCTCACGTGTAGCTTTTTTGCTGTGTTTTTTTTTTTTTTTTTACCATTCACCAGATAATTCAAATTAACCTTTGCATATGATTCGCAGAAGCTCATATATGAATAGTGGAATCAGGGAAATTATCATTTTTTTCAAGGACTGCAATAAAGACAAAAACACACCTCTCAAAATTAAATGTCTTGATTAGAAAAGGAAAACTTAAATCTTATTCTAGTGCATTTTGGTTTCTTCACATTTTAGGTTTATCAGAAGTTAGCTGTCATCTTAACCGATTGGGGTGAGTGAATAATAATGAGAATTCAGAATGTTGTGACCTTTCCTTTTGGCCATAGGCCATTTGCAGGATGGCATCATCTTACTCACTTCGACTAGAATCCTTTCCGTTTTATTTCATGTTCTAAAATTTGTTTATCCCAGCAAGCTCTAAATAACAAACACCCTTAACTGTCTTAGAAAGCAAATCCCTGAAGGATTCTGGTCGTAGTGGTGAAATGACGTCATATTGCAAATGGCCTAGAGAGCAAACATATTAATTCTTGTTTGGCTAACAAATGTGTTTTTCAAAGGTGTTTGTTATGGCGTTGAAATTTTTTTTTCCATCCATTTTCTCTCAGTCTCGCATGCAACTCCCCGGAGATTAGATTGGAGCCAATCAGAAAAGGAAAAATATTTTGAATGAATAAGACAACTGACTTATCGCAATACGGAACTGAGAAGAAATACAGGACTAGAATTAATAATAGTATGACCGTGACTTTCTTCTCTTTTCTTAACAGAAAATCATCGAACACAGACTTCTTATGATGATGCCCTTATCATAAAGTTGTTTGGATTTCAGTTTGTCAATTCATACACTTCCCTCTTTTACATTGCTTTCTTTCGTCAGGTAGGAATACAGTTCGATCACTGCATGTTTATTTAGAATCATTAGGAATAGCCTGCGTGGCAGGCGTTAAAATGGGAAGGGAAAGGGGGAATTTGGGCACGCGAGAGCGCGCGAGGGAAAAATCAAAGGAACCCTCCTCCCTTCTCCCTCGCGCGTGGTCTCGTGCCCTCAATCCCCTTCCCCTTCCCTTTCGAACGCCTGCCACGCAGGTTACATTAGTAATCACTCGGTTGACTGAATTTGGGTGAAATGCCAAAGGGGAAGGGTTTCTTCAAGCTGTTTGGTCAGGTGGCTTGCATAGTACTAGCCTGTGAACAGGCCTTTGGTCGAGCGGGGAACTTTCCTTGCTATTTTTTTCCCCAAACAGAGAGCCTGTTCACAGGCTAGCAAAGTACCTTCCAAGCATGCTTCGAACAATGTAGTCGGATATATTTAATTTTCAGGGAAGTGGCTTGATAGTTTATTATGAGCAATTTATTTGTTTACTATTGTTTCCACTGTTCTAATATTCCATAAATCTAAATCTAACGCATCCTGATCCTTAGTTTGTTTTAACCGCCTTAAATCTGGACACTTTATTTACCGATTACGAACTCTTCCTAATAAACAGAAGTTAGTATTTTGCTAAACATCTTTCAACTGCTTCCTCTGAAAAGGAAGCTGACGAAAACAAGCTATCAAACTCCAGCCATAATAAGAAAGTCTAATAAGCAGCCTCCTTTACTCCGCGGCCCTTGGCTTGTGTTAACCGTGTACTCAGCTTATCCTTTCATTTCTTTGTCTCATCAGAACACAAAGGAGACGGGTGTTTTAGGTAAAGGGCAAAACTACAGCGACGAATGCGGCTCAAATAACGACTGTATGACTCTACTGTCTCTTCAAGTCGCCATGTTAATGATCATGAAGCCTCTTCCAAAACTGTTCTCTGACATTATAAAACCGTGAGTATGGTCACAAGCTGAAATTCTCTTTTATATCTTGCATAGTACGTGCAGTTCGAGCAATGTTCCTATCTGAAAAAGGAGTTGTTATGACATTCCTTAACTTTGTTACTTGCACCCTTTCAATAGGCGCATTACTCTGTTATTCAGAGCACAGGGCGCATGCCTCCCAGCATTGTGGCCTGTGGTCGATTTTCAATCTCCGTGTCGTAGACCGTGTCGTAGTTGAGTTGATCGTTGATTGATTCTCTGACTGAGACGTATAGATCAGCGAAAACGATCATAAGACTTATTACTGGTGTAAATAGTTCGATTAGTTGCCGCCTCTAGTGGTCCATGAAGAGTGGTTATGCTCTAATTCCCTTTACTGACGTTAGCGATGATTAATGATATAGCCGGTTTTGTTTAAGTACAACGCAGCAAACGTTTTTTTCTGCTTTTCTTGATTTAGCTGGTTAAAGGGTTTGTGGAAGAGGAAATCTTGTCGCAAGAAAGTAGGAGCAAGCGGTGAAATGAGGTCCAGCGTAGAAGATTACTTGGAAAACGAAAGACTCAAGGAACCGCTTGGGGATTTTACACTGTCCGAGTACAATGAAAAAGGTAAAGTATATAGGCGGATTCATTATGACGTCATCGTTTACATTTTTGCTCATTAGCATACGGGTTAACCCATAGAAGTTATAGTCTTGTATACCAATTAGATTCAAAATTAAAAGAGCTGGTTAATTTATGCAGTTTGTACAAGTCTCAGCTCTTTGCAATCAGTAACAAAGAAAATAGCAGCAATTAAAAACTGCAAAATTACTGGGTGGCAAAACGTTAATTAGCTCATACATTCTTTGTAAATTTGGGGGTTTTTCAAAGAGATTTTCTCCGAAACTATTTGGTATATCGGGCTCAAATTTTCAGAGATAACTGAAATTGTTCTGCTCTTTCAATATTCAGAAATTTCATTTTATTAGTCAGATAATGATAAACCTGTGCTAATAAGGCAAAAAATGTAAACAAGGATTCGCTCATTAGCATAGGTAGGCTAATTTCTTTCTCAAGGAACGTGGTATGGGTTTCTGGTTTGAGTAAAATAAACTTCAGTAACCATACGTTGTCATCTGATAAATGTTATTCACGCAAGGTTGTCATGGTGATTGTGTAGTTAGTAAAGTCAACTAAAAAATCTAGGATTGACAAGATCTTCTTCTCTTTTTTATTTGCAGTCCTTCAGTATGGATTTCTAATGGTAGGTGAAATTATTTTAACAGCAACCAACAACCTTATAAAACAACCTAAGATATTCATCTCTTCACAAGAAAGGAATTCATCACCAGGTGCCAAAAGTGACCCGTTGCATGTTGCCATCAGGCGTTTGTGAAACTCACCAATTATTTGTAAACAGAGGGAAAAAGGGAGATATGATAGACTATGAGCAGTTTTCTTCCCCTCGGATCAGTAACCTATGTGGTACGTGGCAGCCTTCGAAAGGGGTGGGTAGTGGGCGAGGTTGTGCAAGGGAAAAGGAGAGAAGGTATCCCATTCCCTTTTCTCTCATTATTGCACATGCCACACAAGCCCTTGGGACAGTAGAGTGGGGCGTGGCAGCTGATTTGTGATGCCCCCAGTCTAAATGAATCAAAGTGAGTGCAAAAAATCTTGGCTGCACCTTGTGTTTGAAACCCAACTCCCCGAATGCGAGAGATTAGACATTTCTTCTCACTTTTTGTTGCATTTCTACTTCTGTGTGTTTTGTTTTGTTTCTTGTTTTTATTTACCTATTTATTTTCATTTAACGTGCTTCATTTTGTTTCAGTTATTTGCCGCAGCATTTCCGCTGGCCCCACTGATCGCACTGCTGACAAATGCTATTGATATGAAAATAGATGCCAGTAGATTGTTGTGGATAGACAGACGACCCGTTGCCTTCAGAGCTGAAGATATAGGTTAGTAAATCGTTTCAGTTACCTCTATGTACCAACAGTATAAATGTTTTTTCCATTCAGTATGAGTGATGCGATAGTTAAGGGTTTTCCCCAGCATAACCACCTTTTCTACGTCGAAACGCAAGACCTCCTCGACATTGCTGATACTACAAACCATAATAATAATCATAATAATTATAACGCAAGGAGGCCGTAAACGGGAAAATAAGGTGTGTAATGATAACTGAGATATAAGTTGGTTGAAGCAGAGTTAACAATTTTCCCGAAGTCTACCCAACGCTTCTCAGTTGCGCGCATACGTCCTGTGTGACAGAGTGCCTTCAACTGTTTTGTAGTTGTTCTCGGAATCTTCGACATGTACAGCTGGCCAATTTAGAGAGCCTCTTCGTTGCACATTATTGTTAGCCCTGTTGATTTGTTAAAATTCCTACTTGTCTCTAGAATCTCGGTAGGTTCTCGGTGTTGCGGTTGGGTGCGATCAATACAAAAGTTTGAAAAGACACTGTGCAATTCTCATACCACGATACAAAAGCGAACCAATAATGGTTTCCACAACACAAAGAAACACCCTGCAGAATCCCGGCAACTCTTTTGTTCATCTGTGCCGAGCCAATGATCACCGTAATTTATTCCGTCCCTTTTTTGTGTCAGGCATGTGGTACAGCATTTTGGAGTTCCTGAACGTTGCAGGCGTGGTTACTAACTCATTCCTGGTGGCTTTTACATCATCTTACGGTCGCTCATGGGAAGGTGATCCAACAACAAGCAACAGAACTGTAGAGAGTTTAAGAAAAGCAGACAACCAGAGCGTCTTAGAACAGGCGGCTTACAGGAGAAAATGGTGCTTCTTCACTTGTTGAAGGCCGTAAGTTGGATAAGTCATCGGGTTATTACGTCACCTTCGTTAAATAAAGAATATTGTATTGTTTTGTATTGTAAATTTGGCACGTTTCTCTGCCGTTGTGTGCAATTAAAAGCAGTATAGATGCTATTGAAGAGTTTGAAAAAGAGTTTGTTTTGTTGTTTTTTATGTATTTATTTTTAATAGTATTAGCAACTCTGAAGCCCCACCAGTTTAGTTTTCCTATATGTAAGTAAAACAAGCTTGAACAAATGCAGAAGGCTCCCTTAAAATTGCTATTGTTTCTCTTTATTGTCATAGCTGCAGCTTTCTAATGTGCATTTGTTACTTTTTTGCAGCATATTGTGTTTTCAATAAAGTTCTTGATCGCTTACATCATTCCTGATACTCCCGCTGATGTCAAGATGGCCCTTTCCAAGGTAGATGGGGTGAACTTAACTGCACCTTACATAAGAAGAATACCCAGCGTTTTAACATATCTCGTGTTTAATCTCTTACAGGAAAAGTTTCACGTGTCAAGAATTCTTGCTCAAGCAGGTGTGCGGAAGGGGCCTGGGAATAAACTTACAGAATCGGCCGCCTCTTTTAAAAATCGCGGCGCCGAGAGTAGTGGTTCTTCATTTGCCTACTCAACGGAAGTCAAACATACCGCGAGCGGAAGAAGGCTTCTCGAGAATGGCACTAATAGTGGGTCTTATGACAACAATGAAGCGCTTGAAGTGGTAGTAAAAGGTGTACCTTCAGGGACTACTGTGGGGAGGCACGTGAGGTCCCCCCGTTTAGAACCTCTTCCTAAAAGTTACACATCCAAGCATTCGATAAGATCGTGATTGGTTTGGACATACCCTGGCCCGGCTTCTTATACCTGAGCTCAATCAAAGTCAAGATTATAGGGCAGACAGTAAAATATTGCCATCTTCTCATGTAGTACGTGCTCAGCTTTCGAACCAATAACAATTTCATTGTACTTATTATTACTGTAGTTAACTGGCTTGTTGTCCAAAGATTGTATCTTATTAACTAATAACAGAAGTGAGACTTGAACTTAAATGTAGTGTATTATGAGGTACAAACATTGTTGTGGTCCAATTTTATCCTTGGTTTAACTTTGTTTTCCTTTGTTACAGTTTAATTATCATACATTGCCATGCATACTGACCCAAAACATCGTAAGTGTTGAGAACACGTCATACAGTTTTGTAGTATTTAAGAAGTTGTTTGATATATTTATGACAACCAAGTTTTACCTAGGAGCGTTATTTATTAAGGGATAAGTTAGCTTTAGTGCCTGTACAGAGAGTAGATGTAGTTGAAACGAGACGCGATAAAAAAAATCGCACATTCCTGGAATTTAAAATTTCAGTTAGAAATGTAGCTTGTTAGCGTACGCGGTTTATAACACAAGTAACCGTCTTTTAATTAAAGCAAGAGATGAGCATCTTTATCACTAAAAAGTTTTTACTTAGTAAATTTTCGTAGTGTTTAAAAATCGAGGAGCAAGTTTAAAAACTCGAGGGGAAGCCAAGAGTTTTTAAACCTGATAATTCACAACTGCGAGATTTTTGAACGGCTTCAAAATCTCTGATATAGATCAACTCATTCTTGCACTGATATTTAGGGCCTGTTTACATGGAGGTGGGAGACCCCTGGTAGGTGAGGTAACATGCGGCGGGTCACCCCACCTATCATCTAAACGTGATCAAATTAAAATGAGAGATTATATGGACAGGCGGGTTACCCCACCTAAGCGGGCTACCTCACCTACCTGGAGTCCCCCAACCCCATGTAAACAGGCCCTTGGATTTGGGTTTGTTTTGATCTAAAAAAATTGGACGTAAAGTTTAGCCGTGTCTTTATCAGATATAAAGACACTCATGAATTATTAAGTTCTTTCGTTTTTGTTTATGAATATTTAATAAGTTTTTGAATCAGATATAAACACACTAATTAAACATTAATTTCTTTTGTTTTTTTTCTTTATGAATTATTAATGAATTTTTGGATGAATTTTTATAACCTGTTGCAAGAGAGAGCTGAATCCCCGGTGAATGCAGGAAGGTATAGAGACTATAATTTAGACCTCTTGCTAACCAAGTTTGAGGTCCGTACTGTAACGTTTGGACAGAGTTTTTTCCGCTCGGATTTTTGAAGTGTGCAGGTCATAAATCCCAGCCAAAAAATGAGGTACGGACCAAGGAAACGAGGTTAATAGCGGAACGCGCAAGCCGAGCCCCATAGCTAAGAAAATCTGGTAATCTATCCTTCCGAGAAAATTTGGTTATGACTTCAGCGTACACCCGCACGTACGTATAGACGCTGGGGCAGGGGGAAGTGAGTCAGGAGTCAGTCCGTTGGGGGGGGGGGGGGGGGATATGAGGTGAAATTTTGGGTCTAAAGCAACCTACTCGTTCTGGCGGTAAATCAAATGGCCGCCCGGACTTTTAGAGAGAAAATAAAAACAACCAAAAAAGAGTCCTTCTTTTCACTAAATTTTAATGTCTACATTAACTTGGATAACAGGGAAAGAGCTAGAGGGTGAAATAAATAACAACGGAGACAAATTTCATTGGAATAAAAACATGAAAATTAAATAGCGGCGGTCAGAAAATTTGAACTGCTAGCGGCTACCAAGGTGAAAATGAGCGGCAGTGAAAAAAACAAAGTAAACAGGAACGCAAACATTTTCTCAAAAAAGATATAATTAGGACGTGAAAAGAAGTTTCCCGTTTTAGAAGTGCAAAACAACGGCAAGGAATTGTACAAAAAAGTGTGCTGCAGGTGCAAAGCACCTTGTCTTTAGTATTAGTCGATTTTTTATTTTCTTTGAGGAAACTATAAATATTAAAGAGAGCTTCGCTTTTAGCCCTGGCTAAAGGTGCGTAAAAACGGGCAACAAAAAACGTGTAACTTGTCTCAGAATAAGTTGAATAGCGATGTTGAGCGTTTTTCCACCCACGTTTAAACCTGTCAACAAGCTGATTTGTTGCAAGACAGGTTTGATGTGGGTGGTAAAACGCACAACATTGCTATTCAACTTGTTCTGTAGCAATGTTGCAAGACGAGTGGCATGTTTTTTCTTGCCCGTTTTTACGCACCTTAAATCTTTAATATATTAAGAGGTCATTAGCGGAGCTCCATGCGCGTGCGAATCTCGCGCTAGCATATATATCCCCAAATTACGTGACCGTCCGCACCACAGGCATACCATTGTAAAATCACGGCTTAATCAACAGGTATGGCAACGCAAATGCAAGTAAGAGGTTATTTTGGAGGGAAATCGCATAGCCACCCGCGTCTTGTCTTATGAACCAGAGACAACTAAAGTGTCCATAAAGACGAAAGCGGAAATTGTTTCTGTATCCGTGTTGTCTAGAGTATTAAGCTTAGCCTGCGTAGCTGGCGGTATTGTGTAGTAGTTGAGTGAGATTTGGCGGCGGAGCCGTTGTAATACAGTCGAGTGAGATTTGACGGCGGAGCCGTCACGAGCGGTGAAGCCGCGCTCGTCCCTACTCCCTTTTTTTGGAACACGGCTCCGCCGCCAAAACTTTAATCTCGCACCCACACAATACCGCCAGCTACGCAAGCTATATTAAGGTTAAATAAATTGTCATGCCCACATATTTGGAATATAGAGAAAGAGAAAGTAGGCGACAGGCCAGCGAAGCTCAACGAGAAAAAGAGTGACAGAGCTAAAGCGGAGATAAGAAAAAAGCAAAGGAGACATTTTTTATTGGAAGAGCCATGAAAAGTGGGGGTGAGAAAATGAGAAATGTTAGGCCCGGTTCAAACGTCGAATTGCGACGTTTGAATCAATTAAATTCGACTGTTTAAATTAAATGCGACGTTTGCCGTATCTGCGACTGAAACAGTCGAAGATTCGACTTAGGTTCGACTTTTGATTCAAACGTCGCATTTCACATTTGCCGAACTTAATGAATGAATTTTAGTTAATTATTATTATATTACTGAGAATATTGACAGCGAAGAGAGTTAAATCACAGGCGGCCCAGACGTAGTACGTGTCACTGAATGAATATATTAATATTCACATGGACAAATTAATGCGATGAGTCGTCGAAACTCCCATGGACTAAAATAGTCTAAAAGTCAAAATATAACAAAATAAAGCTAAGATACCTTCAACTGAACGTATCCTTGTCTTTCCTGGCCGGTTTAAGTGGCATTTTGTTGAGTTTTGCAATTGTAGGTACTATCCACTAAAGAAGAATTAAAGGCTGGCTACAAAACAAACAGACCATCTCCACGCGCCTTCACACGAAGCGCTATAAATTCGAGAATAATCGACGAATCCGCTCCAAATAACCATTGGCTAATCTGCAGGTAACGTGTGCTCCTGCTTCTGGCTCGCGGATCACTCACCGTTTCTGGGCAACATGTCGTAAAGTACTCGATAAAAATCGTCTCGATTTAAAGGAACAGTATCCCGTTACTGCGCATGCACCAAACTTTGATTTTTGGACAGGATGTCGCGAAATCAAAAGATGCGAGGAGAGTAAGAGAATCTTGAAAAATCCGTTTGCATCGCGCTTGGCCGGGTTCAATACGACACTAAAACTTCTCAGGATTATAGATCAATGATATATTGTTCCTGTTAACTTTCGATTTGGGCAAAATCTGGATTTTTTGGCGTTACTTTTATTGCCGTTGGCCGGAGGACCAAAAGATTGGAAGCACTTTAATGCCGATTGAAGGCTTATTTCTTCTGCTAGCTTCCATACAAGCTCAGATAATTGTGAAAGGAATACGCAGAAATGAAACAGCAACAATAAAGACTGAAAGAAAGAAACCGTTGAGACATTGATGTGACTGAGGAGATCTTGTGGAGGAGAGCTTCGTGAAGCAGAATGTTTTGCAACGACACGTCAGTAATCTTTTAAATGAATCTCCCTACGGCCGACAAAATCAAACAAACAGGCGCTACATGTTTTGAAAAACTATTGACATGAAATCATAATATCATTTTTGACTAACCTTTGTGACGATTCATAGCGTTGAGATTGCATTTTTATTTATGTCTTTCAAACGTTTGAGGCTAGAACGCGAGCAAATCAGGCAGATATTACTGGACTTGGAGCGATTGACCTCTGACACGAGTTTCAAATTAGAAAATATGTTTTTAAAGCGAGCGGAACGAGATTTTCGGGTCGCGAGGCGGCCCAGCTAGCGATAAAATCGCGATGAGTCTTCGAACCGCGAGCCAAATTTTTATATAAGACGAAAGACTTCTTCGAAAGTCTAAAATATTACTTGAGAATATAAACAACAAATCTCTGTTGGCGGTGCGGTCCGGAAGGAAATCTTGTCGAGTCAATTTGACAGTTCTATTGTCTTTTGAAGAAAAAACAGATGACGCTCGCGCGTGCGCATAATCGGGACACTGTCCCTTTAATGGCCTCTCGATTACGTTCTCGGCAGTCGAATCGAAAACGTGAAATCGAGGCTCGTTGCCACATGTCTCGATGACTCGCTTCAGAAACGAGACACGTTAAAACGGGATCACTCATCGTTTCTGGGCAACGTATCGTAAAGTACTCGATAAAAATCGTCTCGATTTAATGGCCTCTCGATTACGTTCTCGGCAGTCGAATCGAAAACGTGAAATCGAGACTCGTTGCCACATGTCTCGATGACTCGTTTCAGAAACGAGACACGTTAAAACGGGGCCTAAAACGTTCTCGAAAACGTAGGGCAAAAAACGAGACTCGATTTTTCTCCAAAACGTAGGGCCCAAAACGAGACTCGATTTTTCGTGTTCGTAGGGACTCGTTCAAAAACTAACTCTGAGGGATTACACCATTAGAAAGGTATTTGCCGTGAGAGGGTAAATTCCCAAAAAATTAATGTATGTGCCAAAAATATCCTCTGAAAAAAAATAACCATGCACTGGCTTCAAAATATCAGAAAAGGGAAATAATGTGATACCTTTTTTACTTGTAAGGGCAATGGCAACGAAAGGATTGAGTGTAGATAAGATTTCTGGGGTCTTCTGGGGTAATTCCCATAACTTTTACATGGTTCGCGCAATTCCACTGGGGAATCGTCAGATTAACCCTTGTGAGGTGATTCAAATTTTCAGACAACTCTTTTAAATTTCAGCAGGTCGTTCTGTACTATGTGAAAGTTAATAGTCATATTTATATTTTCAAGATGTTTGAAAAGTTTTTTGTTTTTTTGTAAAAGGTAGGCACCCCTAGATAGAAAAGGTTAAAGATGGAAAATAAGATTGAAAAGACACCAGCAAATAATTACGACAACAACATTTTTGATAAGAAAGAGAAAAATTCTATTTGCATTTCGACTGAGGATCACATTAAAGGTTCTCAAAAAAATCTACTTAGCCAGCGGCCATACAAAAGAGGGGAAAAATAAGGAACAATTGATAATACTAACAAAAAAATCATTTGTTGAAGCTTTTATCTTAACTATTGTATAGCCGCTCAATCATTATGGGATGGTGTGACTTCGACTAATGGTAACCACTCAATATATACAGTTGATAATTAAAAAAAAAATCACACTGCTATATTAACACCTGACTCTAATCAGTTATTATTCTTAATGATATTAAAAGCGCTCATCAAATCTGTTTTTGATTTTCTATGCAATGTTCTTTTGGAAATATATTTTTGTATTTGCTTTAACGAAGCACTTGACTAATGAAACAGAAAAATATAATGATTTGATATTACTATTCTACTTTTAAACCTATAACGAGGGTAGCCTGAGTATCAGGCCATCCTTATGGGCTACCGGAGAGGAGATTTTAGCTCTCCTCTTGTTCGCTTCTCTCTTCCCCCTTCTCACTCAGAAACGCCTGTTACTCAAGCTATAACGAGAGAGGCCAAAAACGTCAAGTGCAACCAAGGGCTAATTCAGTTGCCTTTTAAAAAAAGGTGCATGTTCACCCATGCGGCCTTGCTCGCCCTATACTACAGAAAAATAATTTGGCGAAGTTGAAAGTTTCTCCCTTCAGTGTGTGTAGAGTGACGCTTCGGCCATGCGTGAAAAAAACGAACACTCTGCCCAATCAAATTTCAAAACAAAAACACCCGCTCACAAAGTCACGTTGGTGAACATGGGCATTTAAGAGCTAAATAGTTTACTCCTTTATATACATGTATGAACGAAGATAAGCAAAATCAACTCTGTTCTGAGCAATCCAAACCGTTTCACCATGGACACGCTCATGTGAGCGTTTGGTTTTATTTTCAATCTTAGAGGCTCGGAACATTTTAAGCAAATTTAATTCCACTTTTATCTGAAAATACACAATATCAAAGAGTCCCCTTTTTGTAGCCAATATTAACTCTACTCATGCATCTTGAGTACTAGAAATAAGAATAAAAATAGTAAATCTTATAGAGTTGTTTTCACATGTTAAGAATATACCCAGGCATCATCCCAGTCTTACTTCTTGGTTTAATTATAACTTTATCTTTAATGTAGGAAAAATAATTAATAACTAAGGATTTTTGTCATTTTCTTTTTTTTTCTTCTTTTCCCGCGAAGCAGTCGTCCTTTTATCTTTCCTTTTTCTTTTTTTCTTTTGCGCCACTTCCCCAGTCTCCTCTTCCGCAGCCTCCTCTTCTGGGTCCTTCCTTTCATCTGTCAATGAAAATAACCACCATTTAATCTTTAATTTCCTAAAATGATCTGCTTCTTGATAAATCAGGTGGCGCATCTCAAACTAGAGTCATTTGTGGTGCACCTGCGCCTGGCCTCCCTCCCACGTAAACGTACTTAGGGTTTTGTCACGCGTTTCTCTGCCATGAACATCTCATCCGTTAGCGCAGCCACTTCCGTTCTCCGAAACGGACCAGTCACGGGCCGTATCCATTTTTTTCTTTCAATGGGACTTTTACGATGACCGATGAAAAAAAGAAACGAACTACCACATTAAATCTAGGATGAACATAGACCTTCAACTGACACCAGAAGTAAAGTATGTTACGTCCTAATTGTGTTTTCTTGTGCCAAATGTTAGTTTATTGTTGATAATACAGTAAGTATCCTTACCTTCTATAGTATCTGACAGGTCTTTACTGCTGTATGGAAAGCTTCCCTTGAAAGACACCTGAAAAAAAAAAGAAAGAAAAGAAAGGGAAGTATTCTCCCCACGAAAGTACAACGAGCATGTCCGTCTGTGGGACAACTGTTGTCGTTCGTGGGTAGAATACTTCCCAGAAATGCCAAATAGTGGGCCAAACAAGTTACTAGCGGTGCCTTAAATTCCACCTAAGTCTTGACACTAAGATAGTTACAGTTCATTACCGAAAATAGGACAAGCGTCTATTCGTATTCACTTCCCAGGGCTTGTTACATTTTATATTTGGAACTCTGTTGTCTGGGTTGAACTTCTCAAGAGCCTGGTCCCAAGTGTCCTGGCTCACGAAGAGCCTGGTCCCAAGTGTCCTGGCTCAATTAAGAAGCCTGTTGTCTGGGTTGAACTTCTCAAGAGCCTGGTCCCAAGTGTCCTGGCTCACGGAGAGCCTGGTCCCAAGTGTCCTGGCTCAATTAAGAAGTATGTTGTCTGCGTTGAACTTCTCAAGAGCCTGGTCCCAAGTGTCCTGGCTCACGGAGAGCCTGGTGCCAAGTGTCCTGGCTCAATTAAGAAGTTTGTTGTCTGGGTTGAACTCCTCAAGAGCCTGGTCCCAAGTGTCCTGGCTCACGGAGAGCCTGGTCCCAAGTGTCCTGGCTCAATTAAGAAGTCTGTTGTCTGGGTTGAACTTCTCAAGAGCCTGGTCCCAAGTGTCCTGGCTCACGAAGAGCCTGGTCCCAAGTGTCCTGGCTCAATTAAGAAGTCGGTTGTCTGGGTTGAACTTCTCAAGAGCCTGGTCCCAAGTGTCCTGGCTCACGCGGAGCCTGGTCCCAAGTGTCCTGGCTCAATTAAGAAGTCGGTTGTCTGGGTTGAACTTCTCAAGAACCTGGTCCCAAGTGTCGTGGTTTGATGGAGAAGTCTGTTTCAAGTCTGTCATTTGGGTAAAAGTTTCTAAGAACATTGGGGTCCTACCCGTCCTGACTCAGTTACAGAGATTTCGTTTGTCATGGGGGATTTCTTTTCTTTTTCCCTTGTCCATTTTTTGTTGTTCTTTGTTTTCAGTCAATTGTTCTTTGTGGGATACAGTTCCCGTTTTCTTGTTCAAATTTCAAATGGGCTTTTCTTTATTTTTAAGATAGAACCGATTACAATTTTATCCTGGTCCTGTATCGTTGGCCCTTACTTTATCTCGGAAATTGACACTACTACGTTTGTATTCCTAACTGTCTTTACTCTATAGGTGTAGACAAAACCTCTGTTCAACAATGCGTAAAATCTGCCTCTGTCTACCTTTGTATTATAAAGATCCTTTTCATTGCTTTTTATATGTACTGTGCTTTTGATGTTGACAGAACACGATACATTCTAAATTTACGAATTATGCACGGATTATGCATGGTTCAATTCTACCTGTTACCACCCCTCCGGACACATTCCCGGGCCGGATTCTGCAGCTTTCCCCTAACATGGTGGTCTATTGGTTACAGGTAGAATCGAACCATACATTATTGTGTTCTTTCTAACCTCAGAGGGAAAAGATGAAGTCACTTCCTCCTCGTCCTGTGTGGAAAAATTGGGAGAACAATCACCGAAAAAAGTTCGTATACGTCACAGTTATATTTTTTATGCTTTTGAATCTTACAGCGTCATATTGGAATTGCACGTTTTGCTGTTTAGCTGCCTGTCTCGACATTGCATTTCAGTGGTTTCCCATGTTTGACCTAAAAAATATTTTATGTTCGTTTATCCGCCTCATATTATTCCTAAGAGAGAGATTGAGATTGCTTTCCCCATGACTAAGGTGCTTGATAATCACAAAAATCACCAATTCGGCTTTTCACAAAATCGAGGCTCAGTTATTTGACCATAAAACAACTGCGTCAGTTTAGAGATGAGGCTACACAAAATTCGGCCTCCACTTACTCTTTCCGTGAGGTCCAGAGTCTCGTCCAAAGGGCCAACCCTCTCGTCGTGGGTCCGTAATGTTTGACCCCGGTGTAACGTAAAATATAACGGCATGTCTTGCATAGCACCAGCCCAGTCATATACCTCCTGTCATAAAATTATAAGAAATCCATAATTTGTGTAAACATTAAACACGCGGCGAAAGACTGTGAAGACTAAATGAACGTTGGTGTTATTCTGTGGAGCTGAGGACTTTATTTCTGGGATTTTAGTTTGCCATAATGTTTAAGAAGACGTAATGAAACCGTTTTCTAATCTTTTGCAAACTGGAGTCTTAGGCCCTGGATTCACTGGCGATGCAAGTACAAGCGCAAGCATAAGAGCGCAGTTAACCACAGGACTCTTGTGTTAGTGAACACAAACGCACACGGTAGCAGAAATGGGAATGCGGAGAGCCGTTTTCACGGTGAAATAAGAGCACTCGTGCTTGTTCGTGCTTGCGCTTGTGCTTACCTTAATGCCATCGAGAAGTAGTTTTAAACATGTTTTCGAACAAAAAAAATTGCTGTCACTCCATCGCGTTTTAAACAAACAAAACCGTTCAAATCTATATCATGAAAAGCAAACATAAACCTTGCCTGAAATCCATCTTACGAACAGCAGAAACCGAACAGAACATAAATTAATGATATCCTCGTATTATCACGGAGCAAGCCTTAAATTGACTTAAAGTTCTAATAAAACCTGGAAACGTAATGTTGCGTCTTACCTGGAACTGAGCTCCATTTCTGAATTTCCTTGACCTGGTTCCCAAGTTTGTTCTCAGGCGTATATGGACGCCCCTTTCTGGCTCGTCGGATACTCTTACCTTCCTCGCCTCTCTTATCCGTCTCTGCTAATGATAATCAACAAGAGGGTTCACGTTTACTTCATTGTCAACTCTTATTGTGTAACCCAAGTCATATTTATAAGGAAGACTTGCCTCGCTGGGTCTCGCTTTTCCGATGGTGGGGTCACCCTTACAGCCGGGCCAACTTTTCTCCATTTTATAAACTCTTTATCTCGCCCTGTTGTTACAACTCTGACAAAGCGAGACAATCAGAGCACGCCCGAGCGCTGTTGTCATTGGCAAAACTGAGAAGGCAGCTCTCGGCTCGGGTAAAGAGGTCGACATATATTTCTCATATAAACGCTCGCCAAAGTTGCCTCGGCTGGGAGGGTGGCCCTCTTACCCGGGAACACGTTTCTTCTTATAAAAGGGGCCAAAAGACCTCATTTGTCACCAGCTATTGGACGAGATCAGCGTCATAACCCATACCAACAAACACTGAACTATCATTTGCCTTTTACTCAGTGAAAGCTGTAGGAACTCTGCAGAATTGTTTATCTTTACCTTTCCAATGATCTTTCGCTCGCCATCGTCACCCTTGCCTTCTTCCCCTTTTTTTTGGCTGGAATTTGCATTACCCCCACTTGTACCAACTTCTCGCAATTCTTCATCCTGCGCAATTCTTTGCGCTCTCCATTCGGAAATTTTTTCCCTGCATAGTAAACAATCTTCCATTAATAGAGCTCACGAGTTCTTTTCTTCTCTTTTTGTTACCAGTGAATCGGAGCAGACAGAGCGTGAGACTATGTTCATATGTGAAGCCTTCTGTATTGCATGTGTGCGTGGAATAATGCCCTCGCTTACTTTCAAAGAAACACATTGGTCCCGCTCTATTATCAGCTTGGAAATCTTTGTTTCGGAAAAAAAAACGTACCTCTGTTGAGACAACAAAGCACCAGCTTCTTTAGCTTTTTTCACAGCCTCAACTAGGCATGATAGGTCGATTTATTTATTTATTTATTATAATGTTACTCATTAATATTCCAGAAATGTAGATTTTTCAATCGTTTCCTTCGTTGATAAACATTTTAACGAACACGGTTTTGCTTTCCACCACCTTAGGTCAATTATTTATGGGACCATTTTCGAGGAATGAAAGCGACAAAGGCGTGTGTCTAGTCATGGATTTCTTGTGGTTAAATAATTCATTTTATCCATAGCTAAAATTATATTTTAGATAAAGCATCATGCTCAGCGCCGATTTTAGGAATAAAAAAATCTAGCCTTTAGTGAAATATTGGGATTTCTTTCCTGTTTTGTTAGCGATATCTTGTCTCAATAAACAAGGAACGTACCTCTCCGCAGATAACTGCTGGCATTTTTCCATGGCTTCACAGATCACTTTCCGGAGCTTCTGTGTGTCTATGTTGCTGTCTGAAAATACACATAAAAAAGGTTGACTTTTCCTCCCTTTCTGAATAAAAAGGCTAAACGACACACTATGCCCAACAGCTGGGGTGACTCTAAATTTTTCAGTGTTCCCTGGTCTTGAGAACAAATTAAAGTTTAGCCGGGTACATGTATTTAAACTGACAGTTACATGCCAAAAAACACACCAATTTATTAGTGATTACCCCCACAAAACACAAATAATCAGAACGTTTACTTAGTACTGGGTTACGGTTACTGATTAGTATTAAACTAGAGGATACGCGTTCCTCACTTAAGTTTGATTTCCACTGACGCGTTTTTGGCTACGTACGTTAACGCTATTATCACGTTATCGTGAAAGAAATTGAGGCAATATATAAAGTGTTGAGATTAAACGTGAAGTTGGCCGGGTTCTAGTTTAAACTTATGTGCGACCTTTCATACATTGCCCCTATTTTAATTGCGAACGTAAATTTTACGCAAAGATCACGGATCCGAAATAGAGTCGAAAGGAGTCCAGTTTCCCGGCCGAGGTGCCCCTGATATAGTTAATAGAGGCGGCTAATTGGCAGTCGCCCGTGATAGCTAGAACATTTCTACCTTAGTGCCACATGCACACCAGATTAGGATGCGTTTTGAAGAACGCGATAACCAAAAACGAAAATATTGAATATCCAAATGAAAGAATACATATTCCATACGAGAGTTAATTGTCTTGGTGCTAATTATTTCACCTACCTTGGAACTCCTTCATCAAGGTGGGTGTGGCCGAAGTTGATGATGGCGACAATATCATCAGTGTGTCGGCGATGTACCGCACACCAAACATGGTACAAACTGTAAGGCACAAATCTGACAGTTACTGGATGTTTTTTATTACTTAGTTTCACTAGACTGATTCCTCTGTCTCGCAGTTCAGTATAACCTTTGACCAATGGTCATTTTTTGGAACAAAGTTAAGGGAAGAGTAGGAAAATTATTTCATGACTTTCTTTTCATTCTGTCTGCACCGACAATTGCACTTTCAATATCAGTTTTGATAACCGATAATGCAAATTCAAATCGTTTACCTCTCCGGCCATCGATGGAGGATGTCTCTGCCATCCAATAAAAAGAGCCTGTCATTTGTCCCATTAGGTATCGGAGACCCCTGTCAAGTGAGGATATGATTAATGGTCAAAGATGATAGTGAGCATTTTGTCCCTTCCTTAAAAGGAAGAAACTACTAGAGCGAGGAGAGAGTATACATAATCAACTTTTATTTAAGATATAGCTCAAGTACATTTGAATGTAGTGCACTACTACTGTGCAATGGCGGTTCCTTGAGAGGGCGCCCGGGTGGTTGGCCAACCCCCCCCCCCCCCCTTTCACTTTTGTCATGGTCCGAATGACCGCCCTGCCCCCCCCCCCCCCTTTTCTGGAGGTTTGGATCCGCCACTGCTGTGTTCCAAAAGGAAACAGCCTCTACTTGACTCTATAAAATTGAATGTACTTTCTAATGGGAACAGTATTTGAGATTTCATGTTAGATGTGTTGTTCCTTTGTACATGCTCACCTCAGAATCTCCTTCCTGCCAGAATTGTTTTGCTTCTGGGGGTTGAGGGTCACTACCACTATTGGGACGGCATTTTCCCGTGCTTGCCAGCAAAGCTAAGTATGGTAAAATACATATACCAGTTAGGTGTTGCTCTCGGGCAGTATAGAGTGGAAACTGTCACGAGTGATTTGCTTAATCTTGGTATGACATAAAAAACTTAATCACGCTATAATATATGCGCGATAATTATGATGCGATGCTACGGGCTGTGATTGGTCGTTGCGTATGATCTATTAGAGTACGGGTACATGGTAATTTCAACGTGGCGCGCGGTTTTGTCGGATTAATGCCTCGAAAAAAAAGTCCACGGGAGCTATTTACAAAGAAGAAAAATGGAGAAACGGAGACAGAAAGAGCTCATGACAACTTGAGAATCTCTAAACTACAAGAAATCTTCACAACAGTTGCCATCGTGTGTCGTCGCTACGAGAGACTCGCTGTTCCCATTATTCTGCTTTGAGCAATAAAAGACGTTCCAAAAATTTCCGAAAAAACCGTATAAGCTTACAAGTAAGATAAAGAAAAAAGAGGAAGCAGAGACGAAAAGTAGCGATTGGGCCTAAACCAGCACAAATTCGAACAGTGAAGCGGTACGAGGCAGGTATGTGTACAGTATATAAAACAAATAGATTCGTGGTTGCTCTGGGTCTGTACATCATCTGCGGCTCGTGTACACTTCTTTGTTTTACCATATTTTGACGTCATCTGTGATCTCTATCATCTTGGACATAACATAATTTTAAGTTAGAGATGGGTATAAAATTGGAATACACTTCATGGTCAAGGGACTCTTTCTTTAGCTTAGGCCTTATCATAGCTTCCTTAAGTTGCACCGGCACATTAGCAGTTTCCAATTGATATGTTGATCATCTCAGTTAAAACAGGCAACAAGACGTCCATGCACTCTTCCAGTATTGATGCTGGAAGAGGGTCTCAAATACAGGTCTTGGGGAGGCAGGAGTTGATTAAACTCTTCGCCTGGTCTTCTGTCATGCTTTCTAACTCAGTGAGTTCAGCAATGCAGGCCTGAGCATCCACAACATTACTGTTTGGAATTTTTATCACGTAAAGCTTGGATTCATAACTTGCTTCAAGGCTAAAACATGCTCCACCTATATCTTGAACCCAATTTACACACACTAAAAAAATCGGCACGGCACGCCAAATTTTTGGCACGGTGCTGATGATTTTTAAGGCACAGCACTCCCAATTTTTGACGTGTAAACGTATCGGTCTCAAATGTAATGTGGCAACAGTGCTCAAAAATTTAGGGGTGCCGAGACTACCTCCTGGAGGTTGTCTCGGCACGGGTAAATGAGGCACACTGCCAAAAATTTGGCATGCCGTGCCGATTTTTTTAGTGTGTGTAAATGGGGTTTTGTTGTAGTTATGAATTACCTCTTCAAATGAGTGAACAAGAAAGCATGGCATGGAGGTGTCCTCTCCTTGGCAGGCGTCCAATAAACGCTGTTCACAGCGTACCAACTCAATGGTTCTGGAGGTCACGTTGGTTTTCTCTGCAAAAGAAAATTTTCCTTTGGACATTAAGTATTACCTAGGAGCACTATGAATAGAATCCACATATGCAGATCTCGGAGGGTGTTATCCACCTTGTCCGATAACACCCTCCGAGATCTGCAGAATCCTTCATTTTACTATGAAGGCCAAATTCAATAATATTATTCATTCCAAAAAAAATTCCAAGTTTGCAGATATACTGGTACTCTAAATGGCAGATGTCTTTATTTCGCCATAAAATGGTTAAAATGTTCTGCCGACTGTTCAGCCATCGACTGTTAGGTCATTTGTTTCTCACAACCTAAACAAATGAACCTTGTCCTCAGGTTTTTTTGGACAACAGTTAAATAATCTGCAACCTGGCTACACTTTTGAGATCATTTGACAACATTGTTTCAATATGACAAAATTCTTGCCAAATTTGGTCCACAGTAGCTGGTTATGGTGAATTTATGTTATGTGTGTGGTTTTAACCAATCAGAAACTGGTTATTTTGAATGAATAATAATTATATTTGGGCCCATGTGTACAGCTGAAACCTTGAAGATATATTTTATTTGTTTCCTCAAAATATTTTTACTTTTAAGAACGTAGGTTGAAATCTTTCTGGTAATAATATGGTAATAATTTGACTTACCTCCCAGGCCATGTGGGGAATGGTCTTCAACTACTGTGCCCACTAATTAAAAAAATAATGAAACAGAATTTGATAAAAATGGTAAAAATCTCATTAACTGCATGGCAGTCATTTACTTTTTTCTTGTTTTGCAAGCAATGCTAGTTTGATAATTACCACTAGGTGTATTATATATACTCACGTTTACCCTGATCAATAAACTTCTAATGTAACTGACGTTATACACATCAGCATGTTTTGGATGATGGGTGTCTAACTAACCATGTCCTTATTTCATTTTTATTATATAAACACCAATTAAAAATACCAGGTGAGCTTTCGCACGAAAACATGAAAAAACTTCTCATGTGAATTGATATCACCATTGCTATGGCAACATAAAAATTGGCGCCTTTCGAGGCAAAAGACTGTTAAGCGTTTTTGTTTGGTTTATCACTGGTGTTTTGATATAAAAAAGAGGACATTACATGGCCCCTTGGAGAAACGGAATTTCTCTTCTCTTGTTGAAGAAATATTTCACTAGATTGCTGCGCTCACTCATATTATTCTATTTATTATTATTATTATTATTTTTTTTTTTTTTCTGCATGGCCATGTAGTATCCTCTACATTGCAAGTCCTGGTAAAATTTCTTTGAAGACCTTATGTATTGGTGAAGTTTTAAAGTAACTATATGGATACATTAATGCATGATAGTTATTGTCAAACAAAGACAGAATTGGTGTTTTACCTGTGCCAAGAAAATATCAAAACATAACAATTGCACTAGATGTTCATTTTGTGATAAATAGTAATATTATTTTACCTTTGGTGCCTTCACCATAGAAGGGTGTACCAGAGATACCTAAAGAGAGCAGCAGTTACATTCTTAAATAAGGAAAGTCCTATTGATAAGGTTTACATATCAAGGGAGGGTTTATATACAAAACTTGATTTTTACCAACCCTGTTACCCTGTTTCTAATACAATGGTGTTTAATTCCTTCTTAGGTTAATGGGGTGATGAAGAGAAATGAAGCTTTTTTTAAAATCTTAACAAGATTTTATTTTGACATTAAATTAGCTGATAACAGTTCATGGCACTAAAATATCCAGTGCCTAGCTTTCACAGCAAAAAAAATTAATCCACGAGAACTTAATAAAAATACATGAGTGAGGGGGCAGGTACTTATTCGAGCTTTAATAGATAGCGTCCTTAGTATAGGATTTAGAATTCTACAATGGTGGTGTGGTGTCTTGTAGTTGTTGACTACACGTTTACAGTTGTACATATCAAAGTCTTCATCCTACTTCTGTTGTGATTGTGATCTAACAGGCCACTACAATTCGTACTAAGAGGTCATGTGACCAATCGTTTCTTTAAACAATGAGTTGGAATCTTGCTGATGCTAAAAATTGATAGAGCACATAAAAATTATCTTACACCTGAAATTGGAGAGGAAATGCATACAACTGAGATATTTTAAGGCATGTTGATTTTTCAACAAAACAGTATAATTTGTATTGGCCACCATAGGGGATGACATGGTGGCCAAAAACTACTTTTAGCTTGTATCTTGTTAAATGTTAAATGCTTGACACGTGACTGGCTATGAACTTATTCATTTTAAGAAAATGATGAGTTTGAAAAACCAATCACTATGATTTTGTTTAAGATGTGACCCACTAATGGTTTTTTGAAGGCAAATTAACTTTCATTTTCATTAAAAAATGTCACAAGACCTTTTGGTACTAATGGGCCAATTATTTTCTTGCAGTAGCCAATTTCATTGGATCATCTCATCAGAGGGTTCGTACAGAGTCCTAAATTATTGAAAAAGTCTTGAAATTTGCCCAGCAATTGTCCAGACCTGGAAAAAGTCTTGAAAATGTATTTATGTCTGCATGGGAAAATGTAAAAAAAGTCTTGAGAACAACAAGACAAATGTTTTAGAAGAGATTTTATTCAATTCTGCTCTTATGTTTGCAGTGCACCACGACTATCTTTTTTTCTGCATTTTAAAAAGGTCTCCATTTAATGATCATCTGTTCGATAACCTCAAGTTTACAAAAAATAAATTATTGTAAGTTTTGAAAAAAGTCTGGAAAAGGTCTTGAATTTTATGGCCATCCAAAAGTCTGGAGGAACCCTGGTGATGTTTATAATAATGTTCAGACTGTATCACATACCTGCTGTACAATTTGCTGCAGCTGTTGCTGTTGCTGTTGTTACTGTTGCTGTTCCATCTCGCACTGCTGAGTGACATTACACCATACACACAATTAACAGGTAGGGTATTGAGAAGGTAGATGAAACATCTATTGGTTGTATCCCTTCATTTCCCAGGTGAATAGTTCATATGCTATATATATATATAGTGTGGAAAATCCCTGGTTACCGGCAGACAGTATTAGTTGAGACTCAGGATTAAAAAATGTACCTAATGGATTGCCTAATTCAATAACTTCATCAAGTGGACTTATATTTAGAGGGGCGATTTAACAGATGCTTTTTTGCTTTATTAGTTTGGGGGGCTTATACATGGAGGGGCTGTTATTTTTTGGAATTTTATGGTAGTACTTAAATTCAATACAAAAATGTTAATTATTACATTATTATATTTAGTCAGAGACTCTTTGATTAGTGGTACCTCAAGGGTAAGCAGGCTTAGCTGAGATTGATAAAAAACAATTTACCTTGTGGAGGGGCTACCTCAATCACTTCATCAAGAGGACTTCTTAAAAAAATCTGATTCTGTTGAAGTTAAGTTAAAGTCATTTAACTTATAGCATACATGTATATCACCATATATATTTGTGCAAGGTAGGTTGATGCAATGTGTCAACCAGTAATAATATCTTCTCAACACCATGGGGAAAACAGTTTTACATGTCCATGTTAATGCGTTGTGGGGGGGTGGGGGGTGGGGGGTATGGGGGTGGCTTATATTTTAAGGGGCGATTTAACAGAGGGTTTGTTGCATTATCAGTTTAGGGGGCTTATACATGGAGGGGCATGTTTTCTGAATTTGACAGTAGTACTCTAATTCAATACAAAAATGTTATATTATTATTATTATATCTATATATATTATATCTAATCTGAGACTCTTTGATTTGTGGTACCTCAAGGGTACGCAGGCTGAGCTGAGATTAATAAAAAAATCTTACCTTCTGTAGGGGCTACCTCAATCACTTCGTCAAGAGGAGTTCTCAGTAAATCTGATGCTGTTGAAGTAGTTAAAGTCATTCAACTTATGGCATACATGTATATCACCATATTTTTGCAAGGTAGGTTGATGCAATTGTCAACTAGTAATAATATCATCTCATCACCATGGTGACAACAGTTTTACATGTATGTATGTATGTATGTATGTTTTAATGCATTGTGGTCATTTTTCTAGCACTTTTTTTTGCTACCAAAAATTTCTTTCTTTATTCGCTTTATTAACACATGTTTTTCACTTAATTGTTATGGCAGTTTACAACAGTTTTTACATGTACAAGTTACAGTTGAAATTTGATTTCAGGTGAAATTTTTTAAACACAGGTTGGCACTCAATTGACAATCAACCTAGGTTAAATGGAAAACAACCTACAATCAAATCTGACGTATAACATACCCACCATAGTAAGATTGATAATCAAAAATACAATGAGACCGTACAATACATGGCAGGTGCCTGTACTTTTTGAGCAAATAAATTTATATTTGTAAGTACATTTCTTAAAGGTGAAAAATAATAATAACACCCTGTTTGTCAATGATGGACATTATTTTTTAACTCACAGATTGATAATGGTTGTTGTACATGTATCAAAATAGTGGACCTGTTGACTCACCATCCAAGGCATCTTCACTTGGTAGGCCAGAGGAAACTACAATGTAGAAAAAAGGTAGATTTCCGACATCTGTTTTAGTGTACTGGTTACAGTAGAACCCCTGTAATTGAATAGGGAATAACTCCATCTCCAAACAAACTCAAAGCAAGTCCAATTTCTGGAGTTCACCCCAAGTTCATTCATTTTTGCTTGATTAAATCCAACTTGGATAACTCAAATTCCCCACTAACTTAATGAACTAAATGTCCTCTCCCTCGATCACCTCTTCTTGTTGTATAAGGGAAGAAAAAACTAAAACTTGCATGCACTTATCAGGTCTACACCATGGAGGAATTTGATTTTAGCAGTATTACAAATCACATTTTATCATTTTAAAAATGTCTGATCATGTTAGCGTTTCTGATGAAATAAGTCACACGTTTTGCACTCTACACTGAAGTGGTGTAAAATCAGTAACTACAATGTATCAACTTTTAAAAATTGAAAATTGGTTTTGCAGTCACCTCCGATAATTCTCAAAACCCTCGCTAACTCAAACTGGTTCGCCTTTCCCTCCCGAGTTCAAATTACTAGGGTTCTAGTGTGTACAGCTGTATGTTGTTTTTATAATTATTATTATTTTGTTTGAATTCCCTCAGTTTTAGGGTAATTTGCCAATATGTCGACATGCCCACCAGGTACTTCGAAAGTTGACAACAAAATCAAGGGTGTATGTTGTACACGTCATAATATCATGCTACCTGTACATGTAGTTCTTACCATCGCCTCTTTCCTGTAATGTGGGTGTTGATGTGGATGTGGACGTGGACGTGGACGTGGATGTTGATGTTGATGTTGATGTGGATGTGGATGCTGATGTTGCCATCCTTGCCAGGTACCTCCTTGTTGCGACTGGAAAAATAACAAAGTTGTTGCCTCTTTTTCTGTCAGGGCTTTAAATTTAGAGGTATTAATGGGATTTTAAGATGTTACGATTTTGTTGGAGTTGTCAGGGGGCCACCCTAAATACAAAAGACTTATTTGTCTCCCACAATAATTGGATGCTTTAGTTTTAAGAATTCTAGGAAATCCCTAAATTTTACAGCAATAATCGTTTTCAGTGCAGTAAAGTTAGTTTTTGGTAGAGTGTAGTGTGATCTTAAAATAATGGGTTCCACATGCAGTGACAGTTTCAGCCTTTGTTGTTTTCCCACCCAAATTCCTGAAATATTATGGTTGCAACAATTCGATAGTTATGACTTGGCTTATACTTAGAAAGTGATTAGTACATGTATATCAGTTTTCTATTATCTGCAGCCTTCAGTCTCTCCTAAAGTGCATTGCATGTCAGGTTTAGGGCTTCCATGAGTGCCAAGAAAAAAATACAGTTGTGCATTACTCGAAAACATTATAAGTTAGGTTCCAAATTTTCCCAAATTTGTAAAACTGATCTATATCCCTGAGCAGAGAACCAAAAACTGTTATCCATGATAGTTGAAATTCCAGGGCTTGCTGACGGGCCCACAGTGTATATGAGTAAAAGTTCTGACAGGTAAAAGGCATCTACTGTAGTTACATCTGGGCTAAGATTTGAGTAAAATGTGTAGTGCAAGATCCTTGGTTAAATTGTAGTCTTAAAAAGAAACAACTTTGTTTTTTCATTATTTTTTGTAGTTTTATCAGTTTATATGAGAGACTACAGGAACACAACAGTTTCAACTTACATCCAGTAGATGGAAGGGGACGTGACTGGGAAAACGTGGGAGTGACCACGGTTGATGTGGACGCAGTTGACAATGTGGCAGAAGATACAGGGACCACAGTTGTAGCGCTGCTCTCTGTAAGCACGCAAGAAAGTGAAACATTATATGATGTTATAGCTAGATTTAAGGGAATACAAATTAAAATTGTGGCCCTATTGTATTATCTTCTATCTGCACTGTAGCTGTTTGCAGTGTTCTCCTTATCAGGTGGTAATCGGTAAAATTTAGGGCCTGAAGCAACACTTCTTACTACCTGCAACCGCTTGAAGGTTTACTACAATTTAAATAAGATAGATTTGGAAAAAAGGGAAGTTGTGAACTGATCTGATTCTCCCAAGGAAATTGAATATATATGGAAAAGTACTAAAGTATACACAGCTTTTCTTTTTATGGGCCATGCATTTTGGAAAGAGAACGTTGCAGACAGTGTAAAATTATTGAGATTGAACGTTTTAAATTGTCATCTAAAAATAACAACGGCCGAGGTGCATAAAATAGGTCTTACAATGAGGGAATGACGTTTCAGAGAACTTAGCTCCTAAATTTCCCCTAGAGGGCGGGGCCTTGTCCCTCATGCCAGTACCCCTTCCCCCCCCCCCCCCCCCCCCCGAGATATTTTTTGCCTTACTGGCCATGAATGGTCCCTTACCTGCTAAGCTAAAATTTAGGGAGAACACTGTGTTTTTTGATAGCAGTTCCTAATTATTTACTCCAAATTCATTTTATTTTTTCTTCAGCACAATGAGTCATTGATGAAATGTTAAGAACCTATCAACATAGGGATGATTTGGACTGATTTATCTCAGATCCATGCAGTTTAGGAAAAACTTTAAGAAGATGTGGCAACTTGCACATTCCTCCCAGGATTCTAAAAATCCTCCTAATGCACTTGTAAAGAGGCACAGAGATGTTCATAGATATTATGCCTCAAGGGCTTGCACTTTGAATAAGGGGTGGTTTAAATCTAGTTCAATGCTATGACAATCATTTACAGTAAATAAATATTTTTTAACATAAGAACTCTCCTACCTTGATGTGTCCTTTCCTTTAAAAGGAAGAACGTTCTTCGGGAAGAGGCATTCTTGTACCAGGACAACAATTCCCTCCCTGTAGGGATCCTGTTCCCCACCCTCACCATCTCGTTTCCTCTACTTAGTGTCATATAAAAACGAATTCTGCCAAAAATAAGAACCACAAATAAATCGGTGAGTTCCATGACAATTAAAATTTCCCTTTTTTAACCGAAAGGAACTGTAGATTGTGTTTTCATTGAACAGTTTTTTGAGCTGATAATTGTAAATAGGTTTTTACTAGTTTGCTTTGTTATCAATAAAAATACTATTTTTGATAAAATTGTTTTTGTTGTCATTATTATTATTATTAAGCAATTTGTTTGTTCTTAAGTCAAATCTTTTCCAAGTCGGATTGTTCAATTTAATAGTCAGATCGTTCCACAGTTTTAGTTCAAAACTCAAAGTGAAGAATGCTTTGTTGGCGTACTTGCTTAAAGGACAAGCTTGTTTTTGCTTGTGGCGTAAAGAATCGTGAAAAGTTCTGGCTATATTGTGGAACGATATGACTATTAAGTGGAACGATCTGACGATGAAACGAATTGTTGCTCCTATTGTGTCTTTATTTTTTTTTAAGAGACACAACTTGTTGGATGGAAAGGGTTTGCTGTATGGCGCGTGGTCCCCTTTACCAGCAGGATACACGCGCGCGCCTGGCTCGCATTTGCTTACTACAACACACGCGGCACATTGCGGTTTAACCGGTTTTACTGTAGTATTTTTAAAGAACTGCATTGCAAGTACAGTGTAGTAAGGATCTAAAACACACCCATTTATTAGAGCTTTACATGCGACGACGACAACTACGTCGTATGAGTCCTGTCTCTCTAACAATACATGTATTAGGCGAGTAAATGTTGCGACCCCACCCCCACAAAACATTCATTTACCACTTGCTTGAGCTCGATCGGAAAAGAAACATTTCCTACCTTGACAGGTCCGCTGTAGCCAATGCAGGGAAGTTTTCTACCATTCGCTCTCTCAAACGCCTCTCGCTGTGACCGGCGTCGACCTCTATCTCCTTCACGCTCCCGTCTCTGTTCAACTTATCCCAATGGGACCCACGAGGAGTGGCTTTCAACCGTTTGGGAAGCCACACAAATAATCTGTTAACTTTCTTAGTGTTTTTTGGACGAGGGGGAGATCCAGATCTCTCTCTCTCGTCTTCTGAGCTACTACTAGCATTTACTCCGTCTGCCATTGCTAGCTGAATGCTTACGAATGCTTGATCTGGTCGGATCTGTATCTCACATTACACGCGCAGCGTTGGAACAAAGGGCTTTAAATTTCATAATGACGTGTTAAAAATTAAACGCTTCGCTTTGCTCCATTTCTCAAATGGAAAAGAACATTGCATGTATTCCTTTAAAATGTTTTTTGCTAATTTTCCGGATATTCACGTTATTATTAGGAAGTAAAGAAAAGGATTGATGAACAATAAGTAATAATAAACAAGAAGAGCTCTTTCGGTGTTTGTGACAGCAGGCATTGCCAGTGTAATTGTGGGCACGTGAGTAGGGTGGTGTTTCTTGTTTGCTATAGAAGCGGGCAATAAAATGCTCTGAAAAGTTGACGTTAGCATCTTGTGTATACAATTCGGTTTATGTTTGCTGTTTTTTGACACCAGAATCAATTTTTCCTATTGTCTGAATTGTAAATGCCGATGCATACGCGACGCACTTATAGGCCACAAGGGAATCAGTCGGTCAGAACCGGAAATTATTCAGCGACGCTATTTTCTCTCATCTTTTTTGCCAAATCACAGTTTTGTGTAAAAACTTCAAAGCAGATCCCCAAAAGAACGTAGCGCTTGAATCGCAAATGGATCTTGAATATTTCACCAGGTTAAGGCATGGCCCAGTTTCGTCAGTTATAAGATGGCTTCAGCTTCGGAGTTTATTAGCAAATCCCCTGCACTGTGGTGCCTGTAACAGGGACATGAATTTAATTGAACGTGGGGACAACCACGTTGATGGTTTTCAGTGGTGAGTACTATAAAGCCTGTTCACAGGCCCTGTATTTTCTCTTTAAAGTCCGTCCAGCGCGTGTGATAAAAAATAAACCGCAGGGGATGAACGAAAAGAAAAATAAAACATCGTCAGTGTACAGGCTAAGTATGTTAAACACTTATGTTTTATTATTAAACAACAGTCATTAAACCAAGGCTTTATTCTCTCTGTATGCCTGACTGTTTACCGGCGTGAGATAGCTTTTCCCCCCACATCTTCTCCGGCCGCCGGGTTCCGCAGCCAAGTCTTGCCTGTTAACCAAAGGACCCAAAGCAGGATAATGTATTTGAGAGGAAACCCTAGTTGGGCGTTAGGGTTAGGGTTAGGGATATTGCCGTTTTGACATTTAAATACACCGTCAAACAAAATCCTGTGATATGATTTCTTACTTTTAGGAGATGTACTGTTTGTAGGAAGAAGCGCAGTCTCAGGTCCGGAAGCTTTTTCGAGCGATATCCAAAAATATCCCTAGGAGAGCTGATTCTTCTCATTTACTTCTGGTCAATGGACGTTAGTCGGCGGAAAACTGCCCGCATGCTGTCAATGAACAACAACCTTGTGTGCAAAATTTTCCGAAGTCTGGAAGATGTATGTTCCCTGGACATAGATAACAACCCATTCGTACCTTTTGGAGGAGCAGCGGTGATAAAATGCGATGAAAGCAAGTTTAATCACAAAGCAAAGGTAAAGAGAATCATGCGCCCAGTTTGCTTCAGCCCCTGAATTAACACTAAGGCTGAAACATTTTTGTTTTTATTAACTGATTGCAAATTCTCTGGTTTTAGGAAACTGACGGACCCTTAAATCCTTTTTCACTAGGCCACGGTTAGGCTAATTTTAGAAGCCTAAAATGTTATGATGGCGAGAGTAATCAGAAAATACTCACTTTCGTTATAATATTTCAAATTACATCAAAATTTTCGGGAAAATAGTTACGGAAGCCCAATTTCGACAAGTTCCTCTGCGATAAAAGAACAGTTTTACGTCTAAAGGTTCTCTAGCTGGATAGCCCTTAAGAAAGTTTTTTCAATGTGTTTAAGAGGAAATTGTCTTTTGGATACCCCTGTTTTCTTGAAAAGGAAACAGGGATGCAAAATGCTATATTTTTATCTTCGTATATTCGACGGGTTCTTGCCAAAAAAAAAAAAAGGGTTTTAGTTTACTGACCAGGGCCAGTTTCGCGAAAGTCCCGGTAACTTTTCGGGCCCGAAATCAAATATTCAAGTCGAAATATAAAGAATAAGAGCGCGGGTCTAGCAAACCACTAGCTACTCCATTTTGTGTCATTAATTGACAGTTTTATCATGTTAGATGCAAACTATTGAAACCTCGATCTTTAATGTAAACGGCAACAGCTTACCGAGCCCGTTATTTTTTTCATATTAGTACAACAGAGGAAGACGTGCGCCCGATGTGTGGGTCTTTGGAGTTATCTCGACAGAGACAAGGCCTGCCAGGGGATACTTCCAGGTAGTTCCCAAAAGAGATCGAGCTACTTTATTGCCCATATTAGAGAGGTGCCTTCGACCAGGCAGCATTGTCTACAGCGATGACTGGGGTGCTTACAGAAACCTTGAACGGCATTTGCCAGCCCTCGTTGCCCAGCATCACGTGGTTGTCCATAGTCAGAACTTCGTAGACCCAACAACTGGTGTCCATACACAGGAGGCAGAGTCTGCCTGGAACAATTTAAAAGGACCCGTAAAGGAGAGAAGAGGCATCCCTAGAGAAGACCTCCAGTCGTATTTAAACGACAGAATGTTGAGGCAATGGAGAGGATTGGATAACATCATGGCCAACTTTTTACCTGTTTTAGCAGCAAGCTTTAGGGATTATATAGTGTAAGAAGAACTTTGAAGGGGAACTAGTTAGTTCTTTTTCAACGAAAAAATGAGAAGTGACTTCTAGTTCTTTCTTTTAACTTCCTTAGCCTACGAGCAAGAAAGCTGCTGTAGTAGAAATGTGATTATCAAAAGATAGCGCGGTATCACAAGTTACTCCAAGGTCTTTGATAGATTGAGCTGGGTTGTTTTTTTCCTAGAAGTCTAGTAATTTCGAACACATCTCCCGGCTGCCAAAAAACCATCAGTTTCCTCTTATCTGGATTAAGCATTAAGCAATTATCGAAACACCAGTTGCGAATCAGTTGTAAATTGGAATTAACACTTTCTATAACACCAACACAGTCGTTCACGGTAAAAGACAATAGAAGCTTGGTGTCATCCACGTTGCGCGCGGTTGAACAATTTTGAATAACATTTGGTAGGTCATTTACATGAATACAAAATAGTAATGCTCCAAGAATACTTGCATGCGGTACATCACTAACTTTTATCAGATAGAAATTCCAGAGACGAAATTGGCCGAAGCTCTCCTTCCTTTTCCCTCCCTATGGTCACAAACCTTTACATTGCAATATCAGTAATACACTCTTTCAATATAATTACCGCGCCTTGGTTTTATACTGATAAGCTAACCCATCTTCATACCCAAGTCTTGGCTAAAAGTAACTCGTCTGCATAAAACCTTCCAGGCTATTTCCTTGTGAAAATAATTCTCTTTCCCAGTCAAATTTCTCTAATAAGGCTGGGTTGCCCAGTCAATATAAAACAAGGAGAGCAATATAACGAACATTACAAGGTGCTGAGTTCTTTATTGAATTTTTACCAAAATAGTTAGAAAAGTTCTAAATTGGTTGGAAGAGTTAATACAGTTATGAATTGGGTTGAAATTACAAGAAACAAACCAGAATTTGTCTAAGACAAGAACTATTTCCAACGAAAGATCAGTTAAGGTCTAGATGTCAAATCCTGAAGTATTGGAAATATAGCTAGACAAGGCTTGATACAAAACTAAAATTTTTACTACTTGTATTTTTATTGTTTAAAGTTAGTATAATTTTATAGACCTTCTTGGTATGAAAATTAGGCTAAGTAAATCGTTGAAAAATGATGAAATTGCGTTTTCTAATGCGACTGAAAGAGACGAGATTAGCCGCCATCACTATGCACGGCTTTTTAAAGATGCAAACGAAGGATCTATTTGGCCTGATTTCAGAGTATGTTAACATCATTTGCCTTGGCAAAATCAATAGGCACAGCTTTTTTCAAGATAAAAATAAAAACAGTTTATGATTATATGTTTATTGAAGTTTACTTTCTTTGACTCAACTAATAGGTGGTTCCCACGTATTGCGTACTTTGCACTGTACAGTCGCATGCGCACCTACCATGTAGACGTAATCAAATTGAAAGGAGAGATTGTTAGACAGAGAGCTTTTGGTAAAGAAACTTAACAACGTAAGGAAGAGTGTCTGTAAAACGCGGACCGGATACCTGCGGATGGCGGATGCTGATGGAAAAATACGGATAGTTAAAGGCAGATGGAAAGAATGCGGATAAACCGAAAAAAGTAAGAATAAAACGAGAAAATGCAGATAGCAAAAAAACCAACAAACAAACAAACACAAAAAGTAATTTAAAGAAATCTTTCTTTCAAGTGGATGTCATATGGTTGGGCCCTTCACGTACAGAACATGTTGTCAATAGTTGGCACAGGTAACTCAAGGTTGTTTCTCTGTCCTTTGAAAGCTGTAATGCCTTTCATTAACACCACAGAAACAATCATGCCTCGTTCCTCCTCCTTAATTAGAACCACTGTCAAATATACATTTGTTCGCCTTTTTTAGAATCGGGTCGAGGGGTAGAAAACTACTCTCAGTAAGTAGTCCTCTTACCTAAAGCAAAAACCGAATCTTCCTGATTCTAGTTTTAAATATAAAACTTTTTGCTTTTAATTCTCTCCGGGAATCACTTCATCGTGCTTAAGGTAGAAATTAAAAAGGAATCCACCTATTGTTCTGGTTATTCAAGACTAGATAGAGGGGAAATCTTAGCACAAAAAAGTTGCTAAAGGATGCCGGACTTGACGGGGACTAGCACAGTTCCACTGACACACAAGAATTCATTGACTTCTCTTCTTTATCGTCTTTCTTTAATTCTCATTCTTAAACAAAGTTATTAACATGCAGTTCAAGCTTCAGTTTCAGCTCCCTATAGTCTAAGCTATCCCTGGACATTTGAGCGAGTAACTAGCTAAGGGGTGTGGAACCAATCAGTAAGAAGTGTAATTTGGCGATAATATGCGTAGAAGAACTGGAAACAAGCAAAATATTTCTATTTTTGTACAAAAAAAAAAAAATGAAATTTAGGACGTGTTTTGTTTATTTTTTATACACTGGCTTATGAATTCAAAGTCTCAACGAAATCCCACAGAGTTTGGGCTACCTGTGCATCAACCAGCAAAAAAAGGAGGAACGCAAGTATTGGCAGATGTCAATCAACTCCGCTTATCGTGTGAATGCATTCTTCTACCTTGGGAATTTGTAAGTGCACGAATGATGAATTCCAATTTTAAAACTGCAAAATATACTGCCGATTGACAAGAAAAAACAGACTTTTTCAACCCCAAAGGTTATTTTCCGAAAAGGTATTGTACAAAACAAATTGCCTAATCTGTAAACTGTCCTTGAAACTGAACTAAACTCCACTCCCGAAAAAAAGTGTCACTAAAAGTGAAATGCGTTAATGACGGCTACTCTCCGTATGTTTAATTTGTCTTTCTTTTTAATTTTATCCTACGAAAATAGTATTCTCGGTGATTTTTTAGAACGTCTGTATGGCAACCTAAAACTAGTCTCATAAAATTAAAACGTGAAGGGCAGAATTCGGACCGAATTCATTTGGACAGCTCCTGTCAATCTGCCGTAAGCAAAGATTACGAAGGGTCTGTACTCTGTAGTACAAATTAAGATGTTTAATTATTAATCAAGCTGCTTCTTTAGAAACCTTTATAAATAAATATATATATATATATATATATATATATATATATATCTATATCTATATCTATATCTATATCTATATCTATATCTATATCTATATCTATATCTATATATATATATATATATATATATATATATATATATATATATATACCCGTGGATGATTTTTCTGAAGAATTAATCACCTCCTTGTTTCATATCTTATCTCCAAGCAAGCTCGACTAAAAAAATTTTTATAAACGTTCTTGTCGGTGGTAAAATGCAATGGCGTGGGCATGGGGGCATTTCAAGCACTAGGCGCTCCAGCTATTGTAGGCGCCGTCTCACAGGGATACTTTTACTGTGATAAATAACCTGACGTTTTTCCTCGCAAACCGCCATTTATGGCTACGCACGTTAACGCATAGTCACGCAAATTAAATTCAGACAAGATAAAAAGTGCTGATAAACGAGAAGTGGAAGTACGGGCGACCTTTCACGCAAAAATCAGTAGAGAAATCGGTAAAGCGTGGCGTAAAAGCGCGCGAGCCTCACCCCTTGGGCGTGTGGGGCGAGTCTCTCCCCAGTCTCGCTGTCTGTTTCCAGCCTTGTTCCAGACCTTCTGTTTGACTGCTCTCGCGTACACAAACGGACTGTTTTGCAGTTTATCGCGGGCTATTCCTACGTGAAAAAATCCTCGAAGAAAGGGCAAAGAAGGTTTCCTTTTTCGCTAACACGACGATAGCGTAAAGACAAATTGGCCTTTTTAACGGGTCTCTTTCGCGCTGCAGAGAGAAACATCAATGTTTACATTTCAGATTTCACAGGAGGGTGAAAGTAAAAACTCCCGGGTAAAAGATAAACTACGAGGTGCGGGAAAGGAGAAAAACAGCGGATCAATGAATTTTTCATTTAGGGGTCCTAGGTTAGGTCCAAATAGCAATTGCATTTGAGAATATTCCAGGAATCAGGTTTATTGGCTAAATGCGATGCACGTTTTATGAAATATATGATCCTGTCAATGTAAGAATTTCATTCTCAAACAAGAGTCTTCTTCAGGGCCCCACACGGCAATCATTTGAAAAAGAAGAAGAAGAAAATAATAAATAAAGAAAGATATTAAATACTAAGCAATAAATTCCAATTATTATAGTTTAAAGGTCATGATGAAACCAGTCACTTTGAGATGTGGCCACTCTGGGTGTATGGACTGCCTGAATAGTATCATTAGTCTGTCAAGTAATACATCAGCCTCAAGAGGTCCATGCCCGGTTTGCCGTCAACCGTTCCACCTTGATGAGCTACACCTCAATGTCAGCCTGGACAAGTTGACCAGGGGTCTGAAACTGGAGTGCTGCAATAGGGATTGTCAGTGGAAGGGTACACTTGACGAGGCTCGAGAACACGGGAAGAATTGCCCAAAAGCGGTGGCGAGTTGCCCTCACGAAGGGTGTCCGAACGTGAGTACAAGGGAGGAAATCGAAAGGCATCAGGGTGGCTGCCAATTTAGAAAACTCGAGTGTCTGGGCTGCAGGACTCTTGTGCGAATGGCCAACCAGCAAGATCATGAAACTGAGGGGTGCAATTACAGTAGAGTGGATTGTCCCCTTGGATGTGGCACAAAGTTGCCTAGGTATGAAAGATCTATATATATGCACCTATATAATAAACTTCACCAAGGATCATTTATCAATAGATGTTAATAAACATATAAAACAGAAGTAAAGAAATTACACAATTATTGGGAACACATATTTCGACCGCACAAATCAGTCTTCTTCAGGGCAAATGAAAACTGTTACACACGAAATTCGACTACTATACGCTACTACAAGTTAACTACATGGAACGTAACGTGCGCGCATGATAATTTTATGTCGCAGAGCCCATGTGACCATGCACCAGCATACTTGTGTAAAGAAGGCAGCCAAATGTATAGTGCCTGGTTGCACACGAATTTTTACCAAAGAAGACATGGAGGCGCACCAATTCAATGCAGCCACGTCCCATAGCGCCCTGCAATTTGGGGAAATACAGAGACTGAGAGCTCTAATTAATGAAAAGGTACAAAAATCAACATTTTTCTTGTTTTTAGCGTGCATGCATATACTTGGTATGTTAGAAAAGTGTAACAATTGCACGTTGGTATAAGGGACCGAAAAGATTGCTGTTTGGCTATCCTAATCATCATCATTATCATCATCATCATCATCATCATCATCATCATCATCATCATCGTCATCATCATAATAATAACAATAATTATTATTATGATTATAAAATTGTCTATATTGTAAAAGTCTTTTCTGGTGCTCTTTTTGTGTTTCAGCCGGGGGCAAACTAAGCAGCTATAGCATCAGTCAATTGAGTAAAAAAATCTGTTAATACGCTATGCACCCTCCCGAGGATTCGCGTAGATACCAGAACGCAGATCTTTTGGACCTCTGTCACATTAGCTCTCTTCTTCACTTTCTTGATGTTGTCTACCATGCTCTTCTTTACTGTACCAAGCGCACCAACAACCATATAGAAGGGGACGACTGATTGCTGGATTGAGTTTAGACACTTAATGGAAGTTTAAATTATGTACTAATATCTGAATAATTAGGTAGTATTAACTAGGAACTGAGTGTCGCATTTATGATTGTAAAGGGGTTCGCAGAGCAATGACAAGAACAAGAGCAGTCGGTTCATTCTTTCCGGTGGACTGTGGAAGACTTCCCAACGCGAATGAGAGACTTAGTAGATAAGAATGAAGGGCCACTTACCAGCGGTGAATGGACTACACCAAATGGCCACAAGTGGAGGGCCGTTTTAACGCAAGATCTCAAATTATTTATACAGCTGGTCGCCGCACCCTTCCCAGCTAGAGTGGAGCTCAGGTAGGAGGACTCCGTATGTACTGACGAACAAAAGAAGGTTGATGAATGTTGCCTGAAGAAAAAACTAAACCGCCAGTTCTGATTTTAGTGTTGGACCGTTTTCATATATAATTTACTATGAACCAGTCATCAAGTTATAAGTCCGTAAAAAGGAAAGATAAAACAATTAAATTGGACATTCTCAATACATCGTGTCTCAGACGAACTGCTCACTGTTATACGCGTTTTGCTTTGTGACTTTTCACGAACTTTTCACGTCTTTTTTTTATCGATAGAATTGTGTTGTCGCCCGGAGAGGTGGAGGAAATAACTCATATTCTCTCGACGACTACACTGAAGGAAGGAGAGATGTGGGGGCACGATGTGGCCAACATCAATCGCTGGGTTGATGGTGAAGGAAAGCTAATTGTCAAGTTCATTATTCTTTACATCGTATTATGATGGAATCCATCAAGAAATTAAGTAAATTTAAAATCCCAGTGTAAAAAAAAAAAAAAAGCCTTTTACCAGAATATCGCATTCATTTTTCAAGGGCTATATATGTAATTGGTTTTCTGCAATAACACCAAAGATAATTATTTATGGGAGTTCGAATAAAAATGACAAAATTTCACAAATTGGCATCTTGCACATGAAATTTTCAGAATTTTACCTGTGTTTCACAGACGCAGGTTCTAGTGAAATTTGTTATTTATTTTCTCGGATTCCCATCGTAAATCGTCTTTGGTGTCATCACAGATAACTCATCATGTTTATATCCCTCAAAAAGTCTCAAAAGAAGGTTGTATTCTTTAAATTATTCTGTTACAAGGTTTTTGTCCAATGAAAATTAAAAATGGCTGAATTTCCTAATGGATTTCGTCTTATAACGTCACAATGCAACGCCAGGGCCTTTGTTTATGGCAGCCTCTAAGATTAAAAATAAAACCAAAAGCTCACATGAACGTGTCCATGGTGATACGGTTTGGATTGCTCAGAACAGAGTTGATTTTGCTTATCTTCGTTCATACATGAATATAAAGGAGTAAACTATTTAGCCCTTAAAAGCCCATGTTCACCAACGTGACTTTGTGAGCTGGTGTTTTTGTTATGAACCCTTCGTATGCCAAATTAAGCAGATGTTTTGATTGGGCAGAGTGTTCGTTTTTTTCACGCATGGCCGAAGCGTCACTCTACACAAACTGTAGGGAGAAACTTTCAACTTCGCGAAATTATTTTTCTGAAGTATAGGGCGAGCAAGGCCGCTTAGGTGAACATAGGCCTTTTTTTAAAAGGCAACTGAATTAGCCCTTGGTTGCACGTGACGTTTTTGGCCTCTCTCGTTATAGCTTGAGTATCAGGCGTTTCTGAGTGAAAAGGGGTGGGGGGGAGGGGAGCGAACAAGGAGAGAGCTAGAATCTCCTCTTCGGTAGCCCATAAGGATGACCTAATACTCAGGCTACCCTCGTTATAGGTTTAAAAGTAGAATAGTAATATCAAATCATTATATTTTTCTGTTTCATTAGTCAAGTACTTCGTTAAGGCCCGAATACGAAAATATATTTCCAAAAAGCATTGCATAGAAAACTAAAAACAGATTTGATGAGCGCTCTTAATATCATTAATAGTAATAATTGATTAGAGCCATGTACGAATAATGTGTTTCTTGAAAATAGCGGTTGTTACCTTAATAGAGCAGTGTAAGTTTTTTTTAAAAATTATCAAGTTTATTTATTGGGTGGTTACCAATACGCGAAGCCACACCATCCCATAATGATTGAGCCGCTATACAGTAGTTGAGATCTCTTAAAAGCTTCAACAAATGATTTTTTTGTTAGTATTATCAATTGTTCCTTATTTTTATCCTCTTTTGTATAAGTTGATTTCTGTGAGAGCCTTTAATATTATCCTCAGTTGAAATGCAAATAGAATTTTTCTCTTTCTTATCGAAAATGTTGTTGTCGTAATTATTTGCTGGTGTCTTTTCAATCTTATTTTCCATTTTTAACCTTTTCTACCTAGGGGTGCCTACCTTTTACAAAAAGCAAAAAACTTTTAAAAAATCTTGCAAATATAATTATGACTGTCAACTTTCCAGGGGCGGATCCAGGATTTTTTAGGAGGGGGTGCACCCGTCTCTTGCTCTACTTGAACACCAATAAATCACATAGCTTTTTTTTTTTGGGGGGGGGGGGGGGGGGGCAGAATACCAGTTGTATTAGAAAACCGCAGGTCATCTGAGTGGGGGGGGGGGGGGGGGGTGCGCACCCCCTGCACCCTCCCCCTAGATCCGCCCCTGCTTTCACATAAAAAAGAACGACCTACCGTTGCTGCTGCTGCAGAGTTCTCTGCAAATTTGAATCACCTCACAATGGTTTATAATCTGACGATTCCCAACGGAATGGCGCGAACCATTTGATTTTCGGCTTACCCATGTATAAATAAAGTATTTACCCCAGACGACGCTCAATCCGTTCGTTGCCATTGCCCTTACCGCATCACATTATTTCCCTTCTCTGATATTTTGAAGCCAGCGCATGGCTATTTTTTTAGGGGATAACTTTCTGACTTTTTTGGACTTAACCTTCCCCAGCTTCTAGTTTTTGAACGAGTCCCTACGAACACGAAAAATCGAGTCTCGTTTTGGGCCCTACGTTTTGGAGAAAAATCGAGTCTCGTTTTTTGCCCTACGTTTTCGAGAACGTTTTAGGCCCCGTTTTAACGTTTTAACGTGTCTCGTTTCTGAAACGAGTCATCGAGACATGTGGCAACGAGTCTCGATTTCACGTTTTCGATTCGACTGCCGAGAACGTAATCGAGAGGCCATTAAATCGAGACGATTTTTATCGAGTACTTTACGATGCGTTGCCCAGAAACGGTGAGTGATCCTTAAAACGGGGCCTAAAACGTTCTCGAAAACGTAGGGCAAAAAACGAGACTCGATTTTTCTCCAAAACGTAGGGCCCAAAACGAGACTCGATTTTTCGTGTTCGTAGGGACTCGTTCAAAAACTAACTCTGAGGGATTACACCATTAGAAAGGTATTTGCCGGGAGAGGGTAAACTCCCAAAAAATTAATGTATGTGCCAAAAATATCCTCTGAAAAAAAATAACCATGCACTGGCTTCAAAATATCAGAAAAGGGAAATAATGTGATACCTTTGTTACTTGTAAGGGCAATGGCAACGAAAGGATTGAGTGTAGATAAGATTTCTGGGGTCTTCTGGGGTAATTCCCATAACTTTTACATGGTTCGCGCAATTCCACTGGGGAATCGTCAGATTAACCATTGTGAGGTGATTCAAATTTTCAGAGAACTCTTTTAAATTTCAGCAGGTCGTTCTTTACTATGTGAAAGTTAATAGTCATATTTATATTTTCAAGATGTTTGAAAAGTTTTTTGTTTTTTGTAAAAGGTAGGCATCCCTAGATAGAAAAGGTTAAAGATGGAAAATAAGATTGAAAAGACACCAGCAAATATTTACGACAACAACATTTTTGATAAGAAAGAGAAAAATTATATTTGCATTTCAACTGAGGATAACAGTAGAGGTTCTCACACAAATCAACTTAGCCAGCGGCCATACAAAAGAGGGGAAAAATAAGGAACAATTGATAATACTAACAAAAAAATCAACATGGTAAATAAATAGTGACAGGCCATTCACAGATCCCGCAAACGTGTCGCATGAATGTAATTGCTTTTCTACATGTAGCGTTAAAGAGATTAACTACCGTTTGGCTTTAACCATTGTATCTCTTAATGAACTGCCTCTTTTATAAGAAATAATCGGAGGTTCTTTTGCACTTTTGTATTTTCTTTGAGAGCTTTTTTCTCTGTGAGAGAATTTGACTTCCGAGAGTGTTTTATCTGTTAGGTTGTTCGGGTAGCCTTTCGCTCGAAAGCGTAAGTTGAATATTCTTATGTTTTCTACGAAAGTCTTTCTCTGAAGAGTTAGTGCTTAGTAGTCTCAGGTTTGATTATGCTCTGGAAGGTTCTACATGTTGACTGAGCAAATGTGATTTTAGCCGTTTGTTTCCCACTGAGAGGTCATGGCACATATATCGATTTACTGTGGTTTTATGGTCGGCAGGATTTGCCCTCTGATGCAAGAGCATTTTGTACGACCTCAGTCTTTTAAAGCGTAAAGCTTTTTACTGCGGCTAAATAAGGGCTCTAATTTTCTCCAAGGTGCCTTATAGATCTGAATAACTAAGCGATTTTCTCTAGTCCGTGAATGAGATGTTTTTCTGCAATGTTGTATCATGCTGGGCCCAGCTCGTAAGTTCTCTTTGCAGAATGTTAAATTGTCACGGATAGTGTTTTACAGATCCAAGATTTTAAGAATGAAGTGCAGCTTAAACTGAAGCTACATCAACTGTGGAGAATTGCAGTGTGACTCAGTAAACTTCAGCCTAGTGTTTTTCTAAAGATAGACGTGTGAGTCTTTTGACTGGAGCGTGTAGTTCTTCCAGTGGTAATAGCTTGTTTTAAAATAGGTTAACAGTCCTTATATTTCACTGGGCCAATCAGAGAACGCTATTTTCGATCCAACACTCTGTTAGACACTGGTATAAAAGCTGTAAACACTGCCTGCACAAACACCACTCAGTTACTCCAAATAGCAGCAACTGACGAGTTCCGCTATAGGAACGAAACCGGTCTTGCTTAAGAATCTCAGAGAAAAACACCAAAGTACAGAGAGATTGCCTGATCACAAAGTGGCAACAACAAAGCAGTCTAAGGACTGTTAACCTATTTCAAAACAAGCTATTACCACTGGAAGAACTACACGCTCCAGTCAAAAGACTCACACGTCTATCTTTAGAAAAACACTAGGCTGAAGTTTACTGAGTCACACTGCAATTCTCCACAGTTGATGTAGCTTCAGTTTAAGCTGCACTTCATTCTTAAAATCTTGGATCTGTAAAACACTATCCGTGACAATTTAACATTCTGCAAAGAGAACTTACGAGCTGGGCCCAGCATGATACAACATTGCAGAAAAACATCTCATTCACGGACTAGAGAAAATCGCTTAGTTATTCAGATCTATAAGGCACCTTGGAGAAAATTAGAGCCCTTATTTAGCCGCAGTAAAAAGCTTTACGCTTTAAAAGACTGAGGTCGTACAAAATGCTCTTGCATCAGAGGGCAAATCCTGCCGACCATAAAACCACAGTAAATCGATATATGTGCCATGACCTCTCAGTGGGAAACAAACGGCTAAAATCACATTTGCTCAGTCAACATGTAGAACCTTCCAGAGCATAATCAAACCTGAGACTACTAAGCACTAACTCTTCAGAGAAAGACTTTCGTAGAAAACATAAGAATATTCAACTTACGCTTTCGAGCGAAAGGCTACCCGAACAACCTAACAGATAAAACACTCTCGGAAGTCAAATTCTCTCACAGAGAAAAAAGCTCTCAAAGAAAATACAAAAGTGCAAAAGAACCTCCGATTATTTCTTATAAAAGAGGCAGTTCATTAAGAGATACAATGGTTAAAGCCAAACGGTAGTTAATCTCTTTAACGCTACATGTAGAAAAGCAATTACATTCATGCGACACGTTTGCGGGATCTGTGAATGGCCTGTCACTATTTATTTACCAAATTTGAATCACCTCACAATGGTTTATAATCTGACGATTCCCAAGCGGAATGGTGCGAACCATTTGATTTTCGGCTTACCCATTTATAAATAAAGTATTTACCCCAGAAGACCCCAGAAATTATCTACGCTCAATCCGTTCGTTGCCATTGCTCTTAAAAGTGAAAAACCGCATCACATTATTTCCCTTCTCTGATATTTTGAAGCCAGCGCATGGCTATTTTTTTGAGGGGATATTTTTCTGATTTTTTTGGACTTAACCTTCTCCAGGCAAATACCTTTTGTAGTTTTTGAACGAGTCCCTACGAAAACGAAAAATCGAGTCTCGTTTTGGGGCCTACGTTTTAGAGAAAAATCGAGTCTCGTTTTTTGCCCTACGTTTTCGAGAACGTGTCTCGTTTCTGAAACGAGTCATCGAGACAGGTGGCAACGAGTCTCGATTTCACGTTTTCGATTGGACTGCCGCAAACGTAATCGAGAGGCCATGAAATCGAGACGATTTTTATCGAGTACTTTACGATGCGTTGCCCAGAAACGATGAGTGATCCTGGCTCGCTTGCTCCACAAAACCCATCGCAACTGCACAATAATTGCTCGCTCATCAACAACCACTGTTGACCTTTACGCTTCGATATGACCGCAAACGACCAGGTTTAATACGCGACGTGAATATTCAAGCTTAGCGACCGCGTTCGCGCAACAATGCAGCACTTGCTATGGGAGGGATGGTACTATTGCTTCCAGGTCAATCAATCGGGAAAATAATATTGAAGCCCTTGTAATTTTTAAAAAGATCCAATTTGCCCAAGGAGCACCGAACAGATATGAATCTTATAGCGGAGCTAAAAAAAATGAGCGGTAGTGGAAAAAGTGAACAAGAACATGTACCACATTTTCTCCATAAAAAGTGAAAACCAGGAAGTTTTCTGGACGTTTCACGTTGCAGTCATGCAAATCAACCGCAAGGAAATGTACAAGAAAGTGTGCTGCAATTAGACCTATTGTTGTTTTTCACAGTTCTGGTCAAGGGCATCCAACTTTTAATTTTTCACATTTCACTCACCGGGTTAGGTTATTTTTCGTAGAGAGTAAAATGGAATCCTAAAATTTTCGGATTCAAAAATGTGATCAAAGAAGGTACCTGAAAAATTATCTCCTTCGTAACACGTTAAATTGCATCTAAAATTTTCGGGAAAATAATTCTGAATTCCTCGTAATTTCGAATAGACTCAAGTTCCTCTAGAAGCCGAACACTGAGATGCAAATTTTATAGCGCCACTTAGAATGCATTTCTATAGAGCTAAAAGTACTCTATGAATAGCTACAAAAGTGTTTTCAATTGAAAGTATTTGAGGAAACAGTCGTTGGGTGGCCCTGTCTCGCTGCCTTCTCCGCTTAGCATTACACGATATATTTTATATTTAGTATGAGCAAACTATAAATCATTAGCTTCGCTTTTAGCCCTCCTGACTAAATTTATGTAAGCGCTGCTTAGAATGCATTTTTCGATCAAAAGTACTCTGGACAGCCTTAAATGTGTTTTCAATGCATTTAGGGGGAAATCATCGTTGGGTGCCCCTGAGTTTTGAGAATAATAATAATAATAATAAAAGATATCGCGCACATAAATTTTACTTTACGATATCTTCAGCTGTATCTTCTATTCAGTTGCATGGCGGGGGCCAGATTTTGCCTTTTTCCTGGGCGGAAAATTCTCGTCCTCCTTCACCAGTTTAGACAACATGGAGTAAGACGTTGTTAATCTAAGCAAATAAGTCTGGTAGAGTCAAGAACCTATGCAAGCGGCTGGACGAACAATGTGACAGCAGCTGAGACAGCGAACGTTAGAAGAATTCGAACTTGAAAACCAGGGCTTCCCTGTTGAAAACTTACGGACGGTCCCGCGATCGCCTTTTGTTTTCTGGTCAAAACTAACGCAGCGTACCTTCGGTCAGTTGATTGACCTAGAAGCAATAGTACCATCCCTCCCATAGCAAGTGCTGCATTGTTGCGCGAACGCGGTCGCTAAGCTTGAATATTCACGTCGCGTATTAAACCTGGTCGTTTGCGGTCATATCGAAGCGTAAAGGTATACAGTGGTTGTTGATGAGCGAGCAATTATTGTACAGTTGCGATGGGTTTTGTGGAGCAAGCGAGCCAGAAGCAGGAGCACACGTTACCTGCAGATTAGCCAATGGTTATTTGGAGCGGATTCGTCGATTATTCTCGAATTTATAGCGCTTCGTGTGAAGGCGCGTGGAGATGGTCTGTTTGTTTTGTAGCCAGCCTTTAATTCTTCTTTAGTGGATAGTACCTACAATTGCAAAACTCAACAAAATGCCACTTAAACCGGCCAGGAAAGACAAGGATACGTTCAGTTGAAGGTATCTTAGCTTTATTTTGTTATATTTTGACTTTTAGACTATTTTAGTCCATGGGAGTTTCGACGACTCATCGCATTAATTTGTCCATGTGAATATTAATATATTCATTCAGTGACACATACTACGTCTGGGCCGCCTGTGGTTAAATTCGACACAGTTCAGTGAGACAAATTCGACGTTTGAGTCAAATGCCGTATTTAACTATTTTAGTCGACTAAAATAGCAATTAAATTCGGCACATGTGAAATTCGACGTTTGAACTAGGCCTTAGCGGCCACCCAGGTGAAAATGAGCGGCAGTGAAAAAAAGAAGTGAACAAGAACACATACGGCATTTCCTTCATAAAACGTGTAACTAGGAAGTTTCTGGACGTTTCACGTTGTATTCGTACAAAACAACGGCAAAGAAATGCACAAAAAGTGTGCTGCACGTGCAAAGTTGCTTTTTGCTAATTAGAGCTTTGTTGTTTTTTCACCGTTCTCGATGCCTTCGCCGCTTAGCGTCAAACGATTTTATATTTTGCAAAGTGTAAATATTATCGAGAGCTTCCCTTTTAGCCCTGGCTAAATCTATTTGTATGAAGACTCATTTTGGTGACCGAATCAAACTTCTGAGTTTAGCGCGCTGTACAGTGAAATATGACCAACTAATTTGACAAATCATAGCACACAAACTCGGAGAGAGGGTTACCCTTGTGCTAAGGTTACCCTAGCGAGCGGGTTAAAGATAGCCCGGGTTTATGCAAATTTCACAGGTAGGGTTACCCTTAGGCTCGATTTCCGCCGTCTCCCAGGTCCGGTCTTTGATCCCCCCCGAAGGATGAGTGCGGGCTCATTTTCCCGAACAGCGGCTGGTAATCGAGGTTACCCTATCACCCGGGTCAACTTTACCAGCTTTACTGACATGTTTCGTCATGTGTGACATTCTTTGTAACGTCCAAGATTTGAAATAAAACTTAAAGATCTCTATGGAAAACACGTTAAATTTACGAAAAAACGGAAGAATATTACCATCGTAGACAGAAATTACCTTATATTGTCCAGATGTTTATAATTTTGCTTAGAAGTTGGATAATTCCGTTCAAATTGTCCATTTGCACACCCTGTTGCATGTTGTTGCGTGTTGTTGGGAGTTGTTGCATCCGTTTGCGCACCACTGCCAAATCTGACGCAGCAACTATGTCCAGAAATCTCGCACGTCAAATTTCGCGCGACTTACATTCAGACTGTTTCGCAATGGTTTCAACCGCTGGTTTTTAATGTGATTCCCGGGCTCATAATATCTGGAAAGTTCGAGTGGTCAAATACATAGTTGTTTATCGTCAAATAAAAGCTGCTGATCAAAAATATTGCCACAACCAAAAATGGCGACGAAAACTCAAAGAAAATAGGTTTCGAACAAGAGGTTTTTGAGACAATTTAGATGATTTTTGACGGAGGTATTGTACAGCGAAGGTCTTTGATTTAAGCCGTGTAGTATGAGCGTATTTATTGCCCCCGCAGGGTTCCGGCCCAGAGGCCGGAAACAGAGGAGGCACCCTAATGTCCCCTTCGTAAAGAAGAAGTATCGTCTTACTGTTAGTATGCGAAACTTTCTCGATTTGATGAAACTAGGTGCGCACGGTGGTCCCGGTTAATTTTCAGCATGTGCGCCTGGCTCAGCAACCGCGCAAACTGGGTTTGTCAACGAGTCGCATTCGCCGAATTGTGTCACACACAAGCACAACAAGTGGCTCCAAATCCTCGCCCTGGAAGATTTTCCACCGAAACTCCTCTGGAGCGAGAACGCCGACTTCAAATGCAGCGTGAACAACGAAGGAGAAGACGTCAACAAGAAACCGCGGAGCAGAAGGAACATCGATTAGCACAGCGAAGGCAACGCCGACAGCAAGAGACAGAGGAACAGGAGATTGGAATCAGAGGAATTATGATCGTTTTACACTGTCGAAAGCCCAGATTTCTTAGTTTGCCGGTTTCCCCGCAGATATATAGATCAAAGTCTGCAAAGTTTCAGCTCTGTATTACGGCCCGAAGAATAATAATTTTCAGGCGAACTGCACCGGGCCATATTTGTTCTTTGTTTTTGTCTTTTTCTAAATCCGGACACCGATATAATGCTAAATCTGCTCTTCAATACACTGTTAACAATAACACCACATAATACGCAAAAAAGAAGAAGAAGAAAAGAAAGAACAACGTATGGACCTTTAAGACGATATTCGCGGTTGGTCACCGATCCACTTCGTAACCCCGACCGACAGGGCTAAACTTAAGTGCCGTTACCAGGGTTAGTTTATTGCGAAATCATTTATATCAGTTGCGTTCAAGAATGTCACACTCGAATCCAAAGCATTCGTTCGACACATTAGTTATAGGAAATTTATATTATTAGTTACAAATAAATAATTAAAGATGGTTTTGTTGTTTAACACGCGTTCTATTACATTTGCAGTGTTGGTTGAACTCATTATGGGATGTATAACAAACAATTTTCCATCCTAAGCATGACATGTATCTGGAGTTTCATTAACCCACGAAACAAAGTGTAATAATTGAGAAAACAAAACAGAAAACAAAAGAATTACACTCAGAAACTCTAATACGAAAACTTCATTTCAAAGGTTCATGGCAAATACATGGACAACCACAAGGAGTCTTCATTCGGGTTTTAAAAGGTCGGGGGCAGATTTAGTGACAACTATGACTAGTAAATAGAATTAACTCCAAATTCTTTAAACGTGGGAAGGAAGAATATGCTTTTTCAGTGGACAAAAAAACTCACGATAGAAACATAAGACTTTGTACTTGAAGATTTAATCGCATCCTCTGAGAGTTTCCCAGGGAAATTTTCATTAATTACCGAAGAAAAGAGGTTAATCAAGGTGGCGGTGGCCCATTTGCAATAGAATCATATGGAAGTGGAAGACGCAGGTAATTTTTTCGTATTTTTATTTCCATTCTGGGAAGCTCGAGATTTGAAGGTAGGAGTTTAAGTTTGTCAAAACTAAGATCTAAATAAGTCAACCTTTCAGTATCAATCGCGTCCTAGTGTTCATGTACATCGCACGACATGCTGTATCGCAAATTTTTATAAAACCTTTATATAGAGAGAAAACCGTTTACATAAAAACCCATAAAATGGCCATAAATCGGCCCTTGGACCACACAGGAGAGACGTAAAACACATTTTAAGTAAGGTAAGCTGTCTTTTTTGTTAAAATCCTTTCATTTTCGTAGGTTACAGAAACGATAGGTTTTCCCCCATACAAATCCTTATATTTTGAATGTTATGCAACAATGCCGATGCTCGCCGATGCTCATATTTCGAGCTTGGGCTACCTTTGCTACTACCGCGCGTGCGTGAAATTAAATTCTGGCCATGTCCCAGCATTGCTGGCCCAACGATATACAAAAAATTCACCCTCTAATGTTCCTCAACATTTTTGGTAGAGGGAGGGGAAAGGGAGATTTTGAATCTGCTCTTTCATGCACTCCTCCAAACAGATTTCTTTATTACATGGGGGCAATGCACTCATGGACCAGGGTGCTTTTATGGTCTCCATCTCATGTTGTGTTCAACTGTTGCCTTTTATACTGGTTCTACATGGTGGCAGCAAACTCTTGAAATGCCTGAAACCATCCTACTACCTCAAGAAGAACTGCCCTCTGAAACTGATGAAAACTTACTTGTTTAGATTCATCTCGTCTATTTGTAAAATTTACAACATAATAAAGAGTAAACTCCGTGCAAACGGACCCAACATTGTTGGATGTTATCTGTTGTGTCCATTTGCACACCGTGTTGCATGTTGTTGCGTGTTATTGGGAGTTCAGTTGCGCAAAGTTTGAAACCAGTCAAACTTTTAGCTACGTGCAAACAGAGGCAACAACTCCCAACATTGTTGGGCCAACAAAGTTGGGAGTTGTTGCATCCGTTTGCACGTATAGTTTTACAATCAACCTATCGGTCAACAACTTTATCGACCTATATGTTTTATTTGTTTATCACACGTAAACCCCCCAAATTGAAACAACAGATTAGAAATAAATTTAATGACAAAGTTTATCAAAAGTTTTAAATTAATTAAAGTATAACAACTTTTGAAAACCTTTGTCGTCAAAAAAAAGGTGTAAGTGTCACTGTTTTTCTGAGTATTTTTAATCTTAAGTTATTGATATTTTGATTTTTCATCAGTGTAATTGAGCTTCAAAAGTGATCTGCAACTGGTTTTGTTTTACTTCGCTTCAGAATCTCTGTAATTGGTCCAGACAACTCGCACCACCCAGTGCGGTCCCTAGGAATGTTCCTTTTCTATGCCTTGGTGGAGAAAGCCAAGCTTTTGGAAACAGTTTTTTATACAATTCTTTAAAAAATACACCACAATTTGATCGAACGACTTGTAAGCTTGTGCTTAATGGATAAGCACCTGGCATTCCCTGAAGGAAACAGGTTCAAAACTAGAACCAGCCACAACGTGATCATTAGGGTTCTGTCGCATCTCAAGGAAATTGCTTCTTTTTGCTTTTAGGCCGGATTACTGACTCTTTGAGATACTTTCCTTTTGTCTGACGTACTTGATTTTTGTTTTATGACACCAGAAACTCTGATGATACTCAATCAAATGGCACTCAATTCAGCACAGCTGTACCAGTAATGCTAAGAAATATTCAGTAAAGTTTATGAATACAAAAAAATACTCCTTAATTACTGAGTATTCAAAATGTCTCCCTCTATTATTAATCATTATGAATGAAAAAAAATTAACCAGTGTTAAGAAGGTGATTAAATACACATCGAATCAATGATTAAAAGTTCAGCAAAGCCATAGATTCAAAAAACCTACTTCTATCCGATAACATATATTCAAAATGTCTCAGTCTAGTCTTAAATGCTTTATTCTGAATAGCAAAAAAATCAATGAATTATGAGCTCCAACGACACACAAAACAGATTACACAGGTCAGGAAGTCTACGGATACAAAAATACTACTAACTTATTACTAAGCACCTAAAATGTCTCCATCTAGGCTAAAATACATTACTATGAACTTAACGAAACTCCCTTTTTCTGTCAATTTCCTCTTTCTTCTTCAGCTAACAATCAACTTTTAATACTACACCAATTTATTGCATCTTCAATGTGGTTAACATAATTTGTTCTAAGTGATAAGTGTTTTAAGGGAAAACACGAGCAAGGGTTTTTAAAAACTCTTGCTCGTGATTGTCCTCAAAACGGTTAAAAGTTTGTGATCACGAGGAGGGGGACATGGGGGGCTTACGATATATATAGAGAGGAGAAGTGCGACGTCACGTTACCATGGTAGCATTATTTCTGGATGACAACAAAACCAACGACGACGGCGACAGCAAGGAGAACAGCAAAAAATAATATGTTTATATTAACAAACAACAACTTTGCACGTGCATCATGCTATTTTTGTACATTTCTTTGCCGTCGTTGCACCACTACGACATGAAACTTCTTAATTTCACGAGCCCGCTTTATGGAGTAGGTGAACACGGCACAAAAATTGTCCCTTTCTTTTTCTAAACTTAGATAACAATAGATAAGGTACCAAAGAAAATTTCGCCAAGATTTGCCAAATTAAATGAAATTGAATAAGATCGGTGAAGTTCGAAATAGTGCTAATAGACTTTTAAGTGACTTTATTGGTTTGTTGTCCTCCAAAAATTTTGCTACCATGGCAACGTGACGTAACGACTTTTCCTCTCAATTGCAGTGTTGAGCTTTTTTTCAAGCGGTATTTCGGTAATTTTGATTTTAAAGCGCGGTATTGCGGTATCATTTAGCCCTGTCGTATCTTTGGTCAACGGTATTCGGTAAAAGAAGATCCTTCACAATATTGCGGTAATGTTCATTACGCTCTCCTGTCTAATGCAAGTCAGTATTTTTGAGACTTTTCACTAATGGTAGCACAATTTGTGACGGTTAATCTATGATGAAATTGGTAGGGCATCCTTTTCGATCGTTGTACCGATCATAAATGCGATATCGGTATTTCTTCGATCGACACGGTATTTCGGTATTTGCCAGTTTTTGTTACGGTATTGCTGTATTGGGTACTCCCCCCCCCCCCCCCAAATGTCCCCCTCCACGAGGCGCTCTAACAAAGTGTCAATACGTGTGGTTGAGGAGAACTTTACATTGTCCTTCCTGCTTACAAGTTGGCATTACTGTGGGGATGATCCCACCTTCCTGCATACTATTTGGCATTAACTACTGTACAAGAGAGAATGATCCACCACCCCCCCTCGCCCCACCTTCCCCATCCCTGACAAGCCAAATATATGCTAGGCTTGGACCAGCAATGGGAGTGGATCAAGAGACTATAAAGGGAACAGAGAGGGCATCCCCCATATACACCCTATTCCATAGGTAATTCGTCTCGAGTTATTTTTAGAATCGAGGCGTGGATGTTTCGTGGAGGTTTCGCATGACTAAACGCCGTGCAAAACATGTCGGGCGAAAGGCAATGAAAGCGTAAAAAGATCGAGAGCATTCCTGAATATTGAAGCAAATGAGTCGGCCCTCACCTGGGAAAAAGGAATCGCTGGACTCTTTGACAATCCGTGAAATCAGTTTAACTCGAAATTGTCGTAACCTCAGTGCTTTAATAAAATGAGAAATTTCGCCGGTCTATTGAAACCGGTCGTTTGTACAATTAGGGAGTTTAAGATCCAACGACGCGAACGACAACTAGAACCTCAAAAAAACAATAGGTTTAATTAGCAAAACAACAACTTCGCACGTGCAACACACTTTTTTGTTCATTTCTTTCCTGTTTTTGCACGACTACGACGTGAAAATGCCTAATTTCGCGTTCTATGGAGGACGTAAATAAGCAACGACGAAATTTTATTTCTCTTTCTGAGCTTGAATATGGTCCCTTGAAATTCAGCTTCAGGAGGGTTCGCCTACAATTGACAAAGTAAGTGGGTAGGAATAATCGCTATAAAGACTGGAAAAACTCAAATTTACTTTTTAAGCGACGTTCTTGTCGCCGTCGCGCTGTTGGATCTTAAAGTCCCTAATAAGGCAAGTAGGACGCCAAGTGTTATTTTTGTTGAATAATAAAAGACTAATAAAGGAATAAACATCAAACCAGAAATTGCTCTCTTCAAACTGTAAATTATAAATGATCCTGAGAGAATATTCAGTGTGTTAAGGATTTCCCTGCTGTACTGTTAGCTCCATACAAGAGAGGAAGAGCGATTCTTTTTTGATTTCCATTTCGCTGACACAGCTTTCGCAGAAATCTCGCTGTAGTCGTTTTCGTCGACAAAAGGAATAGCAAAATCGCTCTCCGCGTCTTCCCCCGTTTTGTTCCGCGTCAATTCGTGGAGGACGCATGGCTCTAGCGTGCGGTCGTCCACGCGGAATACATTCGCGCTATGTGATTGGCTGTTGTCCAATCCCCCTTGGGATCTGCGGTTCTAAAAATAAGTCGAGACGAATTACCTGTGGAATAGGGTGTATACGGGGGATGCCCTCTCTGTCCCCTTTATAGTCTCTTGGAGTGGATGGGTGGGGTGCTTCTGCTATCACTGGCCAACATTCGCAGCAACTTACACTTCTATGTAATTCTGTTATATGTTATGAATACTAACCTCGACAGGATTCGTAAACAAACTAGATAAAAGCAATGAAAAGAATGTATGCTCAATACGTTTCATTAGGTGTCATTAGAGGTTTTAAGAAAACTGAATTCAATTGCAAAGCTTAGAAACATCTTCCTAAACAACTCCAATTTTTTCCCAATACTATGGCTAACTAGTAATTTTGCTTCTCATACCACAAGACATTCCTCGAAAACTCGCAGATACACGCCTGTGTAATACGTTAATCTATTAATTGGCTGGCGATTAGAATATTACGAAATACTAAAGCAAATGTTTCAAATCAACAGAATTCAAATCGTCTGTTTAGTCAAAGCTGATTATTCAATGAAATACTTTGATTATTATTTGCTGTTTAGCAAACTTTCATATAAAGTGTTTAAGTCAGAGGCGTTACGGTAGCAACAAAGCTGGCAGTAACACAGTCTGGATGCGAGTATTTGCAATCATATTTTTCTTTAGGAAAAAAATACCTGTTCCATGGTTCTGACAAGTTTCAGGAACACGAGTGGAAATTTTAAAGTTCAAGAAACGCAGCGAAAGCAGGAGCCTCGTATCCTCAAGTTTCCTCAGAGCTCTTTCCTGTCATCTCAAACTTTTACGAGACATTACTAGTTAAGTGTTTTTGTGGAGGTACAGAAGTACGGCGTTTGGCCCGCATATTGCCATTAACTGTTCTCTAATTATTACTTCACGCCGGGTCAGCTGTCGCGATATTTCGGGTCACTTAATTGATGCCAAGGAACTACTTTTACAGCTTTTATCCGTTTGAGCCCAAAGTTTGTAGGATGGTAGAACTTTGTATTCTAAACAATCGTACGTTTTTTGTTTTTCGATTTTAACGGGTTTTGGCGGGAAAATGACGTCAAATGATTGACAACAAAATTGCAATTTCAACTAATGATATAACAAATTAAAGACAAATAGTTTTTCAAAGGGTGGGTTAAAGTCACTTGATTAAGAAGATATTAAGATTTGATTTTTGAATTTCCTGCCATTTTGCTACTATTTTTAAGGAAACACAGGTTCAATTCAAAATGCTATATCTCTTAAAGCAACTGAGCTTTTCAAAAATCTTTTTCTCATTTGCTTCTATCCCGTCATGCTCTTTAAAAAAAAGCTGTTTGTTACGTCACTTGTTGAAGTTTAAATTTTGCTCTCAACCATGTGACCGAATTTTGCCGCCAAAAACCGTTAAAATCGAAAAACAAGATACATACGAATGTTTGGAGTACAAAGTTCTACTATCTTGAAACCTTGGGCTCAAACGGATGAAAACTGTAAAAGTAGTTCCTTGGCTTTAACTAAGTGACCTAAAAGTCGCGACAGCTGACCCGGCGTGCCTTAGTTGATAACTATAGCTGCTGAGAATGCTGACCTTTCCTTTGGCAGTTAGTTGTTCATTCTATATCAGTAGTCGGTTTTGTGTAGCTCAAAGTCTCCACACTTAATTTTCTCAATCCCTGGGGGTGGTTTTAACTTTCGTTGCTCCTCTGGGGCTTCATTGACGATCAGTGCCATTCCCTCAAGCAGGTGCCCGTCTATGTGGCAGTGAAGAAACCAATGGCCAGGATTATCGGATATGAAACTGATGACAACGTATCCCCCGGCAGGGACTGTAACTGTGTCCTTCCTTACCGTATTTCGATATATAGGAAAGAACGGTGGCGTGCTCGCCCACCTTGGTCTGGTACAACTCTTATTGTCGCAACCCTCCTTTGTGCAGTGAACATCATCGCAGAAAATATCTTTGTTGTGCTCTTTGACAAAAAAATTGGTTTGGTTATACTTTGGATATCCAACATGAACAACATAAAATGAATGGCCATGAAGGTGAATTGGATGAGAATGGCTGTTACGGCCAATATTTGAAAACACGAATTGAACAGTTTCCTTGTATGGAATGTCAATCTTATAGACACACGAGCAATTGATTGTCGATGGATTGCAATCAGCACTGGGGTCACAAAGTTTGGACTTCTCGAGAAAATCTTGATTTTGCGTTTGGGGTGGAAAGGAAGGAAGGATGAAATTGCGCCCATTCACTGAACTTGTAGCAGAGGCACCCTCAAAATTGAAGTTCATGAAATGCGTACAATCTCCCCAACTCGCTTTAGGGTTTGGAAGTTCGTTGTCTGGAGTTGGCTCAAGTAAACTAAAGCTTTGAACGTTAATACAGGTGATGTAATAGGAGGGATGGAATTTCTCAAATGGACAGTTCACCGCTTTGCATTGATTGTCTTTGCCGCACTGACGGCATGGAGACGCATTTTTTATACTTTCATATTCTGTGGACGGTACATTATCATCCGGATTTTCCGAGTCTGTGTCTTCTTTGTAGTGCAGAATAGCCTCTGCCACATGATTTAGTGTCGGGTAGGGTGGACCTCCCGCGGTTCTATTTATCTCCAGCGTCTCTGCACGTATCCAGTAGTCTTTTACTTCTTCTCCTGCATCTAGTAGAAAGTCATACCTCTCTCCGGTTTGGATAATGATGTAGTCAACGTCATCTATGGGTTTAATCCAATAGCCGTCTGTGGCCACCACAGTCAACTTATGACCATCAATGGAGAATTTGTAAGCGTACGTTTCTTGGGCTCCAATCAGCCTGAAGCGATATGTCTTTTTGGGCTTAACAGTAAATATACTCAGTCTTGTTTCATTGTATGGAACATCAGCATGTCTTCCTTTGCCATTTATGATTCCAGAAAAATACGGGATAGGGCCAGCCCCTCCGTTATCAAAACTAACTGTAGGCCGAAGTCTCTCGTCACCTTTAGTTGGTACCTCGCCAATCGGCTTGTCTTTATAAAAACCACCAGCTTTAAACTGTGTGAACAGGTCCAAGGATGCCTCATTTTGCCAATCGAGAAGCGTTAAGGTATGCTGATCTGGACGGTCCTCAAATTCACGGTTTAAAATCCGAAAGAGATTTTCCATTCGTTCTTTTTTTTCTTTAACTATAAGACCACCGAATAAGCCATCTGTTCTTTGAGTGCCACTGTGAGAGTGGTACCAAAACGTCCCAGAAGGACTAGCCTTATACTGGTATGAAAAGCTAGATGAGGGTCCTATATGACATTGAGTTACTTGTCCCACACCATCCATATAAGGTGAATCTCTCTGGTGTATCCCATGCCAGTGAACGGAAATACCTTCAGTAGTAAGCTTGTTGTGAACATTAACTATAACAGTTTGCCCCTCGTGAACAATCAAGGTAGGTCCAGGAATTTGTCCGTTGACGGCTATTGCCATGCAGTACGTTTTACCATCTACAAACTGGGGGCTAGTGCAATTCGCATTGTTCAGTGTTGCACATTGTTGTCTGTCAGGGTCACCCAGAGTCACAGGTATTCCACTTTCATTGATATAATAACCCACTCCTTCGAAGCCACGCGTAACCATTCCCATAGGTTCATTTACGATTAACTTTTCATAACTGGTGAAGGTTTGAATTTCGTCAATTTCAAGGTTGAATATACAAGAATCTGCCTCTTCCTTGCATTCACAACTTGATTTGCCATATTCACAATAGAGGGTTTCTTTTTTAGGCCAATGATGATTTCCAAACGGGGGCCCTCTTCGATTCCCAGGATGGTGTCCTGACGGCTCCCTGTGGATCATTTTCTCAGCTTTTACATTGTTGATGAACGCTATTAAGAGAGAATATGGAAAAGGCATTTAGTTGCGTAGCTTAACACGTAAGAACTTGTTTTGTTGAAGTCAAACGCCAAAACTGTATTTACCTTTATTGGTACTTTATTTCACGGGTCTTTAATTTCGCGTTTTCCCGATTGCAAAAAAATCGCAAAAATAAGGACCCGCGAAAATAAATCCTCGTGAAATTTAAGCACGCGAAATTAAATACTCATGTAGAAAATTCAAATCACAGGAAAAAAATATTAACTTGAAATAGCAACATCATATACGGGATATGTATCGACAATATAACTTGTTAACTGGTTAGACTGGTAAACTTCGTTTTGTATATTCAGAGTGAAACAAGGTTAATTTGTAAAGCTTTCACACATTGCTTTACAGGTTAACTAGAGATTTGAGAATGCTTAATTCGCGAAATTTAATGTTCTTTTCTCATATTTGCGCGTTGAAATCGCGAAAATAAAACCTCGCGAAATACTCTCTCGCCAAAATCGCGAAATTAGGTAGCAAAAGCTCACTTACTAGTCGCACCGCGCCTTTATTTAGCCAACTTAAAGTCCGTGATATATATATAGCATCAATACTTTTATGATCTTTTATGTACCCGTATCACCATGATCATTTGCCAGTAGCTTTCTTAACCTCTTTTTAAGGGACCGTACGTTTATTACGTCCCAGTCGGGGAGGGTAGGGGTCAGAAAAGCGTGGTGTATCAAAACTGTACCCCCTTAAAATAATTACATATAACCATTGAACCCCTCCTTGGCAATAAAAATTTTTAAAATGCACCCCCCCCTCCAAACCGTTCTAGACTAAGTCTCTTCTTCCATCCTTGGGCATTGATTTCATAAGCTATAAGATGCCGGTAGTTGACAGCGTAGCGTGTGATTTTGAAGGTGCACGCAGGGGAAGAAACCAGGGGAAGTCTGGGGGCATGCTCCCCCGGAGATTCTTCAAATTTAAGGTCTCGGAAGTACCATCTCTTGCGTTTTCTTCACCATTTTCAGTAAATAAAGACGATCGGTAAAGTATAAACTGTTTACGGCAAACAAGGGTAAAACCGTGGCGCCATCAAGGACGTTACAAGCGGGCGAGATGTGTACCCTTCAGACGGGTAAAACTGTTATAATGCCATCACTATCAATTACGTCCTTGTGCTTGTGTATGTATACGTACGTGTCCAGAATTGCAAGAGAGCTCAGTCTCTCGTCTGTCACGGTCCTTCGTAAAGGAGTTTGCAGTCTCCTCAAACCGCTGAAGCTACGCTCAGCTATGCATGTTGACAGGATAAATCAACAAAGTTATGAGAGCTACATTATACTCCGCGATAGAATTGTAGTTGGCATGGTCAAAAGTCTCAACCATTGCAGGGTCTGTGGCTTCACATTCGGATCCACTTCACTCCACTTAATCAGTAAAAGGATAAAGGAAATCCTAACACAAAAACACCAATACAATGCGAAATATTTATCCCATTTTAATGATTTAAATGCTTTCGGGAAAAGAAAATCTATATATTTTTTTCCGGATTTCAGCTGTATGCATAGGCATATGTGCCTTCATGCACGCTACATTCCTGGTAGCAGAAATAGCTGATAGGTTTCTGGGCCAAGTTTTATACGGGTAACAAAGAACCATAATATAGTTTGACAACTGTTACATAGAAGGCCAGCCCTGTGTCTAAATATTTCGACCCCTCTCACATTTTGTGCATTTTCAAAATTGACCCCCCAAAATCAAGCCTCTTAGAAAATTGTACCCCCCCCCCCCCCAACCCCCCTCCCCTGGGACGTAATAAACGTACGGTCCCTAAGTAGTAGCCAGGTCCTTCATTATGAAACTCGACTAGCCTATAAGTATATACTGTAGACCTCATTTTTTTGGAATGAATATTCAGCGGTTCAGTATACTTTATCGGGGACCAAACATCTGGATTTCGTTGCCTATTTCATTAACCAACTCTTCTTCCACATTTGTTTTTTTAAAAAAATCTTGGAATTATCTCATTGATGGTCATTCTGTCGCTTATTAAGTTTTATGTTTTCTATATACTCTGTTCTCAAGCAGGTAATTACTGAGTAATCTATAGCTAGCTTAAGGAAGCCTATGAATATTTATAAAATAACTATACGATGGCCCAGGAGGGTCACAGTCCAGTATTGGCTTTTGACAGTCCAGTTCTGGTTTTACACAGTCTAGTTTTAGTTTTTACACAGTCCAGTTTTAATTTTTACAGAGTCCAGTTTTAATTTTTACACAGTCCAGTTTTATTTTTTTACACAGTCCAGTTTTAATTTTTACAGAGTCCAGTTTTAATTTTTACACAGTCCAGTTTTATTTTTTTACACAGTCCAGTTCTAATTTTTACAGAGTCTAGTTTTATTTTTTTACACAGTCCAGTTTTAATTTTTACACAGTCCAGTTTTATTTTCTGTGTAGTTACCAGACCTCTCTCGCTCTACTGTAACACGTGTTATCTCTCTTGTATTTCCTTGCGACGATGGATTCAATCATCAGGCAGGTTGTTCAAGGGGAACTGAGACGTTCAAATTCTAGTCGTCCAGAAACTGCGTCTTCTACTTATCAAGATGATCAGGGAAGAAGTGAAAACGAATCAAGTGTGGCTGGATCATCACGAAGTTCGTTTTCATCACGAACAGTGGGCCGTTTGCGGTGTTTCTAAAACGAAGACCCAAAAACGAAGACCTAAGACCCCCAGGCGGGGAGGTACTCCCTTATAGGCGCTTAATGGGGACGTGCAGCCAGCCAGGGTACGTTTTTCGGGATTTTTGTCTTAAACAGGGTATCGATTTTATCATTTTTTGTCTTAATCAGGGTATCGATTTTATCAATTTTTCAAACAGGGTATCTTTTCTTGGACGATAAACACCCTGCGAGGGTCTTCGTTTTAGTCCAGAGCGTCTTTGTTTTAGTCCAAGGGTCTTCGTTTTAGTCCACGGGGTCTTAGGTCTTAGCCCGGGGGAGGGGGGTACTCGATATATTCTTGGGTGGGGAGGTGCGGTCCGGCCCCTGACCCTGTTTAAGACAAAAATCGATACCCTGATTAAGACAAAAAATGATAAAATCGATACCCTGTTTATGACAAAAATCCCGAAAAACATACCCTGGCTAGCTGCACGTCCCCATTAAGCCCTTATAAGGGAGTACCTCCCCGCCTGGGGGTCTTAGGTCTTCGTTTTTGGTCTTCGTTTTAGAAACACCCCAAACGGCCCACTGTTCGTGATGAAAACGAACTTCGTGATGATCCAGCCACACCTGATTCGTTTTCACTTCTTCCCTGATCATCTTGATTAGTAGAAGACGCAGTTTCTGGAAGACTAGAATTTGAACTTCTCAGTTCCTCTCGAACAACCTGCCTGATGATTGAATCCATCGTCGCAAGGAAATACAAAATGGCTGCGGTGAGATAACATGTGTTACAGTAGAGCGAGAGAGGTCTGGTAACTACACAGAAAATAAAACTGGACTGTGTATTGACCGTGTAAAAATAAAACTGGATGCCTTAAACTAAACTTTAGTGTGTTCTTTTCAAGGATGAAAATTTTCCTGCGGTCATTGTGGTACTGTGTGAAAAAATAAAACTGGACTGTGTAAAAATTAAAACTGGACTGTGTAAAAAGATAAAACTGGACTGTGTAAAAATTAAAACTGGACTGTGTAAAAAAAAAACTGGACTGTGTAAAAATTAGAACTGGACTGTGTAAAAAAATAAAACTGGACTGTGTAAAAAAAAAACTGGACTGTGTAAAAATTAGAACTGGACTGTGTAAAAAAATAAAACTGGACTGTGTAAAAATTAAAACTGGACTGTGTAAAAACTAAAATTAGACTGTGTAAAACCATAACTGGACTGTGTAAAACCATAACTGGACTGTCAAAAACCAATACTGGACTGTGACCCTCCTGGGCCATCGTATTACTAAGATAGTACGCGTGCTGTGATTGGCCGAGAGGAGTGTTTGCATGAGAGTATGTAAACATGGTTGTGGCGTCAAGTTGTTTGGCTTTTCGCGCGCTGATAGGCCATTTGCACTAAGAGGTCATGTGACATCGTTTTCATGGAAATGAAAGTTATACGATTTTGCCTTCGAAAAACGATTAGTGGGTCATATTTTAAACTTAATAGTGATTTGGTTTTTCAAACCCGCGCCATTTTCGTAAAATGAGTAAATTCGTAGCTGGTCACGTGACCAAAATGTGATTTTTAAAATTATGAATTATCTCTTTATGAACACAAATTTTGCACTTAATTGAAAAGATGAAGTGGTAACCTTTACAGCATATCTGAGCGTAACTATTTAACGTTTAACAAGGTAAAAGCAAAAAGAAGTTTTGGCCGCCATGTTGGAGGGCAAGAGTATGCCCTCCAACATGGCGGCCAATACAAATCATACTACTTTGATGAAAAATCAAAGTCCCATAAAATATCTCCCTTAAGTGCGTTTCCTTTCAAACTGCGCGTATAAGATAATTTTTATGTGCTCTGTCAATTTTTGGCATCAGCAAGATTCCAACTCATTGTTTAAAGGAAGCAATGGTCACGTGACCTCTTAGTGCAAGTGGCCTACCACGCAAGCACAAATTTGAAAAGGTTTTCGAGCTCAAAACTCGACAAGTTTACTTTATTTACTCATTCCTTCGTCGGCTGAAACTTGGAAAATCGTTACAAAGAAGGTGTGTCAATTTTTCTTCGCTTAAGCTGACATTTTAAGCGAGAAAAATCCGTATTTTGCAAAGCATCTTTTTGCAAAAACAAGAACTGACTACGCGTGCAAGACTTCGTGGACAGAGATTTTGCGACTGGTAAGAATTTCTCTTTTAATCAGTGCCATACAAAGAGTTTTGCGTTTTTTCTCGGGAAATGTATTTTACAAAAGCAATAGAAAACTTTTTTCCTGTTTTTGCATAGCCTGATATGAACACTCGAGGCGTTGGGAGAATTCTCGACAGTTATGCAAACCCTCGACTTCGTCTCGGGTTTGCATAACTGTCTCGAATTCTCCCAACCCCTTTCGTGTTTATATCAGGCTATGCAAACACGGAAAACGTTTTCTATTGAATAGCCTCCCACGCAGACGTTCTTAGGGGTTCGTCACACGTTCCTGTGGCTAATGAATATGAGCTCTCAGTTAGGATTCGTTAGGCTTCCTTGTCACATTAACTTTTTTTAACAATTTATTTGACAGCTATTGTTCAATTCGCTTAATGTTTGTATGTTTTGTGAGTGACTAAATAAATAAATAAACAAAAAGTAAACTTACCTGGACTGTCGTGTTCAGCGACTCGTGGTTCTTCCTTTCGCTTAAAGTGAACAGCTGAAAAAGGCGTAATGATTTTATATGCTCAGCTCCGCAAGTTAGGACATTTTTAAATTGTGTTTTGCAATAACTAGATCCATACACAGAGAGCCAAAACATCTAACAAGTGTCTTTTTGTGGCTACCATTTTGGAAACACTAATGTGTGTGTGTAGAACAGCGATGTATAAGCGCTATATAAATTCCATTATTATTATTATTATTATTATTATTATTATTATTATTATTATTATTGTGTAATTGAGAGTTCGGCAAACTGTTGGTAGAGACTGAAAATAACCGAAATTTCTATCGCTGCCAGACTCACGAAAAGAAAATCTATATATTTTTTTCCGGATTTCAGCTGTATGCATAGGCATATGTGCCTTCATGCACGCTACATTCCTGGTAGCAGAAATAGCTGATAGGTTTCTGGGCAAAGCTTAGCCTGTGCCAGGCTCTCAGATAGTATAGTGGGAACGTATTAAAACGAGCAAAGCGAAAATACTCCCCAGCCCCCTCGCGTTTTTCGCATTTCTTATTACTGAACGACTTTCCACCACCATCTCGGAGCCTGGAACAGGCTAGGCCAAGCTTTATACGGGTAACATTTTATTGTTGGCAAAGAACCATAATATAGTTTGACAACTGTTACATAGAAGGCCAGCCCTGTGTCTTAATATTTCGACCCCTCTCACGTTTTGTGCATTTTCAAAATTGACCCCCCAAAATCAAGCCTCTTAGAAAATTGTACCTCCCCCCAAACCCCCCAACCCCCCCTCCCCTGGGACGTAATAGACGTACGGTCCCTAAGTAGTAGCCAGGTCCATCATTATGAAACTCGACTAGCCTATAAGTATATACTGTAGACCTCAGTTTTGTGGAACGAATATTCAGCGGTTCAGTATCCTTTATCGGGGACCAAACATCTGGATTTCGTTGCCTATTTCATTAACCAACTCTTCTTCCACATTTGTTTTTTTAAAAAAATCTTGGAATTATCTCATTGATGGTCATTCTGTCGCTTATTAAGTTTTATGTTTTCTATATACTCTGTTCGCAAGCAGGTAATTACTGAGTAATCTATAGCTAGCTTAAGGAAGCCTATGAATGATGTAGCCTCACACGCAGACGTTCTTAGGGGTTCGTCACACGTTCCTGTGGCTAATGAATATGAGCTCTCAGTTATGATTCGTTAGGCTTCCTTGCCACATTAACTTTTTTTTAACAATTTATTTGACAGCTATTGTTCAAATCGCCTAATGTTTGTATGTTTTGTGAGTGACTAAATAAATAAATAAACAAAAAATAAACTTACCTCGACTGTCGTGTTCAACGACTCGTGGTTCTTCCTTTCGCTTAAAGTGAACAGCTGAAAAAGACGTAATGATTTTATAAGCTCAGCTCCGCAAGTTAGGTCATTTTTAAATTGTGTTTTGCAATAACTAGATTCATACACAGAGGGCCGAAACATCTAACAAGTGTCTTTTTGTGGCAACCATTTTGGAAACACTAATGTGTGTGTGTGTGTAACTGAGAGTTCGGCAAACTGTTGGTAGAGACTGAAAATAACCGAAATTTCTATCGCTGCCAGACTCACGCAAAACTTGTTTTGAAAGCCGGACTGTTTTTAAAAAGGACGCTCTAAAACTCACGGCTAGAAATAAGTTTATTTTTGACGGTCATATTCTTGTTGCACGTGAAAGATTCCTGTCGGCCTACTAGTTAACAAAATCTAATAATAATAAATCTTACAATAACTTAATAATAAATGTTTGTACCTGATACATAGCATTCCATAACACACAGAGTTACCAAAGCAAACGCCAAAACTGCAGTGCTCTTCATTTTTTCTCTTTGGCAGTTCTGTATACTTAAATAAAACAAGCAAAATTAATTTGACCGGATGACCGAGCGTATCCACCAACCCCTTCCCCTTTACTGTGTGTAAATCAGAAGAGTAAGAATGTCTTTCTTATCTCACAAGACCAAAAGACGACTTAATTACAAGCTAACGAAAATCGTTTAAAAGAATCCAGTATGACGACAGACCAAATGAAAAGTCCCGAATTATGTAAACCATGAATGAAATTACAGCATCATTGAGGGTAAGGCGTGTTTTTGTGGGATGACGATCGAGTAACGAGTCTGAGTCGAGTTTGAGTCTAGTTTTGAGTTAAGATTAAGTAAGGTTTGAGTTACCGTTTTGGGCGTTGTTTTTTTTAATTTTTAAACTCTGTGAATGCGAGTGATAGCAAAGATTATCGGCGTTAAACATATCAAGCGAGTAATTTCAATACAACGTAATTTTTCATTCCTGCAAATGGGAAATGGCGTAGACCGCTGCACCCCTCCCCCCCCCCACCACCTCCTCAGCGCCCCTTCGTTGGAATCCCGCCTTCTAGAACCCTGGAACACATTCTGAACGCCTAAAACAGGCTATTTATCATGAGCAAATTATTTCAAATTAAACGAAAAGAACGTCTAATTACCATCGCTTGAATCCTGTCATCATTTTCCTCGATTTCACTATAAAAGGATCGAAAGACTACCGCAGAAAGCATTCTGCATGCACTCTATATTTCCTATGGTCTCAACAAAAATTCTGAAGAAGGTTAGAGCATCTTAACAAAAGTGAGTTCACGCTGTTTCAAAACTCATCGCTAATATTCCACGTCGTTCAATTTGCCAAACGTTAGTAACTTTTTCTGAATATGAATTCTAAAAGGCCGGTATCTAAGTTAACAAAAAAAAGAAGAAGAATCAAAAAATGGCTGTATGGTGTTCCCGTCCTCCGGAAAATGTGAAATTAGGCAGTTTTACGTCGTGGTGCAACGAGGGCAAAGAAATGTACAAAAAAGGTGATGCGCTCGCAAAGTTGTTGTTTTGCTAATCTAATCTAATCTGCGTATATTGTTGTGCCAGTAATGCTGGGAATTGTTGCGTCCGTTTGAGCGTAGCTAAAAGTTTGACCGGTTTCAAACTTTGCGCAACAAAAAGCAACAACATGCAACAGGGTGTGCAAACGGACGCAACGTGTAACATCCAACAATGTTGCGTCCTTTTGCGTGGAGCTTTAGAGTATCAACACTTTTGTTTAAGTAAAGCCCTGTGCAAACGGACGCAACATTGTTGGATGTTACACGTTGAGTCCGTTTGCACAGCCTGTTGCATGCTGTTGCGTGTTGTTTTGTTGGGAGTTGTTGCATTCGTTTTCACACCACTGAAACACGCAACATTGTTGGCGCAACAATATTGGGGGCCTTTGCGTCCGTTTGCACCCTGAGGGTCCGTGCTGTTCTGTCGTGAATGACAATGGATATCTTCATCTCCTTCAAGCACACGTGGATCCGAAGTCAACCCTTTGTAACTGACTGTTTAACAGGCAATTCGAAAACGAGAATTCGCATTCTCTGAAACGGTTGTACCGCTCTCGCCAAAAAACAAAAACAAAAACAAAACAAAAACTGGGTCGAGCATGTCAAAACTATAGCAGGGAATCTCATAACCTGTCATACTGTTAAACTAACGATTCAGATCCAACACTTTGCAGAAAACTATGGAACCAAACCCTAAAGATTAATGGGCCCCTTATAAAAAGTGAGAAAGGAAAATCCTTACACCTACAGCTAGCGCATGATCAGTGGTCAATTTCTGATAAAGCAAAGATAATGGGCGTGATTCTTTCAGGAAAGCACGTGAAGTCCACCTTATTCATGAATCTAAGACAACTGAGCCTCTGGCCATCAATAAACGTGATGAACTGTAACTATATATAGTATATCTTTTATTTTTTTGTTATCTTGTCTTTTAAAGTAGCCACACCATACCACGTCATATTATGTAATTTCCAGTCATCATTTTACTTCATATTTCTGTAAATTCGTGATATCTCAATAAACCTGATGAAGACTGGTATTGGCCAGTCGAAATATCGCAACTAAACTAACTCTATTTCACCCTGTTTGATCAGTCCCTGTCAAAGTCTTCTTGACTGTAGTAACGTTTTCAAAGATAAGAATCTACAGGAAATCATTGTTACTGTAGCACAAGATCACATGACCTCTCAGTGAAAGAAACATTTGCTAAATTCACACTACGAATCCTCCAAAACAGACTTTACCAGTTAAGGACAAAAAATGAAGAAGCAAATGACGTATTAACAAGTCGTAAATGCCTTGTAGGTATACCAAATCCCCTTTTTTATAGTTTACGAAGGCTAAAACATGTTTTGTGGAAAGGGCGAGTCAGGCTTATGAGCTATTTCGCAATATTTTCAATTTTACTACACAATCAGTGACTTAGAATAGAACAACACTCTAAATTCACTTTGCTTAATCTTTGATCAACAAAAAAGTGGACATATGGAACCTGTGGGTGGGGGGCGCACCCGTTGCATCCCCCCACCCCTTTTCCCTACGAGCCTGTAACAATATGCTACCCCATGATGCTGTTGATCGGCGAAAGCTTGGATTTTGGATTTTTTTTTTTTTTTGAACAGCAGTTTGAAGTCTTTGAGGCCTCACTAGAACAGTTATATATTTTTTTAACCATGGTGCTGAAGGACAACATGAACAGACTCAGTGCTAACCGTTTACTTCTTTTTCTTAACTTTTTGAGGTGAAGTAATAAAGTTCACTAACTGGATGTATCTTTTTCTCTTTAGAGCTAATTTTTACGTCTCGCAAAATACGCAAATGATGCAATTGACGGACGGACACTTTGTTCTACACAAAAAATCTAACACGTCTTTGCACTCAATGGTTCCAATAGTTCAATCCATGGAATTAACTCCAACCAAAGTCTAAGCAAAAGTCTAAGTCACAAAAGGTTACACATGGTTGCGTTTTTAATTCATCGCGTTCTCAAGTTTCTATTTCTGTTTTTTACTCAAGGAATTTGGTGAGCACTGAGCAACATATCACAGTTGCGCCTTATTCTTGGCTATATTATCTAGTCTTGTTTTTATTTAGTTCACGCGAGGACTGCGGAACACCAGAGTGTAGGGACTTTTTGTGTTGATAACTAATAATTCAAATAATTCGTAGGCTTCTTTGTAAAATAACGTCATCAGTGACATCATAAATGAGTGGAAGAAATACTTTATTGTGTACTCTTTCGTGCTAGAAGTAAAATTTCGTGTTTGTCGCGACTTTTGTCATCAAAATAAAAAAGATTGACCAAAGCCAGACAAACATTTCAATTCAGTCACACTGACGTCAATTGTGCTCTCTGCTGTTTACTGCGATTCTGTCCATAGCTATGTATAGTTTTACTTTTAGCAGTTGTATTTTGAAGGCGTATCTCAAGCAGACTTAGGGTAGAAAATTCTAGGTTAAGAAAAAAGTTGTGATCTAATTCTGAGGCAGGAAATTAACTACACGCCAACTTGTGCTCACAAGTAATTTGCATCTAAACACGCACACAAAACAAAATTGCCATTTTTCTTTAATTAACGGCGTGGCACAAAAGTTGTGCACACCTAGTATTCAGCAAAATCAAATTCCGTAGCGAATAATTAACTTCCCGTGAAAATGTGGATTACTTTACAGCACTACAAGTTGCAGACAAAAACAACGTCAACCCGGATGGATGAACAAAAATTACTAAACGCTGAAAAAGTATAAAACCACTTGTCACGTTTTAGCCGCGGGCAGCTAACCTGAAAATCTATTAATCTTCTTTCCAAAGTCTATTTGACTTCAGTTACACTTGTACTTTGGTCCCTAGTGTGAACCGGCTTATTGCTTTTTTGCCTTTCATTTCCCGTTGCCGTCGTCGAAGTCGTTGCTTTATAACGACGGCAATAAGCTCTCTAATGTTTGGATCCATGACCACCACGACAAAAAACCCTTGAATTTGAAGTTACCTGTTCCTTTGAGAAGCAGAAAGCACTTTGCAATGAAAGAGTCCATGCAACAATTAATAGTGCAATTTATTGGAAACCGTAAGATCAGGACACGATGGAATGCTACAAAAGTGCATTGCTCCTGTAGTGCAAGTGCATTACAGGAGCCGCGCAGGGGGTGGGCCGCTTTTTCGGATGGTTTAATTTTTTTTTTTTTTTTACTTTAGTTATCCAGATCTCTCACTTAACACACAAACAAGGTTTAGTAATCTGACAATACTGAACAGCCACAAACAGAACAGACAAACTTTGTCTTGTAGCTGTTGCCAATGAGTTTGTAGCTCTTAATGACAATCGGAAAGACAACTTTGGCACCTTCAAAGAATCTGACTTAAAAATGTCCTGGTGACACTCAACCGTTGCGTGTGTGCGATGTAATAATTACAAATTGATATTACTATTGGCAGCTTTAGAATTGAAATTTTCCCTGGGGAGTATGCCCTCGGACCCCACTAGTTTGCTCACGCTCACGCGTTCGCTCACGCGTGTCTTACAAAATGACTGAAATGTTTGCCTCGACTTCAGCAAGTTCAAAATGATAGGAATACTATTGAACGTTGTGCACGGTCAAGTGCAAAAAAGCTAACAAAAACATGACAAAGTTGTCCGTCGAGCTTCGTAACCATTCCACTTTAATAATTAACAATTATTCTTTGAAATCGAGGTGAATAGTGGCTAAATATTTACCGAGCCGCGAAAGCGGCGAGGTAAATATTCCCAAAGCCACTATTCACCGAGATTGAAAAGAATAGTTGTTTTAGTATATACACACGAAGTGATCTCAACAAAATTAGAAAGGAAACCATTAAAAAGTACGATTTGATTGACAGATCAAATCACGCGTAAGTTTAAAAATAGATCTTTGCAGAATTTTCAAACATGGCAATTCACAAGTTTATCATTTCGCAAACAACAGCGTAATGGCTTAAATGGAACCGCTAAAAGTTTGAACTGTTTCCTTACCCGAGAGGAAAAGTAGAGCTTTGTTGTTTTCTGTTGACTCGCCAAGTTTATAGCCAAAAGGGTTTGTTGTGTCGTTCTTCGCATGAAGTGCTGACAAAAATGGCGGCACGGTTGCTAGAGGTAAGACGTCGTCTTCCTGTATCATTCTTTTTCCTGTTTTCTTGAAACGTAGAATTTGTGTAAACATTTCCTTTTAAATTTGTTTGTCATAAATAAACTTCGATTTTTGAGCCCAAATTTTCTTGTTAGAAAACGCTGAGCGGCTTCTTCTACGCGAATACATGGGAGTTGTAAACAATTCATCGAGCACAAAACTCAGCAACAGTTTTTATTTAGTTCACGCGGGGACTGCGGAACACCAGAGTGTAGGGGCTTTTCCGTGTTATTAACTAATAATTTATAGGCTTGTTTGTAAAATAACGTCATCAGTGACATCATAAATGAGTGGAAGAAATACTTTATTGCGTACTCTTTCGTGCTAGAAGTGAAAATTCGTGCACGTTGATTTCGTGTTTGTCGCGACTTTTGTCATCAAAATAAAAAAAAACTGACAAAAGCCAGACAAACATTTCAGTTTAGTCACACCACGTCAATTGTGCTCTGTGCTGTTTACTGCGATTCTGTCCCTAACCTATGTACCTCAGCATTCTGTATAGTTTTACTTTCAGCAGTTGTATTTTGAAGGTGTATTTCAAGCAGACTTTGGGTAGAAAATTCTGGGTTGAAAGAAAAGTTGTGATCTAATTCTGAGGCAGGTAATCAACTGCACGCTAACTTGTGCTCACAAGTTATTTGCCAAAAGTTGTGCACACCTAGGTACTTACGATACTTCCCCTAAACTAATCATAGGTGGTGACATAATTAAACAAGCTTACTCGGTTAAATCTCTGGGTGTGCATATAGACGAAAACCTTTCATGGAATATGCACATTGAAAAAATAGCCAAGAAAATCGCATCGGGCATTGGAGTAATTAAGCGTTGTAGGCCTTTTGTTAATCGAACCACATTGGAGTCCGTTTTCAATGCCTTAGTTCAACCGTACTTTAATTACTGCTGCGAGGTCTGGGGGCATTGCAACAAAAGTCTTTCGAATAAGCTCCAAAAGTTGCAAAACCGGGCTGCCCGTATTCTAACCTTCTCCAGTTATGACACAAGCGCTGATCCTCTTCTTGAGCAACTCAACTGGAAACGGTTGGATACTCAGCGACAAATACAAGTGGCCACCATGGTCTATAAATCTATACATGGTCTTGCGCCCGACTATCTTGGTTCTCTTTTCACTAAATATAATCCACCTTATAATTTAAGGAACTCTGAAAACAAACTAGCTGTTCCATTGCCCCGCACCAATTTCTTGAAAAATAGCTTTAGCTATAATGGTGCGGTTATCTGGAACAGCTTGTCCCCTGAATTGCGGCAAGCAAAATCACTTAATTCTTTTCGAAATGGTTGTCGCGATTTCTTTGACTGAATCGATAAAACGCACACGGCATCTATGTAAAGCAGAATTTCTTTATTTTCTCTATCTTTACTATTTAAATTTTTAGAGCATGTTTATATAGATTAAAGCAGATTGTAATTTTTTTTTTAATATTATTATTTTATCTGATAGATTTACCGTGTTTAAATAAAAATAAAGTTCAAGTTCAAGTTCTAGTATTAAGCAAAATCAAATTCTGTAGCGAATAATTAACTTCCCGTGAAAATGTGGATTACTTTACAGCTCTTCAAGTTGCAGACAAAAACAACGTCAACCTGGATGAATGAACAAAAATTAATAACAGCTGAAAAAGTATTTGTACCAACAATTTAGAAACCTTGGAACTTTTCATACAAAAACCACTTCTCACGTTTTAGGCGCGCGCAGCCATGCCTGAAAATCTATTGAATCTTCTTTCCAAAGTCTATTTGACTTCAGTTACACTTGCACTTTGGTCCCTAGTGTGAACCGGCTTATCGCTTCATTGCCTTTCATTTCCTGTTGCCGTCGTTAAAACGACGGCAATAAGCTCTCTAATGTTTGGATCCATGGCCACCACGACAAAAAACCCTTGAATTTGAAGTTATCCGTTTCTTTGAGTAGCAGAAAGCACTTTGCAATGAAAGACAGTCCATGCAACAGTTAATAGTGCAATTTATTGGAAACCGTAAGATCAGAACACAATGGAATGCTACAAAAGTCAGTCGCAAGTGCATTACAGGAGCCGCGCAGGGGGTGGGCCGCTTTTTCGGATGGTTTAATTTTTTTTTTTTTTTACTTTGGTTACCCAGATCTGTCACTTAACACACAAACAAGGTTTAGTAATCTGACAATACTGAACAGCCACAAACAGAACAGACAAACTTTGTCTTGTAGCTGTTGCCAATGAGTTTGTAGCTCTTAATGACAATCGGAAAGACAACTTTGCCACCTTGAAAGATTCTGACTTAAAAATGTCCTGGTGACACTCAACCGTTGCGTGTGTGCCGATGTAATAATTACGAATTGATATTACCATTGGCAGTTTTAGATTTGAAATTTTCCCGGGGGAGTGTGCACTTGAAAATCGGCTTCGGGGGCCTTGCATTGACAATATAGTGGAAAAAAGAACAGTTGTTACATTTTTTCTTCTCTTTTGCCCTTGTTTATTACACGATGACCCTTTAATTCTTATTCGTTGTCAGCTATGAAGAGAAATAGGTTAAAACTAGAGACGATATCAGGTATATATAGACCTGAAAAAACAAGTTTTATGTTCGAATAAGAAGACGATAAAAGAACCTTACTCTCACAGAACATGTAAACAGTGCTCACCAATAACATACGCTCATGAAGTGTTTCGATTTCCCTAGCACGGGGTTAGCCACCCGCACCAATCATAAAATTGCAGCAACAAAAATACAAACAAGGTAAAAACAGAAGCAAAAAAGGGTGAAAGTTACACATTTCCTGTAAAATAAAAAGGGCATTTTGGTAACTCAAATTTAACGCAATCTTAACTCAAACTCAACTCTAACTCAACTCAAGCTCGTAACTAGAGAAACAGCCGATCCCTCTTTTTCAACGACAACCCATGCATCTCGTCAGCAGTTCTTCAAGTTTAGGAAAACATCCTTTTTAAGAAACTACTCACAGTCGTAAACTCTTCATCGACTCTTTACAACAAGCTTAACTATCGCCGAGAAAGACTGAGAACGTAAAGCTAAAACTAAAGGAAGCCACTTACTTTGCACAACTTGTCACAAGGTGCCGGAGGCCTAGTCGAAGTGCTCCGGTCAGAACCGAACAACTCGTGTGCAATCAGGAATGTACGCATCGCTTTTATGTGATAAGAATACATTTTAAATTCCTAAAAATAGCCTTCCAGCGTGAGAAAGCACTTAACGCGGAAGCAGGCAAGTTCTGCTCCACGCATGAACAGTAATGTCAACATGTCAGTGGACTGTTGATGTGATTAAAGATGCATATTCTGAGGCTTATTACGCATATTTTGTCGCACTGCACTGGTGGTAATCAAAAACATTCTTCGAATCATAGTTAGTAGAGGAGACTGGTTATGAAAGCCGGCAAACTGTAAAGTTAAAAATAACGGTGCTGTAGTTTTTGTTGGAAACTCCCTGACCGTGCACAATCCTCTGTTTTTTGTTCACAAACTGTGACTGAATAAATTAATGAGATGTTTCTATTGGTCAGCAAGTTCAAAATGGTAGGAATACTATTGAACGTTGTGCATGGTTAAGTCCAAAAATGCTAACAAAAACATGACAAAGAAGTCTGTCGGGCTTCGTAACCATTCCACTTTAATAACTATGTTCGAATGTTTTTTTTAAAATGAATATCAAGTACAAGGATCTGATTCACATACTGTTACCCTTCATTGTCCAGTGAGCAGACAGCGTGACAAGGCAAGGCATATGCTTGATCATTGTATTATCACAACAATTGAAATCACGATTCAGAAACAGGAAAGGTTCAAAACAATGTCCAGTACATCCAAATGCATTCAATTTAACATAATAGCGAGCTTAAGGGAAAGCACTAGATAACATCGACCTATTAACCAGATGAGTCATCGATATGTCAGTGGTGTCTTACAAAATGACTGAAATGTTTGCCTCGACTTCAGCAAGTTCAAAATGATAGGAATACTATTGAACGTTGTGCACGGTCAAGTGCAAAAAAGCTAACAAAAACATGACAAAGTTGTCCGTCGAGCTTCGTAACCATTCCACTTTAATAATTAACAATTATTCTTTGAAATCGAGGTGAATAGTGGCTAAATATTTACCGAGCCGCGAAAGCGGCGAGGTAAATATTCCCAAAGCCACTATTCACCGAGATTGAAAAGAATAGTTGTTTTAGTATATACACACGAAGTGATCTCAACAAAATTAGAAAGGAAACCATTAAAAAGTACGATTTGATTGACAGATCAAATCACACGTAAGTTTAAAAATAGATCTTTGCAGAATTTTCAAACATGGCAATTCACAAGTTTATCATTTCGCAAACAACAGCGTAATGGCTTAAATGGAACCGCTAAAAGTTTGAACTGTTTCCTTACCCGAGAGGAAAAGTAGAGCTTTGTTGTTTTCTGTTGACTCGCCAAGTTTATAGCCAAAAGGGTTTGTTGTGTCGTTCTTCGCATGAAGTGCTGACAAAAATGGCGGCACGGTTGCTAGAGGTAAGACGTCGTCTTCCTGTATCATTCTTTTTCCTGTTTTCTTGAAACGTAGAATTTGTGTAAACATTTCCTTTTAAATTTGTTTGTCTTGAGCCCAAATTTTCTTGTTAGAAAACGCTGAGCGGCTTCTTCTACGCGAATACATGGGAGTTGTAAACAATTCATCGAGCACAAAACTCAGCAACAGTTTTTATTTAGTTCACGCGGGGACTGCGGAACACCAGAGTGTAGGGACTTTTTCGTGTTATTAACTAATAATTTATAGGCTTGTTTGTAAAATAACGTCATCAGTGACATCATAAATGAGTGGAAGAAATACTTTATTGCGTACTCTTTCATGCTAGAAGTGAAAATTCGTGCACGTTGATTTCGTGTTTGTCGCGACTTTTGTCATCAAAATAAAAAAAACTGACAAAAGCCAGACAAACATTTCAGTTTAGTCACACCACGTCAATTGTGCTCTGTGCTGTTTACTGCGATTCTGTCCCTAACCTATGTACCTCAGCATTCTGTATAGTTTTACTTTCAGCAGTTGTATTTTGAAGGTGTATTTCAAGCAGACTTTGGGTAGAAAATTCTGGGTTGAAAGAAAAGTTGTGATCTAATTCTGAGGCAGGTAATCAACTGCACGCCAACTTGTGCTCACAAGTTATTTGCCAAAAGTTGTGCACACCTAGTATTAAGCAAAATCAAATTCTGTAGCGAATAATTAACTTCCCGTGAAAATGTGGATTACTTTACAGCTCTTCAAGTTGCAGACAAAAACAACGTCAACCTGGATGAATGAACAAAAATTAATAACAGCTGAAAAAGTATTTGTACCAACAATTTAGAAACCTTGGAACTTTTCATACAAAAACCACTTCTCACGTTTTAGGCGCGCGCAGCCATGCCTGAAAATCTATTGAATCTTCTTTCCAAAGTCTATTTGACTTCAGTTACACTTGCACTTTGGTCCCTAGTGTGAACCGGCCTATTGCTTCATTGCCTTTCATTTCCCGTTGCCGTCGTCAAAACGACGGCAATAAGCTCTCTAATGTTTGGATCCATGGCCACCACGACAAAAAACCCTTGAATTTGAAGTTATCCGTTTCTTTGAGTAGCAGAAAGCACTTTGCAATGAAAGACAGTCCATGCAACAATTAATAGTACAATTTATTGGAAACCGTAAGATCAGAACACAATGGAATGCTACAAAAGTCAGTCGCAAGTGCATTACAGGAGCCGCGCAGGGGGTGGGCCGCTTTTTCGGATGGTTTAATTTTTTTTTTTTTACTTTGGTTACCCAGATCTGTCACTTAACACACAAACAAGGTTTAGTAATCTGACAATACTGAACAGCCACAAACAGAACAGACAAACTTTGTCTTGTAGCTGTTGCCAATGAGTTTGTAGCTCTTAATGACAATCGGAAAGACAACTTTGCCACCTTGAAAGATTCTGACTTAAAAATGTCCTGGTGACACTCAACCGTTGCGTGTGTGCCGATGTAATAATTACAAATTGATATTACCATTGGCAGTTTTAGATTTGAAATTTTCCGGGGGGAGTGTGCACTTGAAAATCGGCTTCGGGGGCCTTGCATTGACAATATAGTGGAAAAAAGAACAGTTGTTACATTTTTTCTTCTCTTTTGCCCTTGTTTATTACACGATGACCCTTTAATTCTTATTCGTTGTCAGCTATGAAGAGAAATAGGTTAAAACTAGAGACGATATCAGGTATATATAGACCTGAAAAAACAAGTTTTATGTTCGAATAAGAAGACGATAAAAGAACCTTACTCTCACAGAACATGTAAACAGTGCTCACCAATAACATACGCTCATGAAGTGTTTCGATTTCCCTAGCACGGGGTTAGCCACCCGCACCAATCATAAAATTGCAGCAACAAAAATACAAACAAGGTAAAAACAGAAGCAAAAAAGGGTGAAAGTTACACATTTCCTGTAAAATAAAAAGGGCATTTTGGTAACTCAAATTTAACGCAATCTTAACTCAAACTCAACTCTAACTCAACTCAAGCTCGTAACTAGAGAAACAGCCGATCCCTCTTTTTCAACGACAACCCATGCATCTCGTCAGCAGTTCTTCAAGTTTAGGAAAACATCCTTTTTAAGAAACTACTCACAGTCGTAAACTCTTCATCGACTCTTTACAACAAGCTTAACTATCGCCGAGAAAGACTGAGAACTCAAAGCTAAAACTAAAGGAAGCCACTTACTTTGCACAACTTGTCACAAGGTGCCAGAGGCCTAGTCGAAGTGCTCCGGTCAGAACCGAACAACTCGTGTGCAATCAGGAATGTACGCACCGCTTTTATGTGATAAGAATACATTTTAAATTCCTAAAAATAGCCTTCCAGCGTGAGAAAGCACTTAACGCGGAAGCAGGCAAGTTCTGCTCCACGCATGAACAGTAATGTCAACATGTCAGTGGACTGTTGATGTGATTAAAGATGCATATTCTGAGGCTTATTACGCATATTTTGTCGCACTGCACTGGTGGTAATCAAAAACATTCTTCGAATCATAGTTAGTAGAGGAGACTGGTTATGAAAGCCGGCAAACTGTAAAGTTAAAAATAACGGTGCTGTAGTTTTTGTTGGAAACTCCCTGACCGTGCACAATCCTCTGTTTTTTGTTCACAAACTGTGACTGAATAAATTAATGAGATGTTTCTATTGGTCAGCAAGTTCAAAATGGTAGGAATACTATTGAACGTTGTGCATGGTTAAGTCCAAAAATGCTAACAAAAACATGACAAAGAAGTCTGTCGGGCTTCGTAACCATTCCACTTTAATAACTATGTTCGAATGTTTTTTTTAAAATGAATATCAAGTACAAGGATCTGATTCACATACTGTTACCCTTCATTGTCCAGTGAGCAGACAGCGTGACAAGGCAAGGCATATGCTTGATCATTGTATTATCACAACAATTGAAATCACGATTCAGAAACAGGAAAGGTTCAAAACAATGTCCAGTACATCCAAATGCATTCAATTTAACATAATAGCGAGCTTAAGGGAAAGCACTAGATAACATCGACCTATTAACCAGATGAGTCATCGATATGTCAGTGGTGTCTTACAAAATGACTGAAATGTTTGCCTCGACTTCAGCAAGTTCAAAATGATAGGAATACTATTGAACGTTGTGCACGGTCAAGTGCAAAAAAGCTAACAAAAACATGACAAAGTTGTCCGTCGAGCTTCGTAACCATTCCACTTTAATAATTAACAATTATTCTTTGAAATCGAGGTGAATAGTGGCTAAATATTTACCGAGCCGCGAAAGCGGCGAGGTAAATATTCCCAAAGCCACTATTCACCGAGATTGAAAAGAATAGTTGTTTTAGTATATACACACGAAGTGATCTCAACAAAATTAGAAAGGAAACCATTAAAAAGTACGATTTGATTGACAGATCAAATCACACGTAAGTTTAAAAATAGATCTTTGCAGAATTTTCAAACATGGCAATTCACAAGTTTATCATTTCGCAAACAACAGCGTAATGGCTTAAATGGAACCGCTAAAAGTTTGAACTGTTTCCTTACCCGAGAGGAAAAGTAGAGCTTTGTTGTTTTCTGTTGACTCGCCAAGTTTATAGCCAAAAGGGTTTGTTGTGTCGTTCTTCGCATGAAGTGCTGACAAAAATGGCGGCACGGTTGCTAGAGGTAAGACGTCGTCTTCCTGTATCATTCTTTTTCCTGTTTTCTTGAAACGTAGAATTTGTGTAAACATTTCCTTTTAAATTTGTTTGTCTTGAGCCCAAATTTTCTTGTTAGAAAACGCTGAGCGGCTTCTTCTACGCGAATACATGGGAGTTGTAAACAATTCATCGAGCACAAAACTCAGCAACAGTTTTTATTTAGTTCACGCGGGGACTGCGGAACACCAGAGTGTAGGGACTTTTTCGTGTTATTAACTAATAATTTATAGGCTTGTTTGTAAAATAACGTCATCAGTGACATCATAAATGAGTGGAAGAAATACTTTATTGCGTACTCTTTCATGCTAGAAGTGAAAATTCGTGCACGTTGATTTCGTGTTTGTCGCGACTTTTGTCATCAAAATAAAAAAAACTGACAAAAGCCAGACAAACATTTCAGTTTAGTCACACCACGTCAATTGTGCTCTGTGCTGTTTACTGCGATTCTGTCCCTAACCTATGTACCTCAGCATTCTGTATAGTTTTACTTTCAGCAGTTGTATTTTGAAGGTGTATTTCAAGCAGACTTTGGGTAGAAAATTCTGGGTTGAAAGAAAAGTTGTGATCTAATTCTGAGGCAGGTAATCAACTGCACGCCAACTTGTGCTCACAAGTTATTTGCCAAAAGTTGTGCACACCTAGTATTAAGCAAAATCAAATTCTGTAGCGAATAATTAACTTCCCGTGAAAATGTGGATTACTTTACAGCTCTTCAAGTTGCAGACAAAAACAACGTCAACCTGGATGAATGAACAAAAATTAATAACAGCTGAAAAAGTATTTGTACCAACAATTTAGAAACCTTGGAACTTTTCATACAAAAACCACTTCTCACGTTTTAGGCGCGCGCAGCCACGCCTGAAAATCTATTGAATCTTCTTTCCAAAGTCTATTTGACTTCAGTTACACTTGCACTTTGGTCCCTAGTGTGAACCGGCCTATTGCTTCATTGCCTTTCATTTCCCGTTGCCGTCGTCAAAACGACGGCAATAAGCTCTCTAATGTTTGGATCCATGGCCACCACGACAAAAAACCCTTGAATTTGAAGTTATCCGTTTCTTTGAGTAGCAGAAAGCACTTTGCAATGAAAGACAGTCCATGCAACAATTAATAGTACAATTTATTGGAAACCGTAAGATCAGAACACAATGGAATGCTACAAAAGTCAGTCGCAAGTGCATTACAGGAGCCGCGCAGGGGGTGGGCCGCTTTTTCGGATGGTTTAATTTTTTTTTTTTTACTTTGGTTACCCAGATCTGTCACTTAACACACAAACAAGGTTTAGTAATCTGACAATACTGAACAGCCACAAACAGAACAGACAAACTTTGTCTTGTAGCTGTTGCCAATGAGTTTGTAGCTCTTAATGACAATCGGAAAGACAACTTTGCCACCTTGAAAGATTCTGACTTAAAAATGTCCTGGTGACACTCAACCGTTGCGTGTGTGCCGATGTAATAATTACAAATTGATATTACCATTGGCAGTTTTAGATTTGAAATTTTCCGGGGGGAGTGTGCACTTGAAAATCGGCTTCGGGGGCCTTGCATTGACAATATAGTGGAAAAAAGAACAGTTGTTACATTTTTTCTTCTCTTTTGCCCTTGTTTATTACACGATGACCCTTTAATTCTTATTCGTTGTCAGCTATGAAGAGAAATAGGTTAAAACTAGAGACGATATCAGGTATATATAGACCTGAAAAAACAAGTTTTATGTTCGAATAAGAAGACGATAAAAGAACCTTACTCTCACAGAACATGTAAACAGTGCTCACCAATAACATACGCTCATGAAGTGTTTCGATTTCCCTAGCACGGGGTTAGCCACCCGCACCAATCATAAAATTGCAGCAACAAAAATACAAACAAGGTAAAAACAGAAGCAAAAAAGGGTGAAAGTTACACATTTCCTGTAAAATAAAAAGGGCATTTTGGTAACTCAAATTTAACGCAATCTTAACTCAAACTCAACTCTAACTCAACTCAAGCTCGTAACTAGAGAAACAGCCGATCCCTCTTTTTCAACGACAACCCATGCATCTCGTCAGCAGTTCTTCAAGTTTAGGAAAACATCCTTTTTAAGAAACTACTCACAGTCGTAAACTCTTCATCGACTCTTTACAACAAGCTTAACTATCGCCGAGAAAGACTGAGAACTCAAAGCTAAAACTAAAGGAAGCCACTTACTTTGCACAACTTGTCACAAGGTGCCAGAGGCCTAGTCGAAGTGCTCCGGTCAGAACCGAACAACTCGTGTGCAATCAGGAATGTACGCACCGCTTTTATGTGATAAGAATACATTTTAAATTCCTAAAAATAGCCTTCCAGCGTGAGAAAGCACTTAACGCGGAAGCAGGCAAGTTCTGCTCCACGCATGAACAGTAATGTCAACATGTCAGTGGACTGTTGATGTGATTAAAGATGCATATTCTGAGGCTTATTACGCATATTTTGTCGCACTGCACTGGTGGTAATCAAAAACATTCTTCGAATCATAGTTAGTAGAGGAGACTGGTTATGAAAGCCGGCAAACTGTAAAGTTAAAAATAACGGTGCTGTAGTTTTTGTTGGAAACTCCCTGACCGTGCACAATCCTCTGTTTTTTGTTCACAAACTGTGACTGAATAAATTAATGAGATGTTTCTATTGGTCAGCAAGTTCAAAATGGTAGGAATACTATTGAACGTTGTGCATGGTTAAGTCCAAAAATGCTAACAAAAACGTGACAAAGAAGTCTGTCGGGCTTCGTAACCATTCCACTTTAATAACTATGTTCGAATGTTTTTTTTGAAATGAATATCAAGTACAAGGATCTGATTCACATACTGTTACCCTTCATTGCCCAGTGAGCAGACAGCGTGACAAGGCAAGGCATATTCTTGATCATTGTATTATCACTATAATTGTGATTACGATTCAGAAACAGAAAAGGTTCAAAACAATGTCCAATACATCCAAATGCATTCAATTTAACATAATAGCGAGCTTAAGGGAAAGCATTAGATACGGCATCGACCTAAACCAGATGAGTCATCGATATGTCCGTGGCGTCTTACAAAATGACGGAAATGATCGCCTCGACTTCAGCAAGTTCAAAATGGTAGGAATACTATTGAACGTTGTGCACGGTCCAGTCAAAAAAAAAAAAAACTAACAAAAACATGACAAAGCCGTTGAAGTCTGTCGGGCTTCATAACCATTCCTTTCTAATAACTATGTTCGAGTGTTTTTTTTTTAAATGAATATCAAGTACAAGGATCTGATCCTCGTACTGTTACCCTTCATTGCCCAGTGAGCAGATAGCACGACAAGGCAAGGCATATGCTTGATCATTGTATTATCACGATAATATCATAGGTGACGAATTACTCCTTAATTATGGCGCGAGATTCCGGCGTTAATTTGTAATTTCACATGTGAAATTACAAAATTGCCATGGCAACCTTTTCGTACGTCTCAGTGTCAAGATGGCGACGAAGTTTTAAAATCCCGTGAATGAAGATGTCAGGGCACAAAAAGACGCTTTAGAACACTTGAACACACAAGAGAACATCAAGAAGGATTCTAACAGGTATTTTGCCGAAAAAGTCTAAACAATTCTTAACTTTATAAGGCAAATTTAAGGTCTAAACATTTAAAAGAGTGGAGTTCTCGATCGATACGATCCAGGATAAACATGTCAAAAATCCGAGATTGCTAACGTAATTCGTCACCCATGATATTAATTGGTAATCAAGTGGTATACTCGTAAAATTAGGGAATAATTTTACTTGCGTTTTGTTCAAATCCTAATAATTTAGAATTTGGACAAAACGCGCGTGAAATTATTCCCTAATTTCACTCGTCACCATTTGATTACACATACCAATTAATAATTAGAATTAAATTATTATTGTTATTATTACAATTCTGATCACGATCCAGAAACAGAAAAGGTTCAAAACAATGTCCAATACATCCAAATGCATCCAATTTAATATAATAGCGAGCTTAAGGGAAAGTACTAGATAACATCGACCTATTAACCAGATGAGTCATCGATATGTCAGAGGAAATTGTTGTTTTCTGTTGACTCGCCAAGTTTATAGCCAAAAGGGCTTGTTGTGTCGTTCTTTGCATGAAGTGCTGACAAAAATGGCGGCTCGGTTGCTCGAGATAAGACGTCGTCTTCCTGTATCATTCTTTTTCCTGTTTTCTTGAAACGTAGAATTTGTGCAAACATTTCCTTTTAAATTTGTTTGTTATAAATAAACTTCGATTTTTGAGCCCAAATTTTCTTGTTAGAAAACGCTGAGCGGCTTCTTCTACGCGAATACACGGGAGTTGTAAACAATCCGTCGAGCACAAATCTCAGCAACAGTAAATTGAAAATTGCCGTATTGAATCCTTTCGTATTGAATCTTGCCTTAAAAAAAAGGCAGCCCTAGGATTTTGTCGACTTTTAAAAGATCGTTCTCTAAAAAAATGGGAAAAACACCGAGCTCACACATTATCCACTCGCTAGGAGGTGAATATTGTTGAATAGTCCGAGATAGCGAACCAATCAGATTGCTTAAATCACCAAGATCACTGAGTGTATATACTAATTAACAATTATTCTTTGAAATCGAGGTGAATAATGGCTAAATATTTACCGAGCCGCGAAAGCGGCGAGGTAAATATTCCCAAAGCCAAGAGAAATGGTTATCCTGTAAAAAACAAAGCGTGATTAGCTTAGATATTGGTTTTGACAGAAAGTTCAGGAAACTTTCAGCTTGGCAATAGATCAAATGCAGTTGTACTGTAAAGTTCATACCTTGGAAGTACTCGAGTCATCGTCGGTCTCAAGGTGTCGAGTGGTTTTGTTTTTCAGTAACTGCAAAAAAAAAATGCAAACCTCAGTGATGGTTTCTTGATCTGATAACTGCTGTACAGCCAGCATGAGTCTTTTTCGTGTCAGTTAGTAGATATAATCCTATTTTGCATTACTCACGCGACGCCGTGAAACAAATCTGTAAGTCAAGTCATCGTAAGTTTTAAGAACACTCTATAGTCGTCAATCTCAAACAAAAATAAGGTTAGCTATATATTAGTGTATTACCTTCTTTTTAATTTTTTTAGCCTCTGTTCTCAGCTTCTCTGCTTGTGTTAATCTCTGGGGTTCACTGTTCATTTCTATCTCGGAATTCTTCAAAAATCAAAAGACAGTACATTTAATACAAAAGTACAACTTATTTATGAGCATTTTATGCTTGATTATTATCGTTATCCACACAGTACGAGGACTGTTAGACAATAAAAGAGAGGCCTGCGATGTTTTGTACCGTAGGCGAAAAATATATTTATGTATCTATATTATTATAATATTACCGCTTCACTAGAAGACGAGCTAGAGCCAGTGCTTTTATCCCTCGGTCTCTTTTCAGCGAAGCCCTATATCCACAAACAAAACCGAAATGAAATAAGTGTACATTTCTTGGTGAAAGTATCGCATCAAGAGAATATGTGTTGTCTCGATTGTACATGCATAAGACTGTTCTACGTCTTCTGGCCGGCCTTTGAACATTATTAGTGGCTACAATTGTTTTAATTAGTAATATTTCCTTTGACAATAAAGGGGAAAGCAGCTACACTTTTTGATATCCTTTGCTGATGTTTCTCGGACAAACTTACCCTGGGTGTGCTTGTCTTTAAGGTTGACGTCGTCTTCTTCTGTTCCGAAACATACAACAAGAAATGTAAAAACATATTAATTTTCTTTCTAGTTTCGTTACTCATGATTTCCAAAGTAATAAAACTTACCTTATTTGCAACTTGTGCAAGAGGAACGTTATCATCGTCTTCGTCAGTTTTACTATCGTCGGAGCTGGTACTTCTGTGTTCCAGGTCTGACGACAGACACTGTGGAGACAATGATACACAAAATTTGTCTGTCCCCTTAAGTCAGTTTCTTTTCTTGTTTTTAAGGTCAGAATTTTGCTTGTATGATATGAACTGCTTTCAAAAAAGAAAGAGCCTCACCACGCGGAACAAATAACTCCAGATTTCAAACTACCGGCAGTCTGTGCTAATTTTTTTCTACGATAGAGCTCCCACTGTCTAATCTCTAAAGGATTCCACTGATTGAATATTAGAAATGACTGAATACATGTAATACAAATAATAAAATTAAAAAATAGATAAATTAAATTTTAAGCATGTGGGGACTCCCTGTGACGCATGCCTTAGTGGAGTACAAAGGATGCTAGTGGATGGGGACTTTCTAACGAGCTAATTAGATCAGTACCTCTCCTGCTGATGGCAACGAAACGTCGCTAGCGCCATGAAGGCTCTGATGGCTTAGAAAGCTTGCTCCCAGAGAATTTTTTTCGTCTATCAGCGCATCGACGTCATTTCTATACTGCTGGAATTCCTAGTAGTAAAGGAACAAAAAAATCATTGCTTTATCTATTCGGATTCTTTAAGTAAAACAAAGGATAAACACTGCAATTTTCGCCTTTTCAAATTATACTGCACCTCTTCATTTTCTCTTTCGAGAACCTTTATTCGCCTTTGCAGTTTTTCTGCTCTACTTTTTTGTTTGTCTCACTCCTCTATGGCCTACAAATTGAACAAACAGAAAAGCATAGGTGAACCATGGTACGGTATTAAAATGCGAGTCTCTGCAAAACATTGAATCCTGTCACTACTAAAAAGGTAGCATTAGGTTTTCCTTATGGGCGTATGACGAGAAAATAGTTATATAATGGGATGGCTATCCTGTTTTCTCTGCCTTGCAATTTAGTCCATAGAAAACATGGCAGAATTTCGAATCATGCTTTATTTTAATTACCTCCTCTAATTTCGTTCGAAGGTCTGCATTTTGGCTCTTTAAGCGTGAGATTTCTTCCTCAAGCTAAGGGGATAAAAAATTAAAATGGCAATCAATGTCACTCCTGTCGTGCAGTCATTTCGCTTTCGTGCACAACATTCTGGCATTTACCTCTTTGATATTTCCGCTGGAAGGCCCTTGGCTTTGTTGAACCTCCTTTTCACGCTATACAGTAAGAAAATACTCTGTTTAGACATCTAAATTGTTTTTTTTTTCACCAAACAGGTTTTGAATGCAAAAATTGGATTTACTACATGTATATGAGATAACATAGAAGCTCACCCTTCGCCGTTTTGATTTTAGATCTTTAAAGGATATTCGTCCCTCCAGAAGTTTACTTAAAAGTTCGAACTGATCTTTTTCATGTTTTCCGTATAGATCGATGAAATCGGCTTACGTCACCTTCACTTTCAAGCGTTCAGGCATTTGGGTCACAAGATTAAAGCATCTACGTGATAATTTGGCAACCATCATGTAATGACTCATATTATGCTACGAAGCAAAACAAAATATATGGCAAGAACGCGCAGATTAGTTAAATGGTAGCTATTAAATAAAACTACATTTCAGTTCGTAACAAGTTACTTATGTCCTTACATATATATTATACACACGAGCTACAACGAGCTAGGAATGAAAGATGCATCGACTGATTTTGTTTTCGTTATTTTCACTTTTCTTATCGTGAAAAACTGCGCGCAAATTACATCCAGATCTAGTATCTTCAAAAAGTTAGGGAAAAGGAAATCGTAGAAATTCTACCGAATATTCTGACTGCCGGGTATTTAGTTTTATATTTTTGACAACCTTCGGGACAATAGGCCTTTTTCTACCGATCGCGCATGGCATTCCTTCTGCCCATACAAAATTACCTGAGTAATTAAATCTTGCGCGCCTTTTATTTAATCGCGTATATGTGCTCACGTTTGCATTTCAAATCAAGTATTCACTGCCAGGCAGGCTATACTAATGACAATGATATCTTTACTCGTTCTTTTGTTGTTTGTTGATGTACTCTTTCTTCTGCCTTTCTGAGTGTTCAATGTTTTCCCTTTTGGGCGGGATTCCTCAGAGTACCTTGATTATCATTTCAGCGCGCTCTCATTGCCGTCCCTACCCCACTATGGTTAGTTTTCAAATTCTAATTTTGATTGGTTAATCCAGAAAAGGCGGGCTTTTTGTATGCAATTAAGAAACAAAGCGGGGAAAAATGCTGAATAAAAACCGAGAAGGAAATCCTATCAACCATTCTATCGGCATTCACCGTTAAAAGTACATCATGGCTTTCCTTATCGTTTTTCTGTGTGCGATTATCCAACTTTCGTTACATGCAACGACAAATGAGCGCGGCAGAGTGCAAGACATCCAGGCCACAGTGATCAGAAGCGTTAGTGAAAATGCAGAAGAGAGGACGGGATCTCGATCGGGGGTTCGCGCAGAGAAACCTTCAAACAACAGCAAAAAAGGCACTAAACAGGTAAGTAATGTGTAGTGACTTAACATGGACAATAGAAACCATAGATGAAGCAAAGAGCAAGCAAACAGCTTAGTCTTTGGTAGGATCATGAGCAGATCTCGTCGTCCATTTACATCGCCTAGTGGTTTGTCACACTCTTCAACTAGTGTAGTTTTGGCGCGCTTATCATCCCCGGCGTTCCCTTTAGCTACGTTGTATAAAGACAATACAAACAACTTAAGAATTTTTAATACTTCGTCAGTTGCAAACTCGTTATTATTTGTTCGCCACTCTGTAGCCCAGCAAAGTTTTCCTTCTTGTTTGCTTTAATTCCACCGTAGAAAGGAAGGCAGTCCTCAACTCGCACTTCAGTTAGGAAAGAAAAGGCCTTCTCCACGTCTGGGATAGACAAAGTTATAAACACGAAATGTTGCAAAAACTGGTGCACAAAGAAAGTCCTCAATAGAAGTGATGTTTCGAAATGCAGGAAAGTTTACCGCTCACTTTCAGAAGAAGAACAGAGGTCCTTTATTTTGAGGTTCTTCACATTTTCTGTCTATCATCATCAAGGTAATAAAGTTGCTCCATGGAAAAAAAAGTGATAGAATGTATAGCACTTTCTTGTATTTAATTTTTTGACGTTGTTGTTATTGTATTTCCGTCTTTTGTTACCTGTCTTTCATGCGTACAACTGACCAGGGTCACGCGACCTGTGGTTAATATTACAATATTGTCCCTCAGCAAGGTCTAACAGGCCCCTCTTGCCCAAATTGCATTTGTTAAGCATTTTATTTACTATAAGTTTGTTTATTTTTGTTGTTGTTGTTGTTGTTGTTTTAAAAGGTGAAAGGCAGTATACATTTCGGGCAAATGGTAAAAACGTATGCAGAAAAGCCTGGCTAGCTGCTCACAGTGTTTCCCGATCAACGTAAGTTAATCTCTAAACATGCTCATTACTTTTCTTTTGACCTTTGACTGAATAGAAACCTATGCGCTCTCCAGTTCAAGTTCAAGATTATAATAACCTGTCTCTTGAATGCAATTAACGAACGGAAGAACAACTCAATGGTAAAAAGTAGGTCTTCTCCTTGCAGGTTTTACCGTCTACAGAGGGAATTTGAAGGAGATGGTGGTTGTTCGTCAGAGGGGGCCAGAAAGGGCCGGCAAATGAGAAAGCTTGGTTTAATGGTTGGTTGCTATAGTAACTTTAAGTAAATGAGTTAAGATATGTCAGAGATTTCAACTTATAAATTAACTGTCTTTCTTTCCAATATGACTAAACCCAGTTTGGTGATTTCAATTAATCACTCGACATAATTCTCCGTTGTTCATAATATATTAACAACTCACAGGTTAATTTATTTTAATTTTTGATTTACAGATTTCATTGAACATAGCGCAGATCGCATACCGAACGAAGACAAATACTGTCTGCCAACGTGCTTAACTAAACGGGAGGTTTACCTAACCTACGTTGACGACCTTAAATCTGCTGGCAAGCACCCTGTCTCTTGGGCAACCTTCTCTCGAATGTGGAAAAAACAATTCAGGAATGTGATTATACCAAAGGTACGGATAAAAGTTGATGGCAGTCCAAAAAGGGTCGACATAAGGCTCCATATATAACCAACCACACTAATTTCAACCTTTCTTTTAAATAGGAAAACAAGTTTACAAAATGTGGTGTCTGTGTGGCCCTAAAGTTATGCCTTCAGGGTACAACGGATAAGGATAAGAGAAAGTCATTGTCATTTAAAAGAAAGGTGCACAATGAACAACAAATGTAAGTCTATACTAAATTGTGCTACTTGTAAACAAACTTGTTTGATTTATAAGATGTCACCACAAATTATTTTGCACAATAGAATTTCGGTTCCCTGAGTTATACTGATTTCTCTACTATTTTGAAAACTGAGTCTCCTCCAGTGATACTTTTGAGTACTCCCTTTCAGGTTGTTTTCTGAACTATCAAGGTGCCGGTGTATATCTGTTTTTTTTTTCCCGTATCAAATAGGTGTTACTGTGATTTGTCCTAATAGTTATGCCACAAACGTTTTCTCTTATGTCATTCAAGGGCTGAAAGAAGAGCGTATTATAGCAACTGTTTAAAGGCCGAACTCGATCCGGACCAGTATCTGTCCATTATAATTGACGGTATGGATCAGTCCAAAACTAACCTTCCACATGCAAACTGTCTCTCTAAGGTAAGGCCCATTACTTCTTTTATGAAATTACAAGAAAACGCGCGATTATTAAATTATGTCACCCATTAGTTTCTTAAGCTTTAATCGTCGGCCAAATTTGTTCCCTCATGGTTCCTAAACAGTTCAGAATGAACATCACATGATCGAGGTGGTAAATTGAGAATGAATTAGAATTTCCACATAAGCAACGGTAAGAAATGCATTCTTATTTTATAACTTATTGTTACTTGATAGGATGAAGCTTATCACTTTTTGAGAACCCACGTCACCGGGGCTATTTCGCATGGAGACGGTAGAATTTTCAGCTTTATAGACTTAATGCGATGGCCACACGATTCGAACCTGACGTTGAATGTCCTGTTACAGATATTTGTGGAACTATCTGAGGTACTTAAGTTAAGCGATCAATTATCCCTGAAAACTAACGATTTTGTGTTTATAGAACACGTTAAAATTGATAATCCTGGGTCTTACTTTTATAACATGTTTCACCCTGCTAACAGAGTCGCTTCGAACTTTCCCGACTTGTCTAGCAAAGATCGAAGGGACTCGATCTGCTAGCAGCGTCAGTACAAGCCGTTAACCATGGTACTGATACTAATTTGTAATTGTGATTGTTGTTTTCCACTTATCATGGCTATAACCTTCATAAGAACTGTAAAAGACTAAGCGCATCATAACCGTTTTGATGTGGTTTTTCACTGTTTTTTTTTTTTTAGGAAGGACGCTTACCCCCTTTCCTATTCCTACAGATGGATAATTGTTATCGAGAATGCAAGAATCGCTATATTCTTGGCTTTTGTTCGCTTCTTGTAGAGAAAGAGATTTTTCAGGAAGTAAGTGCCAAAGACAACTATAAAGTAACAGTGTCAGCTGTAATAGTATAACTCGATCGATTTAGCCAAGAATTTCCACGATACGTTTTCCCTTCGGTCACAAAGCGCTCAAGTATGTAGTTCAGTTTCCTTCCTTTTTGTTCTTTGTAAAACCAAATTTTTTCGCCTTTTCAGGTTCGCTTGTCTTTTCTTATGGTAGGTCATACACATGAAGACGTTGACCGGGTAAGAGCACTGATTTGAATTAACTTTGCATTTCAAATTTAAACGAGAATGCCGGTTTAACATGAAGACCTAACAATTTTTTAGCTCATTACTTGTAATGTGTAAGGAAAAATGCCTAAGGCAGACGAGCTTATTTTTCATCCGCTCTTTAGAATTTCCCATTGCACAAAGAATATCTGTTACTCGGATAACACTTAATGCTGTCCAAAAATAGTTTCCCCTTTAAGTCCAAGTAATTTTGGTCCAGTGAGAGGCATATGGACCATATGCTAAACAATAAGGGAATTTGTTTTGAAACTGTGTACTAAAACAAAGTGATGACGAGAACTGAATAGAAAGCTATAAAACATAAGTATAAAAAATCTACCCAATTCCCAACAAGCACTTTTTCCAGTTGCATCAATATTCATTTTCATGCAGTCTAATAAATTTCTTTTCACCCTTTCATTTTCAGTTTTTTAGTAGAATTTCAAAACGACACCACATGAAGGACTCGATGACGTTGCCCGCTTTAGTGAGGAACATCCAAAAAGCCCATACCCCAGCTCCAGACGTCCGCGTGATAGAATTCATTTTTGATATTAAGGCATGGATTGAACCACTCCTAAACAAAATAAAAAATCACGTGTACCCTCATACGTATAGATTCTTTAAGAGAAATGGCCAAGTCCGAATGAAATACAAAAACTGGGCAAGTGATGAGACGTGGCTTCCGGAGGGTCCTGGTCAACGCATGTTGAGCAGTACACCACGGGGAATCCCTCCCCTAGTCAGGCCTGGTACAAAGAAGTTGTTGCCAATCAAAGACCTGGAGGAGTTCGTGAAAAAGTGCAAACGCTTGACACACGAAGACAGCCAATGGTGGTCCTCTTTTATCCTCGCTGAGAAAGCATTCCGTGCGAAATGGGAAGCTGCTTCTGCCAAATTTCTCAGTGAGGATAAAAGAGCAGAGTGGCACCTCAACAAATTGAAGAGGCATCGCCCGATCAAGGAAGCTACAACAACCGACCCGGACCAACAACAGCGGGAAGAAACCCTGAATGATCTTCTAAGGAAAGCAGACCATTTCCCACAAGTGAGTCAGTAATTTAGTGCTTAATGCACAAATGTGGTCTTTCATGGGCTTTTTGTACAGGCATTGTGACATAACATTCGAACCCCGTACATTTGGGCTCTAAGGTTACCATAGATAGTATTGGTAAAATAAGGGTGTCTGTAATAAGCGTTAAAGTCAAAATTAATAAACTATTGAAACAATACCAAATAAATAAAACAAATCATTATCACACGAAGACGTTATCATCCTATCCATTCAGTGCAATACAGTTTAATATGTCCGTGAAAACACTATTGACATACAACGGAACTTGTATAGTAATCGGGAGAGCGAGTTGTTGACAAAATAGTGAGAAATTAAAGACAAGACTTTATCATACCTAAAATACAGATACAGCGCTGCTGTCAGCCCCTGGTCGCCTTCAGTTTTTGTAAGTTATCAATGAAATAATTTATGTCTGGCTTGGGGAGAAGCGTCGGGAGCTTCAACTTAATTTTCATTTTGTACATTTTTGCTGACAGGTCACGGTGCAGGAGAAAAGGAAAAACGGAGGCGACGGTGCTCCAAGAAAAAGGCAGAGGAGATCTAAAGAGAGCATTTCCTCTTAAGCCTATTTTATTCAATGTATATTTCATTCTCAAGAAATTCGTTCAAGTAAATGTTTGTTAGAAAGTTCACTAGCACAGTTATAAACAAACCAAAGGTGATTCATTACTTTTTTGTTCTACGGTAACACAATAAGGAGAAAAGCAAAAATATATTTTTTTTCTTATTTTGTAGGCAAACCAGTCAGTAAAAAAAAAACGAAAAACAAACAAAAACCAAAAAACCTCGAGTCCCGAGTCTAAGCAAGACGAATTGAGGGAGTATTTCGTGTGCGGCCAGTAGATTAAGATTATATCGCAAGTTGCACGAATAGTGTTTCCAGGGCCTGCCAAAGCGATGAGGTCTCTGATGAGGTTTTGTAAAATTATCATTGCCAGGGAGCCCATAACTTATGGGCTCCTGTCATTGCGTGCTGTTTGAGCGCAACGCAAAACTGAAAATCGCGTGTAAGAAATCATTAGGTGTATTATCTCGATCTGCTTTTTACGAGTGACATTTCACAATGGTCACCGTTTTTATAAAATGCTCGGAAAAATAAAGTCTGAAATAATATGTAGTATACTTTAAATCATGCTTACTTGAATAAAACAATGTATATACAAAATTGATTAAATGCAAGAATACGGGAATATCAAATAGTGAAGAGAGTACAGCCGGAAAATGTTGATTAGCCAGTTGTCAAAGTTAACGAGAGCAGAAAGCTCTATTGTGTGCGTACCCACTCTCCCACGTAAGTCGTCCTTTCATGTGAACATGGAGAATTCCTAGGGAAATCTTTGCTCTGGGGCAAGTCCAAAAATGAGAGTAGAAAGCGTAGTCCTCGAAATTTTTACTTCCGAAAGGTGTCGTAAACGAAAGTCACTTCCGGAATTAAGAGAGACGAGAAAAAAGGCCATTGCTGGACGCGAAAGGATACATAACATCATGATACTCTTTGTGATATATTCTTCTAGATGAAAATGAAGTAACACCTGAGGTAAGCGGTTTATATTATTTTGGGGGGGCATTATAATATGTCGATTCTTAAGAGAACTTTTCGTAAGAAACTTTGAGTTTTCTACTGCACCTTCGAACAGGCTTCTGTTTCCATTACATCGATTTTACACCAGTGGACGTGACGAGAATTAAAGTTGGCGCAAAGGAACCGACTTTGGCGCCAAAACGGATAACGAAAGTAATTGTTTAATATGAATGGGAAAATGAAAGGGTTTTGTGACAAGCATGACTGAAATAGAGAGTGCGTTTGTTTTGTAATACCGTTTAAAATGTTCAGCAAAAAGAGTAGATTTGTTCACCATTCATCACAATTGATGGTGCCTTGATTATCGGCCATTATCGCCATAACATATTCCCGCTTTGGTCCTGTCTGCATACTTTTTGTTTTCTCGCGCATGGAAAGAATTCAAAGCCGTTGATAGTTATCTCAAAGTCGACATGTCATGAGATGCCTGCAGTCGCTCGTATGCCATTAGATTGTAACGCTCTCTTTGCGTTCCGTCAAGTCTCGCCGCTGTATGACTAAATAACTTATACTCGCTACTTTCTTCTAACAACTTTTTAGGGCTCGTAAAAATGTGCCCTTTAAATCTGATCGATCGCCGAAGAACGGTCAAACAAAATGTTTCTCAAAACGTGTCAGAGTAAAACCTTTCTGGCCTTTCAAAATTTTTCTGTATAAAAGTTAATACATTTTACGTATAAATATGTCTTTAAAAAGTGATGCTTAGTGCAAAATGAAAAACGGAAACGGCGGTTTTTCCTTAGGTGACGTCAAGTTTGCCTTTCTTTTTATTCTAAACAGATTTCATCGTTAAATCAAGGTGAAATAAAGGAAAGTCTAAAGATAATAAAAT
>NC_133209.1:13720646-13725646 GCF_958299795.1 Porites lutea
AGAATCGTGAGAGTTGGCAGGTCTGGCAATATTAAAATAGACATTTTTTTGGTCAATTAAAGGATGTTATGTGAAAGGTTCGGTCTAAATTATTCTTTGGTTGTTTTCAAAAGACTGTGCTGTTTCTTTTAATACAATCAGTAAAATCTCAAATGATTCAATGTTTTGGAATTGTCCTATAGTGCAATCAATTGTGAAAATGGTTGATTGTACGAACATCCTAGGAGAAATAGGAAACAATAAGCCCTTGGATTTTTTTTTGTGGATAAACAGAGTGCCTAACTGGACATGAAATTCAAACACAGTGAAAAATTACTGACTTTTATGGTCTATCTGCAGTCCTAATTCCAATAAACGTATTTATCCTTGTGCAGTGGGTGAGTGCGGACTCCCATATAAAATTGATAGGGATGCTTGGTTATTTAGGTGTTGGATTTACAGGTTTTGATGCAATCTCGTTCCCAGATTTTCTCTCCGACCCGTCGAGAGACCCTGGCGGGTCTGGTCATGTGTATCCCAGAATCTGGGACGGGTAGGAGATAACCCTGGCTTTGATCGCACCGCATGAGGGTGTTTAGGACAAATAACCAATATTTTTACCGATAGAGGCACTGCTTGATGTTGTGGGTAAAGAAATTAATGTCTATATAGTTTAATGAAAATGTGTTGGAGTTTATAGTCTCTGTAAGGATTCAATTCAAGCCTGAATCAAACCCGCATTGTCCTCTTTTAGGGATTTCACTCTAATTTTTTAATATACTGAGCATCATGTCATTTTTATATGGGATTTGAATTCCCGCATCACTCTGGTTCCTCGAAAAGCAGCTCAAAAGCAGGGGCACCCAACGAGAATATAGTTCAAAACCACTTAAACATAGCATTGTTGAACGCATTTTAGTATTCTAAACGGTAGATATAGGCATATTTTTATCCCCTAAAAATTTTTCATCTGTTCGGATTTCCTAGCTGAAAGTCTAGTGATGCGAAAATTATAGGGATCAAAAATTACTTTTCGAAAATTTCAGCCAGAAAAAAGGGTCCCGAAAATTCTAGGTGATCTTTTTAGGGTAAAAATTCGTTAAAAATGGGCAATTACACCATTTTTTTAGATGTTCGAAAATCCTAGGAGAGGCAGGCAAGCAACAAAGTTTACAACAAATGTTCCGAAAATTCTAGATCTCAAATCGTCTTCCGAACAGATATTTTCCGAAAATTGTTGTTGGGTGCCCCTGCAAAAGTCCAGCTAACATTTTAGGCTGAACGCAAACTATTGAAATTCAAAATACAAAGTGTAGTGTTCCTAGTATAGGTCACTGACACAAACCAGTAGATCGACAACAGAATGATGTATTAATTATCACTTCTTTCCCAGAATGAATAATGAGTCTTGTACTAGATTTAAAATCAGCTGATGAAATTCTGTGGTATGACCATTCACATGAAACCTCTTTGGCATTACTCTGGGAGCTATCTGTTTTTTTAGCACTTTCTAGAATAGAATGAAATTTAGAAATTTTGTCAGATACTTTTGACAATTGGCCATTCTGGGAGAGAAGTGGTTATAATTTATAATGTACATGTAAGTATTGAACCTTACTATTCCTAATAGTCACCCTGAACTTCAATCAGTTCCTCTCCTGGCAATATCAATATGTCATCAAGACAGAGGGTTCTGAGAACTTTCATAGAAATAGTCACCTCCGAAGGGAATATGTTTTGATCCTCTATCAAATTTTCTATAATGAGGTGTATGCATGAAGGGATATCATGATCAGTCTCACAGAATTTGTTTATTGATATTGTCAGGCTTAAGGAGTAAATTGAATTTCACTAGTCTAAAGAGTGATCTCCAAGGGGAATATGTTTTGATCTTCTATTTAATTCTCTAATTCTGACATGAAATAATTGCTTGCTCAACAAATGAATTCAAATGGCTTTTAGCAGAAGGATTATCAAGTATATTTGTGTAACACTTTCATAAGTTCTTCTGGATTTTTCACTTCCATTTTTCGTCAAAAATCCCTCCTCGAAGGAGCAATTTATTTAAGCGTGAAGAGCAGAGACCCAAGCTGGAGGAAGCAAAGCGGAATGGAAAAATAGCCTACTTTGTATTGGACAAGTTGATTGTAAAGGACAGACGTGGTTTAAATCAGATAAGTTATTTAGTTACTTTACTGCTAAGTTAAAATGACAGTGACACAATACTCGCTATCAGATGTACTGCCCTTTAATCATTTAGACGATTCTACCTTTTCTCTGGCGCTATATGAACTACAGAATGGTCCTGTTCACTTTGATCCTGATAGATTTTCTAGCTTACTTTACAATCCAATTTTTTCAAACTCAAACGCTTCTTTGACACAGTCTGGCAGTCTTGATCCTGACATTAATTTTAATGCAGATGAGACACCCTGCGATTATTTTATTGAAAATCAATTTAACGAAATGCTCAGACGCGAAAATTATTCTGATGCCGATTTCTCTTTCCTACATCTTAATATTCGTAGTCTTCCTCATAATTTAGTAAAGCTGACTGACTATCTATCATTCTTAAACACAAAATTTTCCGTAATCGGAATTTCTGAGACCTGGCTAAACGATTCTTCTCATTCGGTCGATATTAGTGGTTTCAAATTTCTTCACAAGTATAGGCAAAATAGAACTGGAGGTGGGGTGGGTCTTTATATTTCAAACGATCTAGAGTTCAAGCTTCGAGAAGATTTGTCCCTCCATAATGTTGATATTGTAGAATCGCTGTTCATTGAATTAATGAGACCTCGAGAAAAAAATATAATTGTTGGTATTGTTTACACACCGCCAAATCACAGACTCGACGATTTCTTGTCTACAAACAATGAGTTGTTAGGTACTATCTCTAGAGAAAATAAAATATGCTTCCTAATGGGGGACTTTAATATTAATTTAATTAACTACCAAAATCATCACCTCACAGGCCAATTCCTAGATGGAATGTACTCTAATATGTTTTTTCCTTTGATTACGCGTCCCCCGAGAATTACTTCACATAGTGCTACATTAATAGATAATATTTTTGCGAACAACTTTTTTGAACGTTCGAGAAGCGGCTTATTATTTACTGACATTTCAGATCATCTACCCGTCTTCTCAATTCATTCAGATAACGTTAACAAGTCGGTAAATCGATGTCGACAAGACCCCTTCTTTATTAGAGATAAGAATCCGAATAATATTCCTACTTTTGTTGAAAAACTAGAAGTTGTTGATTGGTCTTCGATTAAAACTTGTGATGAGCCAGATATTGCGTACAAACGCTTTCATGAAATGTATACAAAGATTTATAACGATTGCTTCCCTCTCAAAAAGGTGACTAGAAAGCAGAGGCGCTTTAAAAAACCGTGGTTAACGAAAGCTCTTCTTAAATCCATTAAAACAAAGAATAAACTTTACAAAAAATATCTTCAAGTTCCATCAGTCGACAATTCTTCACTCTACAAAACATACAAGAACAAATTGAATCACACCTTGCGTTTGGCTAAGCGTCGGTATTATGAAAAGAAATTGGAAGATGCTAAATCAAATACATATGCGACCTGGAAAATTTTAAACGAAGTCTTAAATAGAAAAAAGTCAAGGCCTCAATTTAATACAATATTTAAGTCAGACGGTCAGGAGATTTCTGATCCAGTGGAAGTAGCAAATAGGTTTTGCAACTACTTCTCTAGTATTGGTCCCAACCTCGCAAAGAAGATACAGCCTCCTCCTTGTTCACATAAAGATTTTCTATCTGGATCATTTCGAGAATCAATCTTTTTTAGCCCAACAACAGAGGATTAAATTATTACCATTGCTCAATGCTTTGCATCCGGGAAAGCGGCTGGATACGATAATATTCCAATGTCTATAATTAAGGAATCCATTCAAATCATTTCGGGACCTCTGGCTCACATAATGAACTTATCGATCGCTCATGGCGTTGTACCCGATCAAATGAAAATAGCTCGTGTGGTACCATTGTTTAAAGCAGATGACCAGTCACTATTCACCAACTATAGGCCTGTCTCGGTTCTACCAAGCTTTTCAAAATTTCTAGAGAGAATCATCTATAATCGCTTGTATGATTATTTAACTAATTTACATATTCTCTGTGATAACCAGTTCGCCTTCAGGAAAAACCATTCTACGACGCTTGCCTTGATTGATTTGCATGAAAAAATTTCATCTGCTATTGATCGTGGTGAATTAGCGGTTGGTGTTTTTTTAGATCTCTCTAAAGCTTTCGATACAGTCGATCGTTCCATCTTATTTGATAAACTTGAACACTATGGTATACGTGGCTTGGCTCTGAAATGGATTAAGAGCTATTTTTCCGACAGACTTCAATTTGTAGAATACAATGGTTATGTTTCGTCTTGTGCTAATATCATGTGTGGCGTTCCCCAAGGTTCAATACTAGGGCCTTTGTTTTTTCTGCTCTACATCAACGACATAATCAACACGTCAACAATATTACAACTGATATCATTTGCCGATGATACAAACGTTTTTGTGTCTCACAAGGATAAAGACTGCCTGACTAATATACTGAACGCTGAGCTAAATAAGTTGTCATTATTATTATTTTTTTTTAATTTTTTATTTATTTAATATGTCTGTTTATTTCCTATAAAACTACAATTACACAGTGCATACTTACTATTACACTAATAATACTAAAATAAACTTACTTACACACTTACGCAGTAACCAAAGCATAACAATTACACAGTGCCTACTAACTAAAGTAAACTTACTTACACACTTACGCAGTAACCATAGCATAACAATTACACAGTGCCTACTTACTAGTACACAGTATCTTAAAAGTAACAATATAATGCAACGACAATTATAATAATACTAAACCTAACTTATAGAAGCACAGAGCCAGAGGTTATCGCCCATTTCCTAGTAAATTTTTCTATTGTATTGTTTTTAATACATATATATTTCTCTGTCTCATATTTATTTTTGACCTTTAG
>NC_133209.1:13730646-13788146 GCF_958299795.1 Porites lutea
TACTGTGTTCATTTACAAAGGCGAACAACATACCTTTATTGTACACCACAAAAAAACAAACGCCAAACCTTACGCTAAATAAAAGACAAAATAACGAATAATCTTTGGACAACGAATGAAAAACTCTACCGCATTTTACACAAAGCACACACAGAATCATAGAGAGAAAGAAAATTGAATCCCTTACCTCATATTCCAGAATAAACCGTTCTGAAACCATATCCATCGACGACACCCTCCGTAGTCTTCGAACTTTAGCTCCTTCACCGTAATTATAAAAAAAATACTAATGGAAAACGCATCTATGAATTGTTAATTTGGATAAAAGAAAAAAAAAAGACTCCCCGTAAGAATACACTAACATGCGTTAATTATGCAATCAAACATCGTACTACAAACAGTTTTACATTTTAACATATTTGCCATCGATATACAGTTTGTCGGGCTCAGATTTGCTAAAATTTGCACGCTTGCCCTCTTGTCTAGCCTTCTTTAATTTGTTCATTTGGGCTTTTCTCAAATCATGTAGTTCTTTTGGAAAATCTTCGTACATCTTGTAACCAGTATCTTTAAGCTTGTGGCCGCATTTAAAAACACGTTCCCTGTCCGAGAATCTCAGAAAACGAGCTATGATGGTTCGGCTGCCATTTCCATTTTCGCTCTTCGGTTTGCCAATCCTATGTACTCGCTGGAGTTCCATATCCTTGGCGTCTTCAATCCCAAGGACATTTTCCATAAAGTTAGCTAAGACTTCTTTCGTGTCCTCCTTCGATGTTGCATTCTGTTGACCGGACGATTTTGGTAATTCAGGAATTCCTTCGAACTTTAAATTCTCTCTGCGGCTGTACGCTTCGAGATACAGAATTTGTTTACGACAGGCACTAATTTCATCTTTTCTTTCTTCCACCATCTCCTGAAGCTCTTTAATGTTGCTGTCTACAAATTTGGAATTGCTCTCTACATGTGTGAATTTTTGATCAAGACTCTTCTGCTTATCTTTAATTGAAACAACATCTATTTCGAGAGAGGAAACTTTGCCTTGTAAACCTTTGACAGTTTTGTTCAATTCCTCCATCTTCGAGTCTAGTTTGCTGAGCCTTTCTAAAATTAAGTCCAGTTTCTTTGTAACACCTTCTGTGAGATTCAGAGCCGCCATTACTTGGTCTTCGTCATCTGAGATCTTCGAGTCAGGAGAGTACGAATGTCTCAACTTTTTTCCTTCGGGTGACAATTCTTCTGAGCTGCTAGATGTAGCTAGATTTCTCGATTTTCTTTTTGGGGTTATATAAACACTGGAAACTTCCATAGACGACCAAACAAATCTACGATGAGCGGAGCGTTGCGAAACACGTCCTACATCTCCAACAGTCTCCCCAGTCAATAAGTTGTCACAAGAGACTATAAAGGGGACAGAGAGGCCATCCCCCATATACACCCTATTCCATAGGTAATTCGTCTCCAGTTATTTTTAGAATTTGGATAAAGTTACCTCGCGCGAGGCGTGGATGTTTCGTGGAGGTTTCGCATGACCAAACGCCGTGCAAAACATGTCGGGCGAGAGGCAATGAAAGCGTAAAAAGATCGAGAGCATTCCTGAATATTGAAGCGAAATGAGTCGGCGCTCACCTGGGAAAAAGGAATCGCTGGACTCTTTGACAACCCGTGAAATCAGTTTAACTCGAAGTTGTCGTAACCTCAGTGCTTCAATAAAATGAGAAATTTCGCCGGTCTATTGAAACCGGTCGTTTGTACAATTTAGGGAGTTTAAGAGGGAGTCTCCCTAAAACCGGTCCACTGCGTTTCGGGTCGGAAAATCAATTTCCTTTAAACTTTGCCCATGAATATATCTTAGTCCAAAAGTAACTGAAACCGCATTAGTTTTTGAAAATATTTCAAAATAAAATTTTTCGGGAGGAAAATCACTTCAGCACTCGAAGGCCAAATTTTTGCAGTGACAAAGAGTAAAAATAGCGCATATTGCCGAGTTCACCACTTCAAAGTTTTGCACTTTCAACGACTTTTTTCACTTCCTAGGATTAAATTGGTCCTTAAATGATGTAAAGGACACAATTTTGGTCCTTCAAAAACAACTCGTGTCTACTAAATATTTTTTGATTTACACCCACTTTGCCGTACGCAGGAAATGACTCAAAAATGCATATTTTCATCGTAGCACTGTGCAAAATCCCCACATCTTCTAAACAAAAGGTCTTTTCAGACCAACAAAGGGAATGTCCAAAAACATAGAAACATAAAAATATGTTGTGATTTTAACGATTTATCAGCACAGTCGATCGACGAAATATGCCTATTTTCTGTTATGACTGTTTACAATACACGATGGAAGTTCTTAATGCAAAGCCCGAATAATACAATAATTCATCAAGTGTATCAAGTATTTTAAACTTTTTGTGACTTTTGACACAATAGAACATCATGCAGGAAAGGAAAGCCTTTAAGCCGAACGCATCAATACTACAGGTGTACCTGTTTACAGCGCTTGATCCGATCGAGTCGTCTTCGCTGTGTACACAAAACTGATATCACATGATGGCTCCTGTCACGCATTCCTATATCTGGAATCGTAACGCCGTGAAAACACGTTTTGCTAGTCTGACTAAAATTGAAAGGCAGGAAATTATCTTATCAACAGAGTATTCTATTATATTTATTGCTGTTTTCGTTGACAAGCTACAATATCAAGAATCATGCATGCATAAGTGCCCAGTTCATTAACAACAGTAACTTTTTAGTTTTCCACGAACAGGCTCCTGTCCATTCAGGTTAGCATTTATAAAACAATTGGTTGTCGCTATGAGCTTTCTCTTTGTTTTGTTTTATGCTTGTCGTTTAAGTTTGCATTTTTCATTATTTTTAATATATTTCATATTTCTGGTAGCCCATGGTATTAAACCGACGAGTACCTGTTTTCAGGTCTAATCAAGCTCCCCGACTCAGGGTGGGCCTGGGGATAGGGGTGGAGTGTGCTTGCTGGCAGGAGGTCCGCTAGACTGTTCACAGTCCTCTATTTTTCCGTAAATCGTCGGTATCAAGCACATTCTCTAACAGGTGGCCATCTTGGTTTTAAAATGTACCGGGTTTAGCCTGGGGATGACTATTAAATCTACTCTTGGGGCAGCGGACCCAAGAAGGCCCGCACATCTGGACGATTTTACGGAATGATAAGGGACAGTGAACAGTCTAGTGGCCCGCAAGCAAACAGCCCCCTTGCTATTATCCTAGAACAAATACTGTATCTTTGAAATTAGGTTACCCTGCATTTAAAACTGGCGTGCTGGTTTACCTCGTTTAGCGCTTTCGATTTTGACTCCAGGGCTAAAAGCGCAGCTCTGACTCGTTAATTTACTCAAAGTTGTATCCCAGAAAAAAAAAATTAATAAAAATCGTGTAATGCTAACCGGTGACGGCAACGAGAAATGCAAAAAAAAAAAATAGGGCTTAAGAGCGAAAAAAAAAGTTTGCACGTGCAGCACATTTTTTTGTACATTTCTTTGTCATTGTTTTGCACGACTTCAACGTACGTGAAACGTCCTAGTTGCACGTTTTATGGAGAAAAAATCGGATAGAGCGGTTTTCATTTGAGTGTCGAAAAGTAATTGGTTTTGCACTTTCTACACAATGCGACTGGCTTAAAAGATTCGCGCCACCTTTTCATCCAATCAGAAGTAAAACCAAAGCCAATTGTGACGCGCTCGCATGCATTTTCCCGCGCTTTGCGTCAGCCACATGTAATTACTTCGAGTTTTGATTGGTTCAATGTATCGTCTGTGTCCTATGTGATTGGCCAGAGTAATTACTTTGGTTTTGGTTTTACGACACTCAAACGAAAACCACTCTATGTTCCTACGTTCCATTTTTGTTTCACTGCCGCTCATTTTAACCTTGCTGGCCGCTAACATTTGTCATTTTCTTATCACGGCTTTGAATTTTTTTATGTTTTTTTCTTCCGCAATGAACTTCGTCTCCTTTCTTTTTTTTTTCTTTTTGTTTTGTTTTGTCAGTTTCGCTCTAACTTTTTCTCTGTTATCGGTGTCAGTGTAATGGTAGTAGGGGGAAACAGTCGAACGCACGATCACGTGATTACGAAATTTTCTCGCATTTTACAGGTTACCATTTTTTTTTCGCACGCGCGAGAGCTTCGCTAATACTCATTCTCTATTACGGAAAGTGGTTAATTATTAAAAGTGCCATATTTTCAAATTCTTGTCCCGTTATTGCCGAAATGCACATATTAAGCTAGCGATTTTCCTGAAAGGCTGTCAATTCACAGTGAGCCCGCGGAAGAAAAATGAGTAATAATAGGCAGGGTACAAACTCACCGAGGTAGAGTCGTTGTCCTTTTTCTCGCGTCTTTTCCAACAATCTTTTTCACTACACAAGAGCACTCTACAACCATTTTAGTTATCTTTTGAAGAAGATCAGATTTCGAGGTTCTTGTGCCAAATGAAATCCCAAGCAAATTGCTTTTGAAAGAAAAAGAGTGATTTCTGTGAGCCATCTCGCACATACATCAGAGGACGTTTGGCAGCAATTGTTTCCACCATAGCTTCGCTGCCATTTCTTTCTCCAGGTTCCTCATCGTCCGCTTAGTATGTATAGTCTTTTTTTTTTTTTCAAATGATTTTGTTAGAAAAATATTGCGAAAAAAATCGTTAAATTTTTACTTTTGAGCCACTCGGCTTTGGTAAACATTCGTGTGCGATCTGCGTTGCCAGCTTTCTGCCCCTCAAGGGGCACCTCTTCAGTCAAAAATGGTATACAAAAGGTGGGTTGGACGATCAGGGCGGAGTCTCCCAGTATAACACTTTGTTGTATACCCCACCCCCTCCGATAGGGCGGAAAGCTAAGTTCGCTAATTAGACATATTGGTGTTGTTGTTGTTGTTGTTGTTGTTGTTTTGTTTTTGCAATTCTCGTTGCCGTTGCAGGTTAGCATCACACGATTTTCTTTTTCGCTGGAGTACAGCTTCAAGTACATCAACGAGAGCTGCGCTTTAAGCCCTGTCTAAATCTATATATTAGTGAAATTGAAAGAAATCGAAAGCGCTAAACGAGGTAAAACCACCATGCCACTTCACAGTCCTTAAATTCTTTACTAAGTCCTTAGATTTTCCGTAAATTCGCCGGGATCAAGCACATTCTCTAACAGGTGGCTATCTTGGTTCCAAATGCACCGGGTTTAGCCTGGGGATGTTAATGATACAGATACAGTATTTGTTCTAGAATAATAGCAAGGGGGTATTTGCTTGCGGGCCACTAGACTATTGTTAATCCCGGGGGGTACTTCCTTATAAGAGGCTACTGGGGATGTGCCGCTAGATGGGGTCGCATTTCACGACTGGATTGACTATAATAGGGTCGCATTTTCAATAGAGTTACTAGAATGGGGTCGCACATTTTCGGATTTTTAGAGGTAAGACAGTTCTTCATATTTACGGTTAGCAAACATACCAGAACTATAGATGAAAAGCGAAGTGTTCTGTATTCTAAAAAATGGGTCAATTCATAAAAATAGAGAGTGCCTAATTTGGGATCGCGAAAAATTACATATTTGCCCAAAAGTGGCTAAGATGTGGTCTATAATTGATTGGCCACAGAATAGACTATAATGTGGTAGGGGCTCTGAGAGGGCAGCGACACATACATACATACATACATACATACCCAGCAAACTCCCCCCCCCCTCCCCCCCGGGTTGTTAACGCACTATAGGTTCTTATGCATGCATGATTCTTGATTTTGTAGCTTGTCAACGAAAACAGCAATAAATATGATAGAATACTCTCTTGATAAGATAATTTCCTTCCTTTCAATTTTAGTCAGACTAGCAAAAAGTGTTTTCGCGGCGTAACGATTCCAGATATAGGAATGCGTGACAGGAGCCATCATGTGATATCAGTTTTGTGTACACAGCGAAGACGACTCGATCGGATCAAGCGTTGTAAACAGGTACACCTGTAGTATTAATGCGTTCGGCTTAAAGGCTGTCCTTTCCTACATGATGTTCTATTGTGTCAAAAGTCACAAAAAGTTTAAAATACTTGATACATTTGATGAATTATTGTGTTATTCGGGCTTTGCATTAAGAACTTCCATCGTGTATTGTAAACAGTCATAACAGAAAATAGGCATATTTCGTCGATCGGCTGTGCTGATAAATCGTTAAAATCACAACATATTTTTATGTTTCTATGTTTTTGGACATTCCCTTTGTTGGTCTGAAAAGACCTTTTGTTTAGAAGATGTGGGGATTTTGCACAGTGCTACGATGAAAATATGCATTTTTGAGTCATTTCCTGCGTACGGCAAAGTGCGTGTAAATCAAAAAATATTTAGTAGAAACGAGTTGTTTTTGAAGGACCAAAATTGTGTCCTTTACATCATTTAAGGACCAATTTAATCCTAGGAAGTGAAAAAAGTCGTTGAAAGTGCAAAACTTTGAAGTGGTGAACTCGGCAATATGCGCTATTTTTACTCTTTGTACACTGCAAAAATTTGGCCTTCGAGTGCTGAAGTGATTTTCCTCCCGAAAAATTTTATTTTGAAATATTTTCAAAAACTAATGCGGTTTCAATTACTTTTGGACTAAGATATATTCATGGGCAAAGTTTAAAGGAAATTGATTTTCCGACCCGAAACGCAGTGGACCGGTTTTAGGGAGACTCACTCTTAAGTTCCAACGACGCGGACGACAACTATAACATCAAAAAAACAATAGGTTTAATTAGCAAAAAAACAACTTCGCACGTGCAACACACTTTTTTTGTTCATTTCTTTCCCGTTTTTGCACGACTACGACGTGAAAATGCCTAATTTCGCGTTTTATGGAGGACGTAAATAAGCAACGACGAAATTTTATTTCTCTTTCTGAGCTTGAATATGGTCCCTTGAAATTCAGCTTTAGGAGGGTTCGCCTACAGTTGACAAAGTAGGTGGGTAGGAATAATCGCTATAAAGACTGAAAAAAATAAACATCAAACCAGAAATTGCTCTCTTCAAACTGTAAATTATAAATGATCCTGAGAGAATACTCAGTGTGTTAAGGATTTCCCTGCTCTACTGTTAGCTCTATACAAGAGAGGAAGGGCGATTCTAATTTCGGTTTCGCTGACACAGCCTTCGTAGAAATCTCGCTGTAGTCGTTTTCGTCGACAAAAGGAATAGCAAAATCGCTCTCCGCGTCTTCCCCCATTTTGTTCTGCGTCATTTCGTGAAGGACGCGTGGCTCTCAGCGTGGGTCATCCACGCGGAACACATTCGCGCTATGTGATTGGCTGTTGTTTAATCCCCCTCGAGATCTGTGGTGTTAAAAATAACTCGAGACGAATTACCTATGGAATAGGGTGTATATGGGGGATGGCCTCTCTGTCCCCTTTATAGTCTCTTGGTTGTCATTATGGTTTAGAGCTAACAGGCTTTCATTAAACTTGAAAAAAACCAAATTCATTGTACTTAAACCATGCCAAAAGCGTACAAATCAAACTTTCAACTTTTAATTAATAGCCAAAAAATTGATCAAGTAAAAGAAACAGTTTTCTTGGGAGTAATCATGGGTGAAAATTTAAATTGGAAATCTGAAATCTCACATGTCGCCAATAAAGTTTCTAAATGTACAGGAATTATTTGTAAATCCAGTTTCTATTTATCTACGAAAACCTTACGAACACTATATTTTTCTCTAGTCTATCCATACTTTTTTACTGCAACTTAGTTTGGGCCTCCACTTACAGAACTAACCTTATTCGTCTTGAGATTTTACAGAAACGGGTGATCAGAACTATAGCTAAAACCACTTTCGATGCACATACTGATCCAATCTTTCAAAATCTTGGTATCTTAAAATTTCATGATGTATACTTTATACAACTAGGCTTATTCATGTCTCCTATCAAAACCATACTCTACCTTTAAAATTTCATTGTAAATTTACTTTGCAAAGTCAAATTCATTCGTATAATACAAGAAACTCGTGTAAATTTCGTCTGCCTTTCTGTCGTACTCGAACCAAACAATTTTCCGTTTTTTATCAAGGACCTAAATTTTACAACACCTTAAACACCAACATCATCAACGCTTCCTCACCTTTTTCCTTTAAAAGAGCACTTAAGGCATTTATTTGTAATAATTATTAGTATACTCCAACAGAAATCTTGCGAAAAAGCCTTTTAATATTCAACATTATTTGTAAACTTCCGTAATATTGATTAGTTTAATTTTCCACCTGATATTATATTGTATCCGTCGCCGTAATTTTTATGCGATCTTCGAAAAATTAGTTTCCTTTAGGCCTCCTCGCCATTTCTTCCTACATTTTTTTTTTTGGCATTTCTTTGTAATTATTGTAATCGTGTGGCAAATAAATAAATACAAATACAAATGCAATTTCTCCCCTTTGGTCGACCAAAAATTTTTCAACTTGAGTCAAATCAATTAACACAAACATTGTCACACAATAATAAACCTTGCCACAATCGCGCAATTTGGCGCAATCTAGCAAAAAACAAATTTGTTAATTTACATTGTTTATTGATATTTGTTCATTATTAACTGGATTTCACTTGTCTAATGTTTATTAATTTAAACATAAACTTGATTATCTATTATTAACATTCAGACAACATTTGCTTTGTATATATAGCATCGCCATTAAACTTACGTTTTCTCTGACATCTGTTATCTACACTGATTCCTTGTGTATTGTTTTCCATATTGGATTATTTTTGATCCGTACACTTTACAGTGCAATTTATGGGGAGACTCTGGAATTTTGGTTATGTTACTTCAGTTCACCAAGCATTTATCAAATTGTTATTAAAAGGGAAATGTTTGAAAAAAAAAAACGTATCTGAGTATAATTTTAAGACCCTAATAAACAAAAGCAAAAATCATTGCGATGATTTCCTGTATATTCACATATCTGAAATGAAAGGATTTGGGAAATTCTTTACTTCGGGGTGGGGCGGGGGGGGTCATGATTCCACTGCCTGGCGGTGAGTACTCTCAAGCTACAATGAGTGATACTTTGAATTTAACAATGCGATAGTGGGGGTTATGATTCCTCAAATGATTTGATACAGGGGGGGGGGGGGGGGAAGAGACGAGGTCTGGGACCGAGAAACGATGTTCTCACAACTTGCAAAGCGGTCACCCAGCGTGGTGGTCAGCGGATAAGTACAGTATTTTTCACACAGTAAATATTTTTTGACTTTTTAGAAGCAAGAATTGAAGCGAACCGGCAGAGGAAATCAGAAATGCTTAAAAAATTGAAAAAAAAAACATATCATTCATCTTTGTTTTTCTTGTATATCGTATTTGTCTTTCGGTACTGAAATGCGGGGGAAACTAAAACGCAACCGTGCTAGATCTTAACCAACCACAACGCGCTCGATGGATTTATTTATAGGTTACATCGTTTTTGCCAGGCAAGGATAACTTGATGCTGATAAAAATTATTGGAGCAAGTGTCAAATTTATCGGAAGCAAGTATATTCAAGAGAGCTTTATAAATATTAGCTTACTGCTCTACATATCATAACTGAATAAAAATTAACACTTCATAACATTTCACTTCGTTTATTTCGATCAGTCAACACCTTGAATCCAACGTTAAAATTCAAAACGATCCTTAAACAAATCACAACTACTACTGAAAGCTCTGTACCTTGAAGCGACTTTAACTTTCCTAAGGTTTGCAGCAAAACACTGCTCGATAGCTCAACTCTTCGGCGGTTCTTAGCAGCTGTACGGAGCTATGTGTTGAATATTCCAAACTCTGCAAAGGGAAATTGTTTAACAGAAAAAGAAAACCACACACTATGTCTAAAAAGCGACATAAAATCAATAAATTTGCGAATTACCAAAATATAATACTGAGAAACAGTCCCGCCTTCGACCGCCATGTTTTTGTTTTTTCTCAAGACCGTTGATCTATGGTTTTTGACGTAATGCGCATGATAAGTACACAAATCCGCTGGCAAGACCTTTGCTGATCGCTTTGCAAGTTGTGAGAACATCGTTTGGATTTCATTTAAGAGAATGTATGGGAAGTAGCTTCCCCCCCCCCCCCCCCTGATTTGATAAGTCTTGCAACATGGTGGTTATGATTCTTAGATATGACAACACAGGTTATGATTCCTCAAATGATTTCATAAAGCCTTTAAAAACCAGGGTTATGATTCCTGTGCCTGACAAAATGATATGATGACTTGGTGAAGCCTAGGCAAACCAAGGTTATGATTCCTCAAGCACATAAAATCATTACTGAAATTACAATTAATTATTTGAAACTTTATAACGGAAGGACATTTGTGAGCGGGGAATAAGTCAGCACAGAATTTGATTGTCGGCGAATTTCTGCAATCGTCCATCGTTCTGCTAGTGATAAGCTAGCCGTTGTGTACTCGTCTTGCTTGTTTGGGGCTGAGTCTTATTCCGGTCAAAGAGAGAGAAAGAGTGTCTGGCAAGGTTTCCAATATAAATCAAAGATTTGTCAACTCGTGTCTGGCAAACTCTCCAAGTATTTATATATACACAGTTGAACGCACCTTATAACCTCATCTGCGCTTAACGAGTGTCTTTTGGTCCATAACTTTCAAAACAACTGCTCCACAGACTGCGTAATGTCCCTGCGTAACGCAAAAGAGCATCGAAGTATGACTGCACAGTAAATGTCACAAAACCTACCTGAGCGGTCCCTTCGGGATTTTCTGTCTTTACGTCATCCTAACCATTTTGTACTTGCGGGCGCAAATAATAGAAACGTCATCATTACCTACCGATTCCTCGCGGCCCCTGCTCAAGCAAATCGAGATTTTTTTCTCTATTGACTGTATGTATATTTCAACTGTAAGTACTTTCCTTAATATACGCGCGAGTTACTAGAGTGCCTCCTCGGGATTTCGCCTTCTAGACAAAATTCCTGCGGGGGGCAATCAGGCTATAAAGTCTGTAACTTAGAATAAGTTAGTCAAGGCATAAATTAAATTGAATTAGAGTCAACTCTGTTTTTTCTGTAAGTTCATGGTCGCCTTTTATACTTAAGAGGATGCATGAGGTCTCCCAGTACCAAACATTCACTCAAAATTTACTTTCCATTAGTTGACTGTCGAAAAAACAAGGTCTTGTTGTTGTTGTTCTATAACAGCATAATGAGAAGATGCAAACTCTCGGGTACTTTTTACTAGTCCATATTTTATGTTAAATGTTCTCTGTTTTATCTTAAGGAGCCCAGTCGTCCACAATATTATGGAACAGTCTTGAGAAGGGTAAAATTTTATCTGAGGTGTGAATTGTTTGTTCATCAGAATTAATTGCTTTTCCTCATTTTCCAACATTTTTTAGTGTGTAGACTACCTACTGTGCAAAGTGAACTTATACTTGCTGATCTGTCCTGTTATAGGACCCTGTGACAGGAGAAGAAATATCTGTTTATCCTTTTATCAGTAGATTTTGTAAGATGTCAGGCTCCTTTGGAATCGTGTTGTTTATGGTAAGAATCTCAACATTGTGTGTATTGAAGCTGTGTTTGCCTTAATCTTTGTAGCTTATAAGCCGTCTGCACTCTGTATGTTTCACTGCCGTCAGTTATTTACATGTTATTTTATAAACTTTGATCTGCTTAAGTTTTAGCAGCATTCTTACATTCTCTTTCGTTTGGTGATTCCTACAAAATTGACTTTCCACCAAATTTAGACAGTAGTAAAGCTTGACAGTGAGTCAGCAGTTGTATGGCTGCCAAGTCACACAACTTTCTCTTTCTTAACTTCTGCATTTTTTTTATGTAAGTTATTGTTTTAGATTTCAATCAAAGTGCTGACTTTTTAATGAATATGTGAATAATTTTCATGCACAGATTTGCTTAGTTCTAGCAAGTGCTATGGCAGTAATAGTTTACCGTGTCATTGCAAGAGAAGATTTGTTTAAAGAACGAGGGGAAGTGGGCCTACTGTTGGCAAGCATCACATCAACCTTCGTCAACACTTGTTCCATTATGATTATGGGAAAGGTTTGTAGCTGATCAGCTAATACTCAAAACTCCTTCATTCAACTTCCGTGTCTAACTTTACACCAGCAAATGAAAAATACTTTCTTCTGTTGCCTGGACTCCTGGAGTTAAATGGTGCCAATTTAAATGTTTTGGTCATTAAACATTTCAAACTTTTTAGAGCCAGAGGACACGGAGAAAGAGGCAGAAGCTCCAAGCTCACGTGTAGCTTTTTAGCTGTTCTTCTTTTTTAACCGTTCACCAGATAATTCAAATTAACCTTTGCATATGATTTGCAGAAGCTCATATATGAATAGTGGAATGAGGGAAATTATCATTTTTTTCAAGGACTGCGATAAAGACAAAAACACACCTCTCAAAATTAAATGTCTTGATTAGAAAAGGAAAACGTAAATCTTATTCTAGTGCATTTTGGTTTCTTCACATTTTAGGTTTATCAGAAGTTAGCTGTCATCTTAACCGATTGGGGTGAGTGAAGAGTAATGAGAATTCAGAATTCAGAATGTTGTGACTTTTCCTTTTGGTCATAGGCCATTTGCACGATGGCATCATCTTACTAACTTCGACTAGAATCCTTTCCGTTTTTTTTTTTTTTTTTTTTTTTTTCATGTTTTAAAATTTGTTTATCCCAGCAAGCTCTAAATGCGAAACACTCTTAACTGCCTTAAAAAGCAAATCCCTGGAGGATTCTGGTCGTAGTGGTGAAATGACGTCATATTGCAAATGGCCTATAGAGCAAACATATTAATTCTTGCTTAGCTAACATTCAAGAGCAAAAAATGTGTTTTTCAAAGGTGTGTGTTGTGGCCTTGAATTTTTTTTTTTTCATCCATTTTCTCTCAGTCTCGCAGACAACTCCCCGGAGATTGGATTGGAGCCAATCAGAAACGGAGAAATATTTTGAATGAATAATACAACTGACTTATCACAATACGGAACTGAGAAGAAATACAGGACGAGAATTAATAATAGTATTACCGTGACTTTCCTCTCTTTCCTTAACAGAAAATCATCGAACACACTTCTTATGATGATACGCTTATCATAAAGTTGTTTGGATTTCAGTTTGTCAATTCATACACTTCCCATACATTGCTTTCTTTCGTCAGGTAGGAATACAGTTCGATCACTGCGTGTTTATTCAGAATCATTAGGAATAGCCTGCGTGGCAGGCGTTAAAATGGGAAGGGAAAGGAGGAATTTGGGCACGCGAGAGCGCGCGAGGGAGAAATGAAAGGAACCCTCCTCCCTTCCCCCTCGCGCGTGGTCTCGCGCCCTCAATTTCCTTCCCCTTCCCTTTCGAACGCCTGCCACGGAGTCTACATTAGTAATCACTCGGTTGACTGAATTTGGGTGAAATGCCAAAAGGGAAGGGTTTCTTCAAGCTGTTTGGTCAGGTGGCTTGCGTAGTACCTTCCAAGCATGCTTCGAACAATGTAGTCGGATAAATTTAATTTTCAGGGAAGTGGCTTGATAGTTTATTATGAGCAATTTGTTTGTTTACTATTGTTTCTACTGTTCTAAAATCCCATACTTACGGCCAATCCGATTAAATCTAACGCATCCTGATCCTTAGTTTGTTTTAACCACCTTGAATTTGGACACTTTATTTACCGATTACGAACTGTCCCTAATTAACAGATGTTAGTATTTTGCTAAACATCTTTCAACTGCTTCCTCTGGATAGGAAGCTGACGAAAACAAGGTATCAAACCAGCCATAATTAGAAAGTCTAGTAAGCAGCCTCCTTTTCTCCACGGCCGTTGGCTTATGTTAACCGTGTACTCAGCTTATCATCAGAACACAAAGGAGACGGGTGTTTTAGGTAAAGGGCAAAACTACAGCGACGAATGCGGCTCAAATAACGACTGTATGACTCTACCGTCTCTTCAAGTCGCCATGTTAATGATCATGAAGCCTCTTCCAAAACTGTTCTCTGACATTATAAAACCGTGAGTGGTCACAAGCTGAAATTCTCTTTTATATCTTGCATAGTACGTGCAGTTCGAGCAATGTTCCTATGTGAAAAAGGAGTTGTTATGACGTTCCTTAAATTTGTTACTTGCACCCTTTCAATAGGTGCATTAGGGCCAAGTCGCACTAGAGGGCAATTTCAGATTTGTTCTGGACAAATCCGACTTGAAATCGGCCAGTGACAAAAATTTGTGCGGAAAGCTACAGTCGCACTTAAGAACAAAATCTGTGAACAAAACACAACGCCATGCTGTGAGCGCCTTTTGATTTCGGCCCACAGTTGAACTAAAAGCTTCTCCTCTTCTTTACTACATCTGTCCTGAGCCTTCTTGTTCTCGGCTGACGAAGATGCACTGCGCGAAGAAGATGGGGTTGATGCCGGCATTTAGCTATCTTCTTGGTCGAAGGAGATGGCTGGGGTTTCCTCGATCATTAATGATGTAAGGCCTGGCAAAGGATAGATCCATCCTGGTGGATATTGTGGATATTCGTATGGAAAAAATTGGTCGCCCGCGCCCGGATTCATGTTATTGCGAAATGAGAACGTGATTAATTTTCGACGAAGTTTATAGCATAGAGACTCTGCTACAAATCACCTGTCAACTCATTTCAGAATTAAAACTCCCTCGCTATTGTTCGACAAAATTTGTCTCAATTTGGCCTGCTCCAGAGGTAGTCGACGGCATCTTTGAAGTTTGTCCGTCCGCGACCAAATTTTGTCCTTTGGTGAACAAACCGGTCGCACTTGGTTTTTCATTGTGATGACAGATTTTTGACATAAATAAACAGTTTTGTCCTCTAGTGCGACTTGGCCCTTACTCTGTTATTCAGAGCACAGGGCGCTTGCTTCCCAGCATTGTGGCCTGTGGTCGATTTTCGGTCTCTGTGTCGTAGACCGTGTCGTAGTTGAGTTGATCGTTGATTGATCATCTGACTGAGACGTATAGATCAGCGAAAACGATCATAAGACTTATTACTGGTGTAAATAGTTCGATTAGTTGCCGCCTCTAGTACTCCATGAACAGTGGTTATGCTCTCATTCCCTTTATTGACGGTAGCGATGATTAATGATATAGCCGGTTTTGTTTAAGTACAACGCAGCAAACGCTTTTTTCTGCTTTTTTTGATTTAGCTGGTTAAAGGGTTTGTGGAAGAGGAAATCTTGTCGCAAGAAAGTAGGAGTAAGCGGTGAAATGAGGTCCAGCGTAGAAGATTACTTGGAACAGGTTTCACTATTTTTCTGTAGTGTTTTTATTTTTTTGTAGTGAAATCTGCCAGGTTAATAACTACAAAAGGTGGGCTTTGTACTTAATAATCGTAAAGAGCGGTACTTTGTAGTTATTAATCGTAAAGGGCGTCATTTACGATTAATAATTATGTCAAACATAGTTAATAATCGTGAAAATCACGATTAATAACTACGTCTGACAGGCTTCGTAGTTAGGGGTGGACCATTTGATTTTTGATGGGGGGGGGGGGGGGGGGGGGGTTGCAGGATTTTTAGACTGCTAGATATTTTTTTTTATTGCTCCAGCCCTGCAGGAATTTTTTTTAGTCTCCCTGTCATTGCATGATATTTTTTTTAATGGAAATTTAAAACACAAATTTTGAAGTTTAATAACTTGACCATCACCAGCCACTCAAAATTCACCCTTTAGGCTATTAAAAACCACCTTTACACGCAATGCATTTTTAAGTTTACATCTTTCTTTCAAAGTAATAAAGAGTTTCATCTTTATTCAGTGTACAAAGAAATGAATATCTTTGAATCATAATATCCTTCTAGATCAGAGGGTTCACTTTAATAGGAAATCTAATTGGTAAATCATGCGTCGCGCTTGCAAAATACTAATTCACGCATCAAAAAATGTGATGCCCAGTCCTGTATCATGTGACTGACAGCTACTTTTGGGGCCGTCACGCATCACGCAAAATCCTTTGCCACGCCAGGTTAAGGCTGCTCGATTTTTTTTTCCTTCTTAAGAATTCTGCAAGAAATGTTTTTTTTAACCAGAAACATATGCTCGATATTTTTTGGGGGATTTGCACAACCCCCCCCCCCCCCCCCCATCAAAAATCAAATGGTCCACCCCTTAATAATCGTCAAATTTACGATTATTAACCATGTTTGGCACGCTTTGTAGTTATTAATCGTAAGGTTGTCAATTTCTTCAGTAAAGCTAACTCAAAAGCTAACGGCCGCCATTACAGAAAAGAAAACAAACTCAAAGTCTCTTTTTCAAGGTCGCTGTTTTCACAAAAATACATCGCAGAAAACTTTTTGAGAGGTCAAAGTTTCCATTCAGCTTCTTTTTTGATCGATTTTTTGTCTAAGAAAGCTAGTTTCTTTCGCTCTATATTATGATAACCGATATAAAAAGTGAAATGTTAATCCACGTTTTTCAGTTCAAATTACTCTTCCTTTGAATTTTAACTTGGAGACAGACATCTTAATCCTTCCCACATGTAACGACAATGAATTAGAGCAGAATAACTCTCTATCGCAGTTTTTTTCTTGCTTAAATCTTTGACAATTTGCGTTGTTGGTAAACACTGGCGTGAATTACACTTGCCGTGAGAAATTTTATTATTAATGTTGACCACATTCCTGGAAAAAATAATGGTTTTCAATTTTAGTTCAACTCAAAAGCTTTTACTATATTTTTAATGCCAGAGGGACAGCTTTGTTTCTGGAATTTTTCCTTCCTCACCGAAAGCGGTCCATATATTTCGGCAGGGTTCAAGAAACCTGAAGAAACAGTCCGTGTTCAGAGCGATTGCAGTATCAGCAAATTATATATTGACATTCGGCCAGAAAAGAGAAAACCGACCGTGTCTTTTTTTAAACAAACGGGTGAGATACCTCTCTAGACTCAAAATCTGAAAATAAATATCGATCAGATTCCTCACGAGCTTGCCCTTTTTTTGTCTGCAATCACACGAGCGCAAGCGGCAATTTTATCTGTCTTTCATCTCATGGTAAAATACTAGCTGAAAGCTTCCAATTCGATTGGAAAGAGAACATTTTCTACAAACTAGAGAAATATATTCAACCAGACTGCATGACGACAAACCAACCTAGTCATTTGAACCGAATTATTAAAGTGCCATGATCAGATCGTGAGAAGAGCTCATTCACGCAATTGAAACCTGAGAACACCACTCGCAGAATCATGGAGAAAATTACCTTCAGCATTTTCCAGAACGAAGACTTGAATTAAAAAAATATATTTCAAATAACAAATTCATATTCACGGCCAGACAAAGCTGTAATAATACGGATTTCTTACAAGACAGCTTTTATACGCACTGTACTGAGCGTTGAAAAGTTTACTACAGTTTGAAATTTGATAGCATACAGTCTGATCCGGAAAAAAACACTTTTTAAAATATCGTCTGCGGGACAAAAATTCACATCATTTTACGTAAAATCTGTTATGTTATTGTTTAACATTTGACTCACTAAACCGTTCAGAAATGCTTTTAGAAAACAGTACTTGTGAGTTTTGAGAACAACTTTCACTTCCATGCAGAAAAATATTATCCCCGGCCGCGCGGCATGAAAGATCAATTTTTTCACTGCCGTTCGTTCGCAAAAATAATCTTCAATTTGATAATCAACATAAGAAACCTTTTTAGGATGTAATTTATCTTAACAACACTTTGCCATACACTGTACTTTTTTTAAAAAAGATCGAAGAGTACTTGGAATACGGTCTACAAAGCCTGTGCAAACTGAAATCAACTATGCCGGTTGCACGCTACGCGTCAGATTTCTCTCCCTCAGATCACATGTGGTATGATTTAAAGAAAAGGCAAAAGAACTCTAATCAGGTTGTACGGAATAATAACTAATGAAAAAGACTACAGTGCTTTCTCTTTCTTGTTGAAAACTTTTACCGCGGCAGCGAGTTGAAAAACACACGCAGATTGCAGACAGATTTGAGAACCAAATCATCAAAGTTTTAGCGCCGAATCGGTGTTTTCGCGGGAATCAGTCAAGGAGAGTAAATAACACAAACAAAACTGAGTGCCTGTAAATTGCTACCTGTTTAATTAACGTTAAAAGAAAATTAACGATCTAGAATCATCTCTTTGACTAAAAAGTCAAGATAAGGCGCTAAAAGTCAGAAGAAAACTAACTCACCTAAGTCGATGTTCCCCAGTGTTCAGCAACTGCAGAATTATAAAACTTTTGTGAAAAGTCATGGCCTTTAAACTCTATTTAAACGGCAACTGTCTCTTTGAGTTCTTGAATCATAGTTCAGTGTCAAGTAGTATAGATCTTGCTCCCTGATTTAAGCTTTGTACATACTCCAGGTTTTTCTTCAGTTCTTGCAATAAATCCGGCTGCTAATAATTTTAAGACTTAGGCTTAGTAAAGAGTTTCAGTTTCACCAAAAGCCTTCACACAAGTAATTCTGTTCGAATTTCTAACAAAGGGATGATTATCGGATTGTCTTCATGAGGAGAAGCAATAAACGTGCTGCACAAAAAGCGTACGCCAGTCCACTCCAGTAAGAACTTGATAATACGGTTATTTTAAACCACATAGAGTAAGAAACTCGCTGAAGAAAAAGTGCATTGATCCGTGGTAGGCAAGCTTTTGCAAAAAATTGTTGATGCTTCGATAGAGTTTAACGTGCCTCTCCCTCGCGCGCTGTTGGAAAATTTTCGTTGATCGCGCCACAAATGCTTCAACACTTTTCCTGGCGTCCGTTCCCTTCTTTCACTGAAGGCCGAGGTCAAAACAAAGTTGATGAGCTGTCAAAATGTGTCCAATCACAGGACTGGCTGTCAATCAGGTAGTTCAGTTCAAACTCACGCAAAGGCACGTGAGCCGGAATGCGATTATTAATCGTTATTTCAGTTGGCTCGCAAACCCTGTTAAACGTTTGTTAGGCTACGCTGGCATTCATAATTATTAATCGTAAATGGTGCACGTGCCTTAATTTTTAAGCGAAACTACGCTGGATGGCGCCGTATCAAAACAATACAAATGACAGAAGCCAAGGAGCACTAGGGAAGTTTGCTTTCAGAAATTCTTGATAAGGGACTTGTCAGAAATTAGCAGGGGGGGGAGGGGGGTGGGAATTTTAATTTTGGGTTCGGAAATGAGGTGACCCATCCCTGCAATGGGAGTGAAATTTGCTAACCCTCCCCTTGACCTTGGCCTAAAAAATCATGACCCTCCCCCCTCTTGTATAAATGATAAAATCTAGTTCTTGCAATACACTAGGGTGAGTCAGTATTATGAAAGCTCAAAATATATTTCTAATCTGTTCTTTGTAATGCCATATACATACATTTTAGATGACAGCTGATCACTCGACTCTCCTATTTCTCCCAGGTTTTTTTAAACAAAATAAAGAACTTCTTTTTTCTTGATCTGTGGGTGAACCTCTACATGATCACGGACACATATTTGCATGACCCTCCCTTTTCTGCAGTCTCAAAAAGTTGTGACCCTCCCTCTGTTTCCACCCCCCTCCCCCCTGCTAATTTCTGACAAGTCCCTAAACTGCCGCTAAGGCGTAAAGGAGATAAAACTGATTCTTATATCAAACCCCTTAAAAGACGGGAGGGAGAGGGCGTGATTCAACGGTATATTTATTAAACAAAATTTTCGATTGAACGACTTTTAAATAATTCTTGATTCTATCGTCCATCACTTCACGATGGCAAATTCCCCTCACACACATGTCCAATACATGGTGGATCATGGTCAGATCGCGACCGGAACCGGAAATGGGCGCAAGGCGCTTGTCAGCAGTACCGGAAGTAAGACGTTAACAGGAGCGAGGAGTGTTGACGATGTTGGCAAACAGACTCGATCGGATCCGATGGAGACAGCTCGTCCTGGCAAGAGTCAATCGGACTCAGCGGAAAGTTAGTTCGCAACAGACGTAGAAATGAGAGGAAACAAACGTGCTACGCATGTAAAATCAGTAATATAGGTCGTTCTTCTCATGTAATACGTCCTTCTTGACGCAAACCAAGCGCGCCACACATGTGATATGGGTCTTTTAAACCAAGAGAGGAAGCGTGCTACACATGTAACATGCCAGTGACGCGAAAAAAGTACTTTACACATGTTATATTCGTTCGTTTCTATTTTAAAAGGCAACATTGGGCATAGCCAGTGTACCCTCTGAATTCTAGCCTGGGACTAAATTCCTTGGTGGGGGATACTGGGGAATAAATTTGGGGAACGGAAACAAAAACAAAATTGGCAAGCGAGGTACCAAGATAGGGTGGAGGGCGGCCCTCTTCATCACCCTCTTCTACTCCCCAGTCCCTTGCTTGCTTTCTACTTTTTTTCACCTGTTTCCCAAATTTATTTCCCACTATCCCCCACTAAGGAGCCTGGTCCCAGGCTATCTGAATTCTGGCCTAATCATAAATTATCAGAGTTTTTCTTGACAAAAATAACATCTAAATTTTACCAAGACTTAATTTTTTGTTGCATCTTCGTTGTGGTTCTCTATAAGATACAACACCAAAAAAAAGAAATTGCCATCAGTTCATGTCAGCTTTGACAATGGTGCAAATCTTGAGAGCCATGAAAACAACTACTCACAAACTTAGGTGTTAACATCCTGAAAGATACAAAAAGATATAATCATTACAGTGAAATACACACAATGTATAATAGGTAAGACCTCAGTAAATTTGTACTGTACAGGTGTAAATCTCTCTTAAGGCTATTATCAAGGGTGAATAATTTATTATTTGTTAATGATCACTTTCAATGCTTATCACAGTTACTGGACAGATTAAGTATCACATAATCTCTCTATCTTAATATTTTTAGATTTTAATGAACATAATAACAGTAATTTAACATTTTTGTCTACTCTATATGCTTGACTTCCAGCTAATGTGTATGCTGCAAAATTGGTGTCTTAGAGTAAAGAAAATGCTGACTGAGAGAAAAATAAATAATATTTGTGACAGTGATGGGAATATTATTGCATTTGTAGATTAGAGAAAATATGATTCCACACTACCTTTATTTTCTCACTGTCATATGGATTACAGTGTGCTTTACACCATGTGTCCACATGATTTTCGAAGTGGAACTTGTCTATGACCATTGACAGTCATATTATGACATCCTCTGCTGTTGGAGTCAAGAGGCTTCTCACTCCCTGGATTGCCTCAATTAATACTTTTTAAGATGGCATGCATCAATTGCACTCACTTGGGTGAAATGGTACCTCATTTTGAAGCTCTGAGGACCTAGGCTCAATTCTTCTGAAAAGAGGAATGGTGTCTGTCATTTTCCATATGAGCCGAAAAAAGTGGCGATGGCGACTCAATTTTACGATGCGAGGATTTATAAGCTAGTGCATATTGAATCACGTTGAATATTTTGGATGGAGGAGAGGTAAGATTTTTATAAGAGAGCCATTAGTTTCTGTAGGTCTTGAATAATTATGGTTTTGAATATAACAAGAGACATTTTTTTAAAAATTAATAAGGTTAAGTTTGGTTGAAGATGTATAATATTATTATTTCTAGTAATAGCATTTAAGGGGGAAGAATTTGTGTTTTTCACAAGAGTTTCGTTTGGGGAGAGTTAAAGGATTGGGAAGATCATAGGAGAAGATTTTAAAGTTCTGATGATCTAATTGACCTGCATGAATCAGTTTATAGTGGTGTTAACCAGCCATCTTTAAAACTGACCAAAGGAGATTCTCTTTTTATGCTTTACGATTGCTGCCTTAGGTGTAGGTGATATACAATCTGTGAGAAAATGAGTTGTGACTCTTTGTGTTACTCAAGACTTCAAGACCAGTCACCTCCAACATGGAGTTTGAAAACAGTGAGCTCAAGAATGTGGATTGTCAAGAAGTCTATTTTAATTTGTCTGATAAATATTTCCTTGTTGTATTAATTTTAAATATTCTTAGGTTTGTGTATAACTGCTGCCTCAGCTGCTAGGTGTTTTTATAGAAAATTCATGCATGATCTGCATCAGCATGGGAGATTCAAGGAGAAATGTGCTGCTTTTACAGGACGCATGTTTTAAATAAGATATGGACTTCTTGTTTACCCATCGTTTGCATTTAAGCATAGACACATGAAAAAAAAAAACATGCAAACATTATATGTTAAGTAACCAAACACCTGAACTTTTAAAACCGATAAGCATGTTTTCTTGCTGCAGTTTGAAAAATACTTGGAGTTAGTGACAATAAATTGGAAATTGTGCTCATGTTCATTAATAATTATAATTATACATACATTTTTTTATTCAAGGCAAGCGTTCCACTGTGGCACTCACGCTTATAATAACTCCAGTAAACCGAACATTCAACATTGACCTTCTTTCAAGAAAGGCATATGAACACCAGATCTGACAGCGCAAACATGCTGTTCTTTTGCTTTCTTTGTATCTGACTATCATTAAATTTGTGTATGATAGCCAATTCAGCAAGCCAATTGATGATAGCCGGCATACAGCTGTAGCATTAGCAAGTTTCGAAAAACCTTGAAAAATTACAGCTCGCTTTAACATGAATACCTTTTTATGTACACCACCCATATTTTAAGTACTGAAAGTGTTGGAATACATACACTGTAAATGTGAGGAGGTAAAGTACATGCAGTAGGGTTTTAACTCCTGCATGTGAAAAGCCTTTCCTTGAAAGAAAGGAATATGGTATTAATTTTGTAGATTGCACCATCAATTAGAAACACATTTAAATGCAATACCTGACAGAAATAAAACTGAAACTTATTTTACTTTGCAATTTTAAGAAACATAAAACTACTGTTATAACAAGAATAATTAACTGGGTTGCCAAAGGCAATTGCTTCTGGGGGAGGGGGAAGGTTGTACACACTCAGGCCACCACATAACCCTGTCGCTGACCATTGCGTGACATAGCATCTCCTCTGAGACTGACACAAACTTATTTGAACATTTGGGCCATTTATACGAGGAAAAATAAGACACGTCTTAAATAAGACACAAACTTTCCGTATAAATAGCACATTTCATCTAAAATTAAGATGTGTCTTATTTTAGAACAGCCCGTAAACACCTGTTCTTGGATAAAATGCATCTTAGCTAAGACGAGAAAAACTGCGTATAAATGACCTTCGCGTCTTACATAGGACGCGAACGCATAGACTATGCATGCATTAATTTTTGGCAGGAAAATTTTCACTTGCCCCGTGGCAGACTGGCAGGGAAAATTTGTTTACATATTACAATGCATTTTCGTTTCCTTGGGTTGTCATCTATTCTAAGACTTTCAAGCTTTATTTGTTTCTTCGCTCAAGTATAATGAGCACGCCGACAAAGGCAAAACAACAGATGTGGTCCACCACTGAAGAAAAGGATTTTTTGTTGTTATGCAAGGAGAGGGCAATAGGAGACCTCCTGGAAGACTCCCATTTTCATTAAAAAGGTCTTCAAAATATTGCCTCTGTGCAGCAAATTGCAACATGACGCCGTAACTTTGAAAGGCAAGCCATGTTGGATTGCTGTTACTACGGGCAACATTCAGATGAAAACGACTCAAGAACAGAAATGAGACGCGAACCATTTATACGAGCTGTTTTCGTCTTAAATAAGACGTGCTCGTATAAATGGTACAGTTCGCATCTTATTTAAGACGCATCTTATTTTTCCTCGTATAAATGGCCCTATTATATTGCACCCTTTTGTAAGACTTTCATAAGTAGAAAAAAGAGTTACCATTTTTAAGTTGGGGCTGTATACAGTCAAACCTCCCGTAAGCGACCAGCCAAAATGCAAAGACTGATTGGTCGCTTACTGGAGGTGGTCGTTTACAAGAATCAAACCACTGGGGGCCACTTCCGAGAAGAGGTCCAGGCCCATCTACTTTATGGAAGATAAATAATTGCATGCAAGTACGTCTAAGTTACAAAATGTGTAGTTCCATGTTGTTACTAAAATTCCTCGTATATTCTAAGACTTTAGTAGCATAGTGCACACAGCAAACATAGAGATCAGAGAAAAAGCTGTCAAGTGGTCACTTACAAGAGGTTAAAAACAATAGAAAATCTTTAACCGTCAGCCCAAAAAGTGGTCGCAGTCGCTTACAGGAGGTTGTCATTTACTAGAGGTTCCTACTGTAAGGCTTTGTCTGGGAAAATTTTGGTGTTTTGGATTGGCGGTCGTTTATGGGAGGTGGTTGCTTACGAGAGGTGGTCGCCCATGGAGGTTCAACTGTATCTTCAAATTCCACCATTATGAATAAAAAAAAGCAAGTTAACCATTCTAAGCAGGAAACAATAAGTATTATTTTCATGCACCCCTCCCTCCCAGAAAAAAATATAGTGTAACAGTATAACGTGACTAATTTGACCAAATCTGGAAATTCCAAAAATTATTGTCGTTCTACGAGTCATGAAATTCTGTTAACAAGTACTACATTTCTCAATTCTGGTTCTTAAACCTAAACTTTAAGAACGAATGTCGCTAAGGATTGAGCAAAATTGGAAATGGTCAAACAAAACCTTCCCTTTTACATTGTGTGTAGTTAGTACTTCATATAAAACTACTCACTGTGGCATTTGTTTGACTTCTAACAAAAACCTGCACTGAGCATTAGGGGGGGGGGAGCTTGGGCCAAAAATTGCATTTTTTGGGACAATTCTCTCCTTGAAAATTAGAGTTTTGATAGATAAATATTTCAGAAAGCAGACAAACAGTTAAAAATCCATTTACATGATAGCAAAATATCATCCTTCCTCTCAAGGGCCCCTCTGATGGCCCCGATTCATTGTCATTGACAAGGGGGGGGGGGAAACGTTTTTTGACAAGGCAAAAAAATAGACACTTTTGAACACATTTTTTTCTTACTAGCACTCTGATTTTGATCAAAATTGAAACAGGATGTAAATATTTCACTCTTTGTGAACCATTCAATGCTCAAAAATCCCCAGGCACTCAATGCATTTTTGCATGCCAATCAAATGAAAATGTATACCTGAGACAAATAGTAATTTTTCACAACTTTTTTTCGCCGCTCTCTTTCTTTTGAATAATGTCATTGGGCCAATGTTAAGCAAGAACATTAGATGGTTCCTATAGATAGTATTCCGTTACGTTTTACAGTCAGTTTGATTTTTGGTCTACAAAAACAGGCATCGTGTGCATGGTTAGTGGTTAATTGATCTAAATTACTGCCCCAAATATAGCTTGGCAGGAAAATCTAATACGACGTTTTCCAACAAAGTAATCGCTTGGATGGAATTATTAAGAGATAACTGACACATTACATACCATTAACAAAGCAATCAATGCAAGAAACATTCCAGAGCCAAAGTCAAATCACACACAAGTCACCATGTAACAATGCATGTCGTCGCATTCAAATCCCTTCTCTCATCCTCAGTGCATATCTACAAAGTTTCCTTTCACACTGTCACCCTGCCAAATTACTGCAGCTGTTTATGATGGGTAGAAACATATTTTTCGTCACCGTGCATGAAAATGATTTTCTGTTGGATTCTCTTACATGTCCAACACACTGTCTTCAAGGTAATGTATCTTAGTCATGCAATGTGTCACGTCATAAGCGCTGCACTGATATCATAATTCTTCTTTCCTCTTTATAAATATTAGAATCTTCATGAATTCATGAAAGTTTTATTAAGTATAATATCAGAAAAACAGTGTACCCAATCTTATGTAGATTTACAAAAAAAGTGCCATTTGATTTGTTCGGTTTGAACAGCTGCTGATCAATATGAATTCCTGAAGATTTTAATATTTGTACAGTAGATGAAAGGAAGTACTGTATTATAAAGTAATCATGGTATAAATGCTGTCAAAGGTAGGTTTTAGGACGTGACACATTGGGTGACTAAGATACGTTACATTAAGAAGTCTCCTGGAAAACTGCAGACAATCCAACAGAACACCATTTTCTACATTTTCGCTATGAAGAAAATTACAGTATGTCAGTCTTTCCATAAGCAGCTGTAGTAAAATGACAGGTTGTCAAAATGAAAGGAAGCTAAGGTGTTAATTTGAAGATAAAAGAAGGAGTTTCAACGCAACAACATACATGGATTTGACTTTGGCTCTGAAATGTTTCTCCCATTTATTACTTTGTTAATTCCATCCAAGCGATTTATTTTGCTGGAAAATGTCAAATTAGACTTTCCTGCCAAGTTTAATATATTGAGGGCAGTAATTTGCACAAATTAACCGCTAACCACTCGATGCCTGTTTTTGAAACTAAAAATCGTTAATCTGCTCGATAAAAGGAATACAATCTATAGGAACCATCCAACATTCTTGCTCAACACTACCCCAATGATGTTATTTAAAAGAAAGATAGTGGCATATAAAAGTTGTGAAAAATTACTATGTTGTCTCAGGTATACTGTTTCGTTTGACTGGCAGGCAAAAATGAATCGAGTGCCCGCAGGTTTTAAAGCATCAAATGGTTCACAAAGAGTGAAATATTTACACCCTGTTTCAATTTTGATCGAAATCAGAGTGCTAGTAACAAAAAAGTGTTTAAAAATGTCTATTTTTCAGCCTTGCCAAAAACCGTTTCCTGCCCTTGTAAATGACAATGAACAGGGGCTGTCAGAGGCGCCCTTGACGAAAACTGATAAAATTTTTGAGGAGGAAGGATGATATTTTGCTATCATGTAAATAGATTTTTAACTGTTTGTCTGCTTTCTGAAATATTTGCCGCACAAAACTCTAAATTTCAAGGAGAAAATTGTCCCCAAAAATGCAATTTTTAGTCCAAACTTCCCCCCCCCCCCACCCCCTGCCCCACTGAAGCTCAGTGCAGGTTTTTATTAAAAGTCAAACAAATGCCACAGTGAGTAGTTTAATTCACCTGAAGTACTAACTACACACAAGGTATGAAGGAAGGTTTTGTTTGACCATTTCCAATTTTGCTCAATCCTTGGCGACATTCATTCATAAACTTTGTTTTTGTGTGATATTGCATTTAAAGCCTTTCTAACTGTCCTAAGTAAATATATATACATATTACCGGTACATATTAATTTAAACACCAATGAAATACCAGGTGAGCTTTCACGCGAAAACTTGATATCTTCACAAGTGAAAATATCACCGTTGCTATTGCTTCATAATAAATCGCCCCTTTCACACCAAAAAACTATTAAAGTGAATTGGTTTTGTATTTCATTGGTGTTTATATAATAAATAGAACATTACATGGTTGCTTGGAGATACGAAATTTCTCTTCTCGTGTTGAAAAAATATTATTTTGCCATATTCATGAAAGGGGACATAAAATAAATTGATAGTGTTCATTTTCTGAACCAAACATCCTGGTGAGTACTTCCTTACATTTGTCTTATAGGTATTGGTCTAAAATAGAATCTAGTGTAAGGATTTGAAAAGTCAGATGGCACATGCCTACCACAAATTGCTGGGAATACCCCTCCGGAGGGAAAATCAAAGGTCTATCAGTAACCTACTGCAGATAGCCCAGTTAAAAAGTATTAAAAACACCAATATTGACTCTGTCACATTTTATAAACGTAGAACCACTGACAATAATTTTTGGTATTTTCCATTAGTTTAGATTAGTCATGCATGTTAAAGATTATTGTCTATTGATCATCTACCTCATGTATTGATGGGTTTTATAGTGGGTAAGGTTTTATTGTACCCTGTGCCTTTCTTTAGAAAAAAATCGCCATGGCAGTCCAGTTAAATTTGAATTTTAGGGAGTCTAGTTCACAATTATTGTGAGAAATGTTTTTTTTTTTTACATGAGCATTTATTGTTAAGGAAAAGTTTAAAAAAACTAAATCTATCACTTGCTGAAAAAATGCTTGAAGACTGCATGACACCACCACTTGTTAACATTTAGACAAGCCCACTCACTATGAATGCTACAAATATTCACTGAAGTAATTCTTCAGGTGATTTTGATTTTGAGCAGTGGATGTCATGTTCTTTTCACATGCTACCGGAAAAATCTTAAAACAGAGAAAGTTTGCTTGTAAAAGTTTAAATGTTTGGCTACCAAAAAAATGTGTTGTGGACTTTACTATGCATTGTATACGCACTATAATAAGTTGTTTGTTTGCTAGGATTTTGTAATAACATGACATCTACTACGTCAACAGACAAGACAGCATACCAGCTGCTCAAAATCAAAATCACCTGAAGAGTTACTTCAATGAATGTTTTTAACATTCACAAATATGAGTGGGCACAAGTGGTGCCACGCTGTCTGCAAGCTTTTCTTCAGTGTGTGATAGAATTTTTAACAAATAATTTAATTTTTTAAACCTTTCCTCAACAGCAAATACTCATCTGAAAAAAAACAAACCATATCTCGCAGTTATTATGAATTACAAAGATATTTCATTGAAAATATTTATTTGGTGAATGGAAGTTTGCTTTGTGATCTGGTGTGCCTTCTTGAAAGCAGGTCGATGTTGTGCTGTTGAATATGAAATGTTCAACTTTTTCGACTTATTGGAAACGACAGTAGTGCCATCTGAATCACTTTATTTATTTATTTATTGGATCACTTTATATGAAAAAACTTGACATGGAGGATCACTTGCTTTGAAAAAAAAAAATTGACGTATAATTAATGAACACAAGCACAATTTCCAATTTATTGAAAGCGTATGACTGCATGGTCATCACCTCCGAGTACTTTCAAACTGTAGTGTCAAAATTTGCTTATCGGTTCTAAAAGTTCAGATATTTGGCTACCAAACATGTCATGTTTGCACCCAATTAAAACATGATTCTTTTCCACATGTCCATGCTTAGATGGAACAAGAGACCATATCATATTAATGCATTATGCTATCTCACATGCTGATGCAGTTTATACATGAATTTTCCTTTCAATCAACTGGCAGCTGAGGCAGCAATCATACACAAATGTAAGAAAACTAATATTATTAATACATGCAACAAGAAAATAATTTTTCCGACAAATTAAAATAGACTTCCCAACAATCTGCTTTCTGATCTCGAGCCCCGGGGTCTCGAGCTCACTATTTCGAAATCCGTGTTCAAGGTGAGGTCTTAAGTAACACAAAGAGTCACAACTCATTTTCTCACAGATTACTTATCACCTACACCTAAGGCAGCAATAATAAAGCATAAGCTTAAAAAGAGAATCTCCTTTAGTCAATTTTTAAGATGCCCAGTTTACACCACTATAAACTGATTCATGCAGGTCAATTAGATCATCGGAACTTAATCTTCTTGTATGATCTTCCCAACCCTTTAACTCTCCCCAAACGAAACACAAATTCTTCCCCCTTAAATGATATTACTAGAAATATAGACATATTCAACAAATTAAGCTTAACCATAGTTATTAGAGGAGACTGGTTATGAAAAGTGGCAGACATCAATGATAAAAACAACAGTGCTGCAGTTTATGTTCGAAGCACCCTGAAAGTGCACAATCCTTTGTTTTCTGTTGGCAAATTGTTACGGAATAAATTAATGCAACGTTTTTTTTGGTCAATACAATCAAAATGATAGGAATTCTTTTGAACCTTGTGCACTTTCAGGTCCAAAAAAACATATAACAAAGGAGTCTGACGGGTTTCATAACCATTCCACTCAATTAACTATGGCTTAACCTTTCAAAATAAGATGTCTCTTGTGAAGTTCAAAACCAAACTAATTCGAGATCTACAGAAACTGCCGGCTGCTCTTCAAAAAATCTTACCTCTCTTCCATCCAAAATTTTCAACGTGCACAAGCTTATAAATCCTTGCATCGTTAAATCGGGCGTCATTTTTCTTTCTACAAACCACAGGCAGACCACCCTCTGTTAGTGGGGGCCGTTGTTGATTGAAATCTGAGCAACGATCTTTTGTTATTTATAGAAGAAATACATATGAACAATGCGGTGGCTATAATTTGTTCCAAAATGCAGAATTCAAAGCAAATTTTTCAATAAAGGTTTGAGGAAAATGCTAACTGAGCCATGTGTCATGTTTTTTTCGCCGTCCGGTGCTGTTTTAAGCGCTATTTTGCGAGATGAATATTTGACCTCGGCGGTTAGGTCAAATATTCATCTCGCAAAATAGCGCTTAAAACAGCACCGGACGGCGAAAAAAACCTGACACATGGCTCAGTTAGCATTTTCCTCAAACGTTTATTGAAAAATTTGCTTTGAATTCTGCATTTTTGAACCAATTTATAGCCACCGCATTGTTCATATTTCCCTGCTAGCAGAGGTCTCTCACGGCCTCGCCGTGAGAGACCTCTGCTAGCAGGGAATGTTCATATGTATTTCTTCTATAAATAACAAAAGATCGTTGCTCAGATTTCAATCAACAACGGCCCCCACTAACAGAGGGTGGTCTGCCTGTGTACAAACTTGAGCCCAGGTCCCAGGTTAGGTCCCAGGTTATCAGCCACCTGACTTCCGGTGAGTCTGTTGCCGTCTTTTTCAACCCCTCCTCATTTCTACTTTGCTGTATACCGGTATTTATGCATCAGTCAATTCCACCTGCGCCCAGCCCCCCCCCGGGCTACTGCGGGGCATTTGCCCGCCTTGTCAGTCCCGGGGGGTGGGGCATTTGCAAATTTTGCACTGCCCGGGGGCCGGGCATTTGCCAACCCCCGGGCCATTCCCGAGCTTTTGACACGCACGCGGTTTCCTATCAGAATATAACCACACAGAAGGTTTTACTGGAAAAAAAGCAGATTGGCTCATCTGTCAAGGACAGGAATAAATTGCTTATCAAGCCAGAATTACATAGTGAAATTGGAGCTATCGATGTGAATCAACGTTTTTTGGTTATTGAATCAAATTTCTGTTGATATTATTTGAAGAACACCCTTTCATATTTATTTATCTATTCATAACATATAACTTTACAGCGCTCTATTAATTTTAATGTCAATAATATACTAAAACCATAAACTTGTGCATGTCGTCGCGGCGTGAAGTCTTAATTAGAATCCTAGCGCTATTGCGAAGGAAGAAGTTAATTGAAACAAAAAATCGCACTTTAAAATGGCACTATTGGACTGTGCGATCAATAAAAAATGTTGCACTGTTGATGGAGGACGGGGCATTTGGCCTCTTTTTTCTTCCCCACCCCGGGGGATTTGCCAGCTCAAGAGTCCCCACCCCCGGGAATTTGCCATCCACGGCAAAAAAAATGCTAATTCCCGGGGGTCAGCCCGGGGGAGGGCCTGGGCGCAGGTGGAATTGACTGATGCATTACCAACTCTCGTGCGAACTGACAGTCGGCCAGTCCGATTGACTGGCACAACGGCAACTTGTCTCCATCGGATTCGATGGAGTCCGTTCGCCGACTTTTCCACCCCCGTCTCAGGAACTCTACTATGCTGTATATTTGCTAAGTCTCTCGCAAACTGACACGCGGCCAGTCCGATGGACTCTTGCCTCGGCAACCCGTCCCCATCGGATCTGATGGAGTCCGTTTGCCGACAATTTCCACCCCCTCTTCAACTCTACTTTGCTGTATCATTACTAAGTCTCTCGCGAACTGACACGCGGCGAGTCCGATAGACTCTTGCAACGGCGAACCGTCTCCATCGGATCCGATGGAGGTCTGTTCCACCCCGGCCAGTCCGCAACTCTATACTTTGCTGTATGTTCACTAAAGGCGCGATCCATTCAACCAAAATTCCAACCGGTTCGACCGGGAAAAGAGGTCCACTTCAAAAGGTGGACCCGTTTTTTCGAAACTTTTCCGGTTGGACCAAACCGATCCACTGATCAGTTTCGCACCGAAATTTCGGGAAATTTTGGTTAAATGGATCGATCGTTAAATGGAGTCTCTCGCGAACTGACTCCCGGTGAGTCTGGTTGTTCAGGGCCTTCGTCAATCGGATTCGGATTGGGTGTATTGGACAACCCTTTACCTTAAAAGCTTCACTGGCTCCTGACTTTTTCTTATGTGTGAGGACAAGGCACTATTCAGTGTAGTTTCACCTACGAGGACGTGCGCCATTTACGATTAATAATTATGATTGCCAGCGTAGCCTAAAAAACGTTTAACAGGGTTTGCGAGCCAACCGAAATAACGATTAATAATCGCATTCCGGCTCACATGCCTTAGCCTGATTCCCAGACGTCCGAGGTCGTTCGCGGTCCCAGCCTGATTCTCAGACGTCCGAGGTCGTTCGCGGTCCCTTTCGCTTCCCTCCCTCTCCCGACGGGAGAGGGAGGGAAGCGAAAGGGACCGCGAACGACCTCGAACGTCTGAGCATCAGGCTACACATGCCTTTGCGTGAGTTTGAACTGAACTACCTGATTGACAGCCAGCCCTGTGATTGGACACATTTAGACAGCTCATCAACTTTGTTTTGACCTCGGCCTTCAGTGAAAGAAGGGAACGGACGCCAGGAAAAGTGTTGAAGCATTCGTGGCGCGATCAACGAAAATTTTCCAACAGCGCGCGAGGGAGAGGCACGTTAAACTCAATCGAAGCATCAACAATTGTTTGCAAAAGCTTGCCTACCGCGGATCAATGCACTTTTTCTTCAGCGAGTTTCTTACTCTATGTGGTTTAAAATAACCGTATTATCAAGTTCTTACTGGAGTGGACTGGCGTACGCTTTTTGTGCAGCACGTTTATTGCTTCTCCTCATGAAGACAATCCGATAATTATCCCTTCGTTAGACATTCGAACAGAATTACTTGTGTGAAGGCTTTTGGTGAAACTGAAACTCTTTACTTAAGCCTAAGTCTTAAAATTATTAGCAGCCGGATTTATTGCAAGAACTGAAGAAAAACCTGGAGTATGTATAAAGCTTAAATCAGGGAGCAAGATCTATACTACTTGACACTGAACTATGATTCAAGAACTCAAAGAGACAGTTGCCGTTTAAATAGAGTTTAAAGGCCATGACTTTTCACAAAAGTTTTATAATTCTGCAGTTGCTGAACGCTGGGGAACATCGACTTAGGTGTGTTAGTTTTCTTCTGACTTTTAGCGCCTTATCTTGACTTTTTAGTCAAAGAGATGATTCTAGATCGTTAATTTTCTTTTAACGTTAATTAAACAGGTAGCAATTTACAGGCACTCAGTTTTGTTTGTGTTATTTACTCTCCTTGACTGATTCCCGCGAAAACACCGATTCGGCGCTAAAACTTTGATGATTTGGTTCTCAAATCTGTCTGCAATCTGCGTGTGTTTTTCAACTCGCTGCCGCGGTAAAAGTTTTCAACAAGAAAGAGAAAGCACTGTAGTCTTTTTCATTAGTTATTACTCCGTACAACCTGATTAGAGTTCTTTTGCCTTTTCTTTAAATCATACCACATGTGATCTGAGGGAAAGAAATCTGACGCGTAGCGTGACAACCGGCATAGTTGATTTCAGTTTGCACAGGCTTTGTAGACCGTATTCCAAGTACTCTTCGATCTTTTTTAAAAAAAGTACAGTGTATGGCAAAGTGTTGTTAGGATAAATTACATCCTAAAAAGGTTTCTTATGTTGATTATTAAATTGAAGATTATTTTTGCGAACGAACGGCAGCGAAAAAATTGATCTTTCATGCCGCGCGGCCGGGGATAATATTTTTCTGCATGGAAGTGAAAGTTGTTCTCAAAACTCACAAGTACTGTTTTCTAAAAGCATTTCTGAACGGTTTAGTGAGTCAAATGTTAAACAATAACATAACAGATTTTACGTAAAATGATGTGAATTTTTGTCCCGCAGACGATATTTTAAAAAGTGTTTTTTTCTGGATCAGACTGTATGCTATCAAATTTCAAACTGTAGTAAACTTTTCAACGCTCAGTACGGTGCGTATAAAAGCTGTCTTGTAAGAAATCCGTATTATTACAGCTTTGTCTGGCCGTGAATATGAATTTGTTATTTGAAATATATTTTTTTAATTCAAGTCTTCGTTCTGGAAAATGCTGAAGGTAATTTTCTCCATGATTCTGCGAGTCGTGTTCTCAGGTTTCAATTGCGTGAATGAGCTCTTCTCACGATCTGATCATGGCACTTTAATAATTCGGTTCAAATGACTAGGTTGGTTTGTCGTCATGCAGTCTGGTTGAATATATTTCTCAAGTTTGTAGAAAATGTTCTCTTTCCAATCGAATTGGAAGCTTTCAGCTAGTATTTTACCATGAGATGAAAGAGAGATAAAATTGCCGCTTGCGCTCGTGTGATTGCAGACAAAAAAAGGGCAAGCTCGTGAGGAATCTGATCGATATTTATTTTCAGATTTTGAGTCTAGAGAGGTATCTCACCCGTTTGTTTAAAAAAAGAACACGGTCGGTTTTCTCTTTTCTGGATGAATGTCAATATATAATTTGCTGATACTGCAATCGCTCTGAACACGGACTGTTTCTTCAGGTTTCTTGAACCCTGCCGAAATATATGGACCGCTTTCGGTGAGGAAGGAAAAATTCCAGAAACAAAGCTGTCCCTCTGGCATTAAAAATATGGGAGAGTTGAAAAAACTGACCCCCACTCCGCGGACTACCCACTGACCCCACTCCGCGGACTACTCTACGGACTAGTCCGCGGACTACCATGCGGACTACCCTAACTAATCAACCAAATTTACTTTCACGGAGAAAAGAGTTAGAAGAAGCGTACCTGCCTACAAGATCACACTTGATAAACAGCCGCCATCTTGATTTTCGCCATTTTACTCGACCCAGCCCTTCTTCTTCATTGCTACGTCCATTGCAGCTTCCGTTCTTGGATCGTCACGCAACGCTTCTCTCCAAACCTCGCGTGACGATCCAAATAACGACTGCGTGCCCTACGTAGGAGAATACGTCTCCAAGGGCCTTGTGGGCCAGGTGAATCCAAAAATATGGTGACTTCCAAGCACGGCTATAAGTAAGTTCTTAAAAACATTTTTAAGCTGAATATAACAAAAACTGTTACCAGCGCCAATAGTGGTCATCGATTGGCTGAACGGCGTGCTCTGACTTGTGGCCGATGAAGACTGGGGCGAGGCTAAAGGAGAGCTGGGTCGAGTAAAATGGCGAAAATCAAGATGGCGGCTGTTTATCAAGTGTGATCTTGTAGGCAGGTACGCTTCTTCTAACTCTTTTCTCCGTGAAAGTAAATTTGGTTGATTAGTTAGGGTAGTCCGCATGGTAGTCCGCGGACTAGTTCGTAGAGTAGTCCGCGGACTAGTCCGTAGAGTAGTCCGCGGAGTAGTCCGTAGAGTAGTCCGCGGAGTGGGGTCAGTGGGTAGTCCGCGGAGTGGGGGTCAGTTTTTTCAACTCTCCCTAAAAATATAGTGAAAGCTTTTGAGTTGAACTAAAATTGAAAACCATTTTTTTGTCCAGGAATGTGGTCAACATTAATAATAAAACTTCTCACGGCAAGCGTAATTCACGCCAGTGTTTACCAACAACGGGAAAAAAACTGCGATAGAGAGTTATTCTGCACTAATTCATTGTCGTTACATGTGGGAAGGATTAAGATGTCTGTCTCCAAGTTAAAATTCAAAGGAAGAGTAATTTGAACTGAAAAACGTGGATTAACATTTCACTTTTTATATCGGTTATCATAATTTCGTGCACAGCAAACTCACCGAGGCCGCCCGCTCGCGATGTTAGCCTATCGCAAAAATAGAGCGAAAGAAACTAGCTTTCTTAGACAAAAAATCGATCAAAAAAGAAGCTGAACGGAAACTTTGACCTCTCAAAAAGTTTTCTGCGATGAATTTTTGTGAAAACAGCGACCTTGAAAAAAAGACTTTGAGTTTGTTTTCTTTTCTGTAATGGCGGCCGTTAGCTTTGAGTTAGCTTTACTGGAGAAATTGACAACCTTACGATTAATAACTACAAAGCGTTCCAAACATAGTTAATATATAACAATTATTCACCGAAGTGGAGGTGGCTAGTCCTGGATATTTACCGAACTGCGAAGCAGTGAGGTAAATATCCACGACTAGCCACCGACACTGAGGTGAATAATTGTTTTAGTATATACTAAAACAGTGAGATCATTGAGCACAAAAATGATGATTTTTAACTCAAATACTGTTGCCAACGATTACAATTTTGGCGCGTAATGACCAGGCGGCTGCGGCCGTCGCTTTATTCTTGCCGACAATTAAAACTTTTCAAGGCATTTGTTTAGCTCTTGCGGGGAAATTTCTTCAAAAAGAGTTGTGAATTCTTTCTGTATTTAAAATCATTCTATAAAAAAAGATTATTAAATTTAGTTTGAAGCTTATTTATGAACAACTCAACTAAATAAAGTAAGCAAGACTTAAACTTAATTTGCATTTGTAAACAAAAACTTTTTCACCAGTTTTATCGATAAATTAGTGTCAAAAAGACAAAGCTTTACCTGTTAAAACTTCCAATCCGAACTTCGTCACCTTCTTCGTGTATTTCAGGAACAGCTTGCTTGATTAGTTGTGAAATTTGTTTGTTTGTTTACGGCAGAAAACCGGGAAGGCATTTTGCTCGCAACTTACGCGAGTTTGGCGTTGCTCGCTCGGAGGAACTGGAGGTGAATCAGTGAATAGTGCAGGATATTCACTGATTGGGTAGCCAATCAGAGCGCTCGAAAAACACTATCCACTGTTTTAGTATATACTAAATAGATTTAGCCAGGGCTAAAAGCGAAGCTCCCGTTAATAAATTCATAATTTGAATCAAACAATAAACTTGTAATCCACAGATAGGGCACATTCATGTGACTTTTGAGGCAAATTAAGGCTAAGTGATTTTAGAGAAAAATAATTTGACAGTCCAAGAGTGAAACAAATTTTACATCGAGTTAATAGTCTTATTTGTACACCCAAAAATAGCAATCATGTTCGATCACAGTAGATTAGGCCTGGTTTTGTATGGTTTTGTTATGTGTAATCTTTAAAAGCGTGTTATATTTACGCGCGGCGTTTTGAGTATTCCTGCATGCGATGTTTATGTTCGACTGGAAACAACCGGTGCAGCGATAAAAATTGCGGAAGGGACTACTAACAATCAATAAAATAAATATAATTCGGTGAAACATGTACAGAGACAATAATTTTCATTCACGAAGAGAGGTATTGAGAGTAAAGTGTCTCTGAAAATCATGAGTCAGGTAAGCATAAACTTTTTTATGTTTTAAGCCGCGGCTTCCCGGTGTTTTGCTCTTTTTCAAGATGAACTCAAAGCAAGAAAATCGCTCAGAGCTTTCTGTTTATAGCCAAAATCATAACTAAATAATCTTCGGAACCTTTTCTTTGAAATTGCGGTCAAAAAACGTCTAAAGGCTTTTTAAACCTGGTACTATTGTAGGTTAGATCATTGCTCGTGTATAAACTTAAGCCGCATAAACCATACGCTCGACTTCAGGAAACCGAAAAAAAAAACACATCAAAGACAATAACTGCTCAGGCTTACCAGTCGAGACGCTGCTTCTGAAGGTCATCAAGTGTTCCAGAATCGCTGGAGACTTTTCAACCCTCTTACGCCTCAAGCAAGGGCAAGTGGCTAAGCTCATTCTTGAAAACGATGCCATCCGAAATCGGATTTCCAATGACTTTATTGACAACCGGTGCATTTGTCAACATGAAGCGCAATAAACAGACCAGCCATGAATTACAGAACAATGTTGATAGCAGCTGTATTTCATTTTGCACACGAGGTATAAAAAGACAGTTTAAAACATCACAAGATGACACAAAACTCTTTCAGCTCCAGCTATCAGTAAGCAAGTTTCCAGAATTTTCCGCATGAACTCACCTGTAAAATTTTGACCAATCAGAACATAAAAGTTGGACACAGAACGTGATCAACGCGTGACAGTGAGAAAAGTCAACAGCGATTGCCTAGCCTGCATGTAAAAGCGGGTTGAATTTTGGCGGCCGAAGTCAGTTCGAAATCAAAATTTTAAAAATGCGGCTCATAAACACGACTTATTTCATATGCATTTTAAAAAAATTGAACTTGAGCTTGCGATCATTTGAAAAGTAGCAACTTGTCAGCGGATACCTTCAAAAAACACTCGAACTCAGTGGGTCGATACCTGAGCCCGCGATACGGTCAGGCGATACTGGTCAGCAGAAACACTATTTTGACAGCTGTCAATTAATCAAAACATGGATGTACAATATCAGGTTGCAGGCTCCCAAATTAGCTAGAAAGTGTGAGATTAATTATTGGGATGCCTGTGGTGCGGACGGACGGAAGGTCGGGTGGTCGGTGTAAGGTCACGTGATTGCCGAATTTTCTAGGATGGATAGATTTCCTAAGCTATGGGGTTTCGAATTGAGCCCGTGATCAAATAAAATATCAGCGCAAAACTTTAAACACTACGTGAACTCAATGGATAGAAAAATGAGCTCGCGATACATTCAGGTGATGATGGTCAGCGTATACTCTAGTTTGACAGCTGTCAATTAACCTTCATTAGAATAGTGAATATTCGAATTAACAGACTACGAGTGTGAGTAAGGCATATCCGTCCGGCTTGTAGTGGAAAAGGCCAGATCGTGTACCTCAGCGAACCTGAGCCCACGTTATTAGTTTTCTGATAGTGGTCTGCACATGTCCCATTTTCACAGCTGTCAATTACCTTAACTGGGCTTACCAATATAACTTTAAACGACTGTCAGCCAACTGACAGCCTTGCCCGGCGTAGTTTCGTTTTTATGTTGAATTGGTTAGTGTGACATATTATATCAGCTTATATGTAGGGGCAAAACGACTGGTCTTTCATCTGAGCCCGCGAGATGGTCATGTGATAATTGTCAGTGGATGTCTGATTTTGACAGCTGTCTATCTAATCGTACTCATACGGATGGCTTACATAGAGCGATTTTCGTATGACCTTGAAATGAAAACGCGCGAACAAAACAGAAACAACAAACGGACGGAAATAGAGCGATTTGATTGGTTTATCGAACGGATACAAACACACCTGGCTTTTGGTTGGTTAAACGAACGCTCGGCTGAAAAAACTTCATGCCCGAAGAACTTTCCAGAAATCGCTTTGACGTCATACTGCAACACGATTGGTCAATCGAACAATGCCTTCTCCATATTAGGGTTTTCTTTGGCGGGAAAAGGAAGAGTCCATGTTTTGTTCTTTTCAACCATTGGCTGATAAAACAAATAACGAACCCTTACCGAAACCATTTTTCAAGGACATACGAAAATCGCTCTAACTGAAAGGCTAGTCAAGCTGTGCAAGATCTATTGTGACATTTGACATCGGCTTAAATGAAGTGTGTGTACGGGTGGGCGTACTCTACGTCATAACCAAATTTTCTCGGATGGATAGTTTACCAAATTTTGTTACCATGGTGCTCCGCTTCGCGCGCGCGAGAGCTCCGCTAATAATCGTAAATTTCACGATTATTAACTACGAAGCCTGTCAGACGTAGTTATTAATCGTGATTTTCACGATTATTAACTATGTTTGACATAATTATTAATCGTAAATGACGTCCTTTACGATTAATAACTACAAAGTACCGCTCTTTACGATTAATAAGTACAAAGCCCGCCTTTTGTAGTTATTAACCTGGCAGATTTCACTACTAAAAATAAAAACACTACAAAAAAGTAGTGACACGAAAGACTCAAGGAACCGCTGGGGGATTTTACACTGTCCGAGTACAATGAAAAAGGTAAAGTATATAGACGGATTTATCATGACGTCATTGTTTACATTTTTGCTCATTAGCATAAGGGTTAACCCATAGAAGATGTAGCCTTGCATACCAATTAGATTCAAAATTAAAAGAGCTGGTTCATTTATGCAGGTTGTGCAAGTCTCAGCTCTTTGCAACCAGTAACAAAGAAAATAGCTGCAATTAAAAACTGCAAAATTACTGGGTGGCAAAACGTTAATGAGCTCATACATTCTTTGTAAATTTGGGGGTTTTTCAAAGAGATTTTCTCCGAAACTATTCGGTATATCGGGCTCAAATTTTCAGAGGTAACTGAAATTGTTCTGCTCTTACAATATTCAGAAATTTCATTTTATTAGTCAGATAATGATTATAAACCTATGCTAATGAAGCAAAAAATGTAAACAAGGATTCGCTCATTAGCATAGGTAAGCTAATTTCTTTCTCAAGGAACGTGGTACTTAAGTTCTTTATTAGGTTTGAGTAAAATAAACTTCAGTAACCATACGTTGTCATCTGATAAATGTTATTCACGCAAGGTTGTCATGGTGATTGTGTGGTTAGTAAAGTCAACTAAAAAATCTAGTATTGACAAGATCTTCTTCTCTTTTTTATTTGCAGTCCTTCAGTATGGATTTCTAATGGTAGGTGAAATTATTTTAACAGCAACCAACAACCTTATAAAACAACCTAAGATATTCATCTCTTCACAAGAAAGGAATTCATCACCAGGTGCCAAAAGTGACCCGCCATCAGGCGTTTGTGAAACTCACCAATTATTTGTAAACAGAGGGAAAAAGGGAGATATGATAGACTATGAGCAGTTTTTTTCCCCTCGGATCAGTAACCTATGTGGTACGTGGCAGCCTTCGAAAGGGGTGGGTAGTGAGCGAGGTTGTGCAAGGGAAAAGGAGAGAAGGTATCCCATTCCCTTTTCTCTCATTATTGCACATGCCACACAAGCCCTTGGGACAGTAGAGTGGGGCGTGGCAGCTGATTTGTGATGCCCCCAGTCTAAATGAATCAAAGTGAGTGCAAAAAATCTTGGCTGCACCTTGTGTTTGAAACCCACCTCCCCGAATGCGAGAGATTAGACATTTCTTCTCACTTTCTCTTGCATTTCTACTTCTGTGTTTTGTTTTGTTTCTTGTTTTTATTTACCTATTTATTTTTATTTAACATGCTTCATTTCGTTTCAGTTATTTGCCGCAGCATTTCCGCTGGCCCCACTGATCGCACTGCTGACAAATGCTATTGATATGAAAATAGATGCCAGTAGATTGTTGTGGATAGACAGACGACCCGTTGCCTTCAGAGCTGAAGATATAGGTTAGTAAATCGTCTCGGTAACCTCTATGTACCAACAGTATAAATGTTTTTTCCATTCAGTATGAGTGATGCGATAGTTAAGGGTTTTCCCCCAGCATAACCACCTTTTCTACGTCGAAACGCAAGACCTCCTCGACATTGCTAATACTACAAACCATAATAATAATCATAATAATTATAACGCAAGGAGGCCATAAACGTGAAAATAAGGTGTGTAATGATAACTGAGATATAACTTGGTTGAAGCAAAACAATTCTCCCGAAGTCTACCCAACGCTTCTCAGTTGCGCGCATACGTCCTGTGTGACAGAGTGCCCTCAACTCTTTTGTAGTTGTTCGCGGAATCTTCGACATGTACAGCTGGCCAATTTAGAGAGCCTCTTCGTTGCACATTATTTGTTAGCCCTGTTGATTTGTTAAAATTCCTTCTTGTCTCTAGAATCTCGGTAGGTTCTCGGTGTTGCGGTCGGGTGCGATCAATACAAAAGTGTGAAAAGACACTGTGCAATTCCCATACCATAATACAAAAGCCAACCAACAATGGTTTCCACAACACAAAGAAACACCCTGCAGAATCCCGGAAACTCTTTGGTTCATCTGTGCTGAGCCAATGATCACCGTAATTTATGCCGTCCCTTTTTTGTGTCAGGCATGTGGTACAGCATTTTGGAGTTCCTAAACGTTGCAGGCGTGGTTACCAACTCATTCCTGGTGGCTTTTACATCATCTTACGGTCGCTCATGGGAAGGTGACCCAACAACAAGCAACAGAACTGAGTTGGTGTTTAACAGCACGTCAAATGCAACAGATCAAGTTGTCATTATTACGGAGCATTTAGCTGGGCCAAGTAGACTGTGGCTTATAATTGGCTTTGAAGTAAGTCTTTCATTTAGAAGAGGCCAACATCTCTATTTTCAGAGCCTACACCTATATCCTATATTTACAGTTTTTAGTGGAAAAGTCTACTAGCATTTCCAAGGAAATTGTAAGTAGAGAGTTTAAGAAAAGCAGACAACCAGAGCGTCTTAGAACAGGCGGCTTACAGGAGAAAATGGTGCTTCTTCACTTGTCGAAGGCCGTAAGTTAGATAACTCATAGGGTTATTACGTCACCTTCGTTAAATAAAGAATATTGTATTGTATTGTATTGTATTGTAAGTTTGGCACGTTTCTCTGCCGTTGTGTGCAATTAAAAGCAGTATCGATGTTATTGAAGAGTTTGAAAAAGAGTTTGTTTTGTTTTTTATTTTTTTATTTATTTATTTATTTTTTATAGTATTAGCAACTCTGAAGCCCCACCAGTTTAGTTTTCCTATATGTAAGTAAAACAAGCTGGAACAAATGCAGAAGGCTCCCGTAAAATTGCTATTGTTTCTCTTTATTGTCATAGCTGCAGCTTTCTAATGTGCATTTGTTACTTTTTTTCAGCATATTGTGTTTTCAATAAAGTTCTTGATCGCTTACATCATTCCTGATACTCCTGCTGATGTCAAGATGGTCCTTTCCAAGGTAGATGGGGTGAACTTAACTACACCTTACATAAGGAGAATACCCAGAGTTTTAACATATCCCGTGTTTAATCTCTTACAGGAAAAGTTTCACGTGTCAAGAATTCTTGCTCAAGCAGGTGTGCGGAAGGGGTTTGGGAACAAACTTACAGAATCGGCCACCTCTTTCAAAAATCGCGGCGCCGAGAGTAGTGGTTCTTCATTTGCCTACTCAACGGAAGTCAAACATACCGCGAGCGGAAGAAGGCTTCTCGAGAATGGCACTAATAGTGGGTCTTATGACAACAATGAAGCGCTTGAAGTGATAGTAAAAGGTGTACCTTCAGGGACTACTGTGGGGAGGCACGTGAGGTCCCCCCGGTTAGAACCTCTTCCTAAAAGTTACACATCCAAGCATTCGATAAGATCGTGATGGTTTGGACATACCCTCGACCGGCCCCTTATACCTGAGCTCAATCAAAGTCAAGATTATAGGGCAGACAGTAAAATATTGCCATCTTCTCATGCATTACGTGCTCAGCTTTCGAACCAATAACAGTTTCATTGTACTTATTATTACTGTAGTTAACTGACTTGTTGTCAAAAGGAAGGTATCTTATTTAATAACTAATAACAGAAGTGAGACTTGAACTTAAATGTAGTGTATTATGAGGAACAAACATTGTTGTTGTCCAATTTTATCCTTGGTTTAACTTTGTTTTCCTTTGTTACAGTTTAATTATCACACATTGCCATGCATACTGACCCAAATATGTTGAGAACACGTCATACAGTTTTGTAGTATTTAAGAAGTTGTTTGATATATTTATAGCAACCAAATTTTATCCAGGGGCGTTATTTATTAAGCGATATATTAGCTTTAGTGGCTGTACAGAGAGTGGATGTAGTTGAAACGAGACGCGATGAAAAAAATCGCACATTCCTGGAATTTAAAATTTCAGTTAGAAATGTAGCTTGTTAGCGCACGCAGTTTATAAAACAAGTAACCGTCTTTTAATTAAAGCAAGAAATGAGCATCTTTTAGTCTTTATCACTAAAAAGTTTTAACTTAAGTAAATCTTCGTAGTGTTTAACAATTGAGGAGCAGGTTTAAAAACTCAAGGGGAAGCCAAGAGTTTTTAAACCTGATAATTCATGACTGCGAGATTTTTGAACGGCTTCAAAATCTCTGATATAGATCAACTCATTCTTGCACTGATATTCAGGGCCTGTTTACTTGGAGGTGGGAGACCCCAGGTAGGTGAGGTAACATGCGGCGGGTCACCCCACCTATCATGTAAACGTGATCAAATTAAAATGAGAGATTATATGGACAGGCGGGTTACCCCACCTAAGCGGGTTACCTCACCTACCTGGAGTCCCCCAACCCCATGTAAACAGGCCCTTGGATTTGGGTTTATTTTGATCTAAAAAATTGGACGTAAAGTTTAGCCGTGTCTTTATCAGATATAAAGACACTCATTAATTATTAAGTTCTTTCGTTTTTCTTTATGAATTTTTAATGAGTTTTTGAATCAGATATAAACACACTAATTAAACATTAATTTCTTTTGTTTTTTTCTTTATGAATTATTAATGATTTTTGGATGAATTTTTATAACCTGTTGCAAGAGAGAGCTGAATCCCCGGTGAATGCAGGAAGGTATAGAGACTATAATTTAGACCTCTTGCTAACCAAGTTTGAGGTCCGTACTGTAAGTTTCGGACAGTTTTTTCCGCTCGGATTTTTGAAGTGTGTAGGTCATAATTCCCAGCCAAAAAATGAGGTACGGACCAAGGAGACGAGGTTAATAGCGGAGCGCGCAAGCCGAGCCCCATAGCTAAGAAAATCTGGTAATCTATCCTTCCGAGAAAATTTGGTTATGAGTTCAGCGTACAACCGCACGCATCGGGGGAGGAATATGAGGTGAAATTTTGGATCTAAAGCAACCTACTCGTTTCGACGGTAAATCAAATGGCCGCCCAGACTTTTAGAGAGAAAATAAAAAGAACCAAAAAAGAGTCCTTGTTTTCACTAAATTTTAATGTCTACATTAACTTGGATAACAGGGAAAGAGCTAGAGCGTGAAATAAATAACAACGGAGACAAATTTCATTAGAAGAAAAACATGAAAATTAAATAGCGGCGGTCAGAAAATTTGAACTGCTAGCGGCTACCAAGGTGAAAATGAGCGGCAGTGAAAAAACAAAGTGAACAGGAACGCAAACATTTCCTCCAAAAAAGATATAATAAGGCAGTGGAAAGAAGTTTCCCATTTTAGAAGTGCAATACAACGGCAAGGAATTGTACAAAAAAGTGTGCTGCACGTGCAAAGCACCTTTTCTTTAGTATTAGTCGATTTTTTATTTTCTTTGAGGAAACTATAAATATTAAAGAGAGCTTCGCTTTTAGCCCTGGCTAAAGGTGCGTAAAAAGGGGCAACAAAAAACGTGTAACTTGACTTGCAACATTGCTGCAGAACAAGTTGAATAGCGATGTTGAGCGTTTTACCACCCACGTTCAAACCTGTCAACAAGCTGATTTGTTGCAAGACAGGTTCAGGATGTGGGTGGTAAAACGCACAACATTGCTATTCAACTTGTTCTGTAGCAATGTTGCAAGACGAGTGGCATGTTTTTTGTTGCCTGTTTTTACGCACCTTAAATCTATAATATATTAACAGATTAAGAGGTTATTAGCGGAGCTCCACGCGCGTGCGAATCTCGCGCTAGCATATATATCCCCAAATTACATGACCGTCCGCACTACAGGCATTATAATCATTGTAAAATCACGGCTCAATCAACAGGTATGGCAACCCAAATGCAACTATTAAAGAGGTTATTTTGGAGGGAAATCGCATAGCCACCCGCGTCTTGTCTTATAAAGCAGAGACAACTAAAGAGTCCATAAAGACGAAAGCGGAAATTGTTTCTGTATCCGTGTTGTCTAAAGTATTAAGCTAAAATAAATTGTCATGGAATATAGAGAAAGAGAAAGTAGGCGACAGGCCAGCGAAGCTCAACGAGAAAAAGAGTGACAGAGCTAAAGCGGAGATAAAAAAAAGCAAAGGAGACATTTTTTATTGGAAGAACCATGAAAAGTGGGGGTGAGAAAATGAGAAATGTTAGCGGCCACCCAGGTGAAAATGAGCGGCAGTGAAAAAAAGAAGTGAACAAGAACACATACGGCATTTCCTTCATAAAACGTGTAACTAGGAAGTTTCTGGACGTTTCACGTTGTATTCGTGCAAAACAACGGCAAAGAAATGTACAAAAAAGTGTGCCGCACGTGCAAAGTTGCTTTTTGCTAATTAGAGCTTTGTTGTTTTTTCACCGTTCTCGATGCCTTCGCCGCTTTTAATAGCGTCAAACGATTTTATATTTTGTTGGAGCAAAGTGTAAATATTATCGAGAGCTTCCCTTTTAGCCCTGGCTAAATCTATATATGAAGGCTCATTTTGGTGACCGAATCAAACTTCTGAGTTTAGCCCGCTGTACAGTGAAATATAACCAGCTAATTTGACAAATCATAGCACACAAACTCGGAGAGAGGGTTACCCTTGTGCTAGGGTTACCCTAGCGAGTGGGTTAAAGATAGCCCGGGTTTATGCAAATTTCACAGGTAGGGTTACCCTTAGGCTCGATTTCCGCCGTCTCCCAGGTCCGGTCTTTGATCCTCCCCAAAGGATGAGTGCGGGCTCATTTTCCCGAACAGCGGCTGGTAATCGAGCCTAGGGGTGCTTACCATTTGACAGAAAAAACCGGTTGGGGTGTCGAAAGCATAATGGCAAGCAATTTACCAGTTTACCGTAGAAATGCCACATCTGTCACAGTTTGAATCCAAAAAAGGGCGAATTTGTGTAGCGTAAGTCTGGAACCGGGAAGGAACCGAGAAATTGGTTAATGGTAAGCTGGTAAGAAACATTCCGTTTGGTTCGTACCAACCGGAATGAAAGGACTACCTCAAAACGTACTCCTCAATTTTCGGTTGGAATTTCTGAAAAGTGACCTTACCATTTACCTTCCATCCGGAATTTTCGAAATTTTCTGTCAAATGGTAAGCACCCTAGGTTACAGGGGGCGTTTTCCATTTAGGAAAAAAAACCGGAAATTTCGGTGGGAGCAAAAGTGGAATTTCCCATTGGTAAAAAGTTGTTTCATTTGGTCGTAAACCCCGGTACGTCGCGGTGCCCGACGGTGGACCTGGAACTGGTACAAACTACGAGAAACACACGACATTCCGTTCGGAAATTCCAACCGGGAAAACAGGCCCACCTTTTTAGATTTTCCACTTTTTTCTGGGAATTTTCCAGTGGGATGAACCGACGAAACGTGTTCCATTTACCGCCGAACCGCAAATTCCGGAAATGTTGACTAAATGGAAAGCGCCCCCTATCACCCGGGTCAACTTTACCAGCTTTACTGACATGTTTCGTCATGTGCGACATTCTTTGTAACGTCCAAGATTTGAAATAAAACTTGAAGTTCTCTATGGACAACACGTTAAATTTACGAAAAAACGGAAGAATATTACCATCGTAGACAGAAATTACCTTATATTGTCCAGATGTTTATCATTTAGCTTAAAAATTGGATAATTCCGTTCAAATTGTCCATTTGCACACCCTGTTGCATGTTGTTGCGTGTTGTTGGGAGTTGTTGCATCCGTTTACACACCACTGCCAAATCTGACACAGCAACTATGTCCAGAAATCTCGCACGTCAAATTTCGCGCGACTTACATTCATACTGTTTCGCAATGGTTTTAACCGCTGGTTTTTACTGTGATTCCCGGGCTCATAATGTCTGGAAAGTTCGAGTGGTCAAATACATGGTTGTTTATTGTCAAATAAAAGCCGCTGATCAAAAATATTGCCACAACCAAAATGGCGACGAAAACTCAAAGAAAATAAGTTTTCGAACAAGAGGTTTTTGAGACAATTTAGATGATTTTTGGCGGAGATATTGTAGAGCGAAGGTCTTGGATTTAAGCCGTGTAGTAGAAGAGTATTTATAAATAGAATTAATTCCAAATTCTTTAAACGTGGGAAGGAAGAATATGCTTTTTCAGTCGACAAAAAAACTCACGATAGAAACATAAGACTTTGTACTTGAAGATTTAATTTGTTGAGAGTTGTTGCGTCCGATTTCACGTAGCTTTAAGGCTGGTTTTCACCAGTGACAGAGTTGGAGTCGTATTAAATCAGAAGCGTAAAACTTTATGGTCTAGTGAAAACCGCGTTCTGATTCTACTTACGACTCTGTCGCTTACCATCAAGAGAAAACTTGGTTGTCGGAGTCGCAAGTAGACGTGAATGAAACAAACCAATCACAAAAGCGCGGGAACATGCATTGTGATTGGTTTTTCCTTCCGCTTCTGCCTCCGACAATTTGATTTTCACTAGAACGTAAACAATGGAGTAGTAAGTGGAGAAGGAGAAAATGGAAACATTCTGATTCTTATGACTCCGATTTTTTATTTTTACTAAAAAGTCATAAGCGCCTTTGCGACTCCAGCTCCATCGCTAATGAAAACCAGCCTTTAGACGTACGGAACGTTGTAAATTAACATTGAAATTTTGCACCAAAATTAAAGAGTAATTTGTCCCCTATGATATTACAAACAAGGTAACTAATGGAGCATTTGCAATTTAGTCAAGACTACTCCTTCTGAGATTGAACAATTGTAGCTAATTGTGCAGACACTGATGATGGTTCTTTGGTTTCAAATACCGCCATTTCATCCTCTGAGAGTCTTTGAATATTTGTGAAAAAGAAACAATAATTGCTGAAAACGCATTACTCAAGTTGCAACGATTGTGGAGGAAAAGCACAATTCATGGCAGTTTGGAAAAGTGTTCTCTCTGGGCCACGTCCCCCCCAATTTGTAAGCGGTCACAAGAAACCAATGCGTCTTAAGATCACAGTTAAAATCAAGGGTCCGAATCAAGGGAGGCAGTTTCATTGTTGTCTCAGACTACAATTCCACAATTCCAACCCTGAGGCTCGTTGAAAGTGGGTTGATTTTGCAGCTTGTGAGGATGTGTAGATATCATGGGGTGTTCTCCGACAAAGGCATGAAAGCTTTAAACTTTCCTTTTGAAGGAAGGGAGACCTCTTATTAACATGTTTGCAAGAAATCATTTGGAAACGCAAAAGTAATGAAAGAAGCATGAAATGAGCATTTTGAAAACAGATTTTCCAGGTCAACTCAAAAGGGATTGCATGATTACATGTAATGTTCTACATGTAATTCTAAGTATGTTCTTGGTTAAAAATTTTCAGATTGAGATCATAGAACCTAAATTTGTTTAATTTTCGTACTGATATTGAAAATATACAAAAATTCACCCTCTAATGTTCCACAACATTTTTGGTGGAGGGAGGGGAAAGAGAGATTTTGAATCTGCTCTTTCATGCACTCCTCCAAACAGATTTCTTTATTATATGGGGGCAATGCACTCATGGACCAGGGTGCTTTTATGGTCTCCATCTCATGTTGTGTTCAACTGTTGCCTTTTATACTGGTTCTACATGGTGGCAGCAAACTCTTGAAATGCCTGAAACCATCCTACTACCTCAAGAAGAACTGCCCTCTGAAACTGATGAAAACTTACTTGTTTAGATTCATCTCGTCTAATTGTAAAATTTACAACATAATAATGAGTAAACTCCGTGCAAAAGGACCCAACATTGTTGAATGTTATCTGTTGTGTCCATTTGCACACCCTGTTGCATGTTAATTGTTGCGTGTTGTTGGGAGTTCAGTTGCCCATAGTTTGAAACCAGTCAAACTTTTAGCTACGTGCAAACAGAGGCAACAACTCCTAATTGTTGGGCCAACAAAGTTGGGGGTTGTTGCATCCGTTTGCACGTATAGCTTTACAATCAACCTATCGGTCAACAACGTTATCGACCTACATGTTTTATTTGTTTATCACACGTAACCCCCCAAAATTGAAACAACAGATAAGAAATAAATTTAATGACAAAGTTTATCAAAAGTTTTAAATTAATTAAAGTATAACAACTTTTGAAAACCTTTGTCGTCAAAAAAAAGGTGTAAGTGTCACTGTTTTTCTGAGTATTTTTAATCTTAAGTTATTGATATTTTGATTTTTTACCAGTCGATTGAGTTTCAAAAGTGATCTGCAACTGGTTTTGTTTAACTTCGCTTCAGAATCTCTATAATTGGTCTAGACAACTCACACCACCCAGTGCGGTTCCTAGGAATGTTCCTTTTCTATGCCTTGGCAGGGCCGTAGCCAGGAAGAAACTACAACCGAGGCGAACACACGGTCCGTTGTACGAAATCAGCCGTATGAAATCTTCTAATATTATCAGTCTGATAAAAAAAATAAAAATCGACAGTATTTGGTTAAAATTTTACCGAGGCGAGTGCCTCGGTTCGCCTCATACTGGCTACGGCCCTGCTTGGTGGAGAAAGCCAAGCTTTTGGAAATAGTTTTTGATACAATTCTTTAAAAAATACACCACAATTTGATCGAACGACTTGTAAGCCTGTGCTTAATGGATAAGCACCTGGCATTCCCTGAAGGAAACAGATTCAAAACTAGAACCAGCCACAACGTGATCATTAGGGTTTTGTCGCATCTCCAGGAGTTTGCTGGGTTTTGCTTTTAGGGGGTTACTGACTCTTTGAGACACTTTCCTTTTCTCTGACTGACTTGATTTTTGTTTTATGACACCAGAAACTCTGATGATACTCAATCAAATGGCACTCAATTCAGCACAGCTGTACCAGTAATGCTAAGAAATATTCAGTAAAGCTTATGAATACAAAAAAATACTCCTTAATTACTGAGTATTCAAAATGTCTCCCTTTATTATTAATCATTATGAATGAAAAAAATTAACCAATGTTAACAAGGTGATTAAATACACATCAAATAAATGATTAAAAGTTCAGCAAACCCATAGATTCAAAAAACCTACTTCTATCCGATAACATATATTCAGAATGTCTTAGTCTAGTCTTAAATGCTTTATTCTGAATAGCAAAAAATCAATGAATTATGAGCTCCAACGACACACAAAAAAGATTAAACAGGTCAGAAAGTCCACGGATACAAAAATACTACTAACTTATTACTAAGCACCTAAAATGTCTCCATCTCGGCTAAAATACATTACTATGAACTTAACGAAACTCCCTCTTTCTGTTAGTTTCCCCTTTCTTCTTCAGCTAACAATCCACTTTTAATACTACACCAATTTATTGCATCTTCAAGGTGGTTAAGATAATTTGTTCTAAGTGAGTGATAAGTGTTTTAAGGGAAAATACGAGCAAGGGTTTTTAAAAACTCTTGCTCGTGTTTGTCCTCAAAACGGCTAAAAGCTTGTGATCACGAGGAGGGGGACATGGGGGCTTACGGTATAGAGAGGAGAAGTGTGACGTCACGTTACCATGGTAGCATTATTTCTGGATGACAACAAAACCAACGACGACGGCGACAGCAAGGAGAACGGCAAAAAATAAAATGTTTATATTAACAAACAACAACTTTGCACGTGCATCATGCTGTTTTGTACATTTCTTTGCCGTCGTTGCACCACTACGACATGAAACTTCTTAATTTCACGAGCCCGCGTTATGGAGTAGGTGAACACAACACAAAAATTGTCGCTTTCTTTTCTAAACTTAGATAACGTTAGATATGGTCCCAAAGAAAATTTCGCTAAGATTTGCCAAATTAAATGAAATTGAATAAGATCGGTGAAGTTCGAAATAGTGCGAATAGACTTTTAAGTGACTTTATTGGTTTGTTGTCATCCAAACATTTTGCTACCATGGCAACGTGACGTAACGACTTTTCCTCTCAATTGCAGTGTTGAGCTTTTTTTCAAGCGGTATTTCGGTAATTTTGATTTTAAAGCGCGGTATTGCGGTATCATTTAGCCCTGTCGTATTTTTGGCTAATGGTATTCGGTAAAAGAAGATCCTTCACAATATTGCGGTAATGTTCATTACGCTCTCCTGTCTAATGCACGTCAGTATTTTTGAGACTTTTCACTAATGGTAGCACAATTTGTGACGGTTAATCTATGATGAAATTGGTAGGGCATCCTTTTCGATCGTTGTACCGATCATAAATGCGATATCGGTATTTCGTCGATCGACACGGTATTTCGGTATTTGCCAGTTTTTGTTACGGTATTGCTGTATTGGGTACTCCCCCCCAAATGTCCCCCTCCACGAGGCGCTCTAACAAAGTGTCAATACGTGTGGTTGAGGAGAACTTTACATTGTCCTTCCTGCTTACAAGTTGGCATTACTGTGGGGATGATCCCACCTTCCTGCATACTATTTGGCATTAACTACTGTACAAGAGAGAATGATCCACCACCCCCCCCCTCGCCCCACCTTCCCCACCCCTGACAAGCCAAATATATGCTAGGCTTGGACCAGCAGTGGGAGGGGATGGGTGGGGTGCTTCTGCTATCACTGGCCAACATTCGCAGCAACTTACACTACTGTGTAATTCTGTTGTATGTTATGGATACTAACCTCGACAGGATTCCTAAACAAACTAGATAAAAGCAATGAAAAGAATGTATGCTCAACACGTTTCATTAGGTGTCATTAGAGGTTTTAAGAAAACTAAATTCAATTGCAAAGCCTAGAAACATCTTCCTAAACAACTCCAATTTTTTCCCAATACTATGGCTAACTAGTAATTTTGCTTCTCATACCACAAGACATTCCGCGAAAACTCGCAGATACACGCCTTTGTAATACGTTAATCTATTAATTGGCTGGCGATTAGAATATTACGAATACTAAAGCAAATGTTTCAAATCATCAGAATTCAAATCGTCTGTTTAGTCAAAGCTGATTAGTCCATGAATATACTTTGATTATTATTTGCTGTTTAGCAAACTTTCATATAAAGTGTTTAAGTCGAAGGCGTTACGGTGGCAACAAAGCTGGAAGTAACACAGTCTGGAAGCGAGTATTTGCAATCATATTTTTCTTTAGGAAAAAAATACCTGTCCTGTTCCATGGTTCTGATAAGTTTCGGAAACACGAGTAGAAATTTTAACGTTCAAGAAACGCAGCGAAAACAGGAGCCTCGTATCCTCAAGTTTCTTCAGAGCTCTTTCTTGTCATCTCAAACTTTTACGAGACATTACTAGTTAAGTGTTTTTGTGGAGGTACAGAAGTACGGCTTTTGGCCCGCATATTGCCATTAACTGTTCTCTAATCATTACTTCACGCCGGGTCAGCTGTCGCGATTTTTCGGGTCACTCAATTTAAGCCAAGGAACTACTTTTACAGCTTTTATCCGTTTGAGCCCAAAGTTTGTAGGATGGTAGAACTTTGTATTCTAAACAATCGTACGTTTTTTGTTTTTCGATTTTAACGGGTTTTGGCGGGAAAATGACGTCAAATGATTGACAACAAAATTGCAATTTCAACTAATGATATAACAAATTAAAGACAAATAGTTTTTCAAAGGGTGGGTTAAAGTCACTCGATTAAGAAGATATTAAGAATTGATTTTTGAATTTCCTGCCATTTTGCTACTATTTTTAAGGAAACACAGGTTCATTTCAAAATGCTATATCTCCTAAAGCAACTGAGCTTTTCAAAAATCTTTTTCTCATTTGCTTCTATCCCGTCATGCTCTTTAAAAATAATCTGTTTGTTACGTCACTTGTTGAAGTTTAAATTTTGCTCTTAACCATATGACCGAATTTTGCCGCCAAAAACCGTTAAAATCGACAAACAAAATACATACGAATGTTTGGAGTACAAAGTTCTGCTATCTTGAAACTTTGGGCTCAAACGGATGAAAACTGTAAAAGTAGTTCCTTGGCTTTAACTAAGTGACCTAAAAGTCGCGACAGCTGACCCGGCGTGCTTTAGTTGATAACTATAGCTGCTGAGAATGCTGACCTTTCCTTTGGCAGTTAGTTGTTCATTCTATATCAGTAGTCGGTTTCGTGTAGCTCAAAGTCTCCACACTTAATTTTCTCAATCCCTGGGGGTGGTTTTAACTTTCGTTGCTCCTCTGGGGCTTCATTGACGATCAGTGCCATTCCCTCAAGCAGGTGCCCGTCTATGTGGCAGTGAAGAAACCAATGGCCAGGATTATCGGATATGAAACTGATGACAACGTATCCCCCAGCAGGGACTGTAACTGTGTCCTTCCTTACCGTATTTCGATTTATAGAAAAGAACGGTGGCGTGCTCGCCCACCTTGGTCTGGTACAACTCTTATTGTTGCAACCATCCTTTGTACAATGAACATCATCGCAGAAAATATCTTTGTTGTGCTCTTTGACAAAAAAATTGGTTTGGTTATACTTTGGATATCCAACATGAACAACATGAAATGAATGGCCATGAAGGTGAATTGGATGAGAATGGCTGTTACGGCCAATATTTGAAAACACGAATTGAACAGTTTCCTTGTATGGAATGTCAATCTTATAGACACACGAGCAATTGATTGTCGATGGATTGCAATCAGCACTGGGGTCACAAATTTTGGACTTCTCGAGAAAATCTTGATTTTGCGTTTGGGGTGGAAAGGAGGGAAGGATGAAATTGCGCCCATTCACTGAACTAGTAGTAGAGGAACCCTCAAAATTGAAGTTCATGAAATGCGTACAATCTCCCCAACTCGCTTTAGGGTTTGGAAGTTCGTTGTCTGGAGTTGGCTCAAGTAAACTAAAGCTTTGAACGTTAATACAGGTGATGTAATAGGAGGGATGGAATTTCTCAAATGGACAGTTCACCGCTTTGCATTGATTGTCTTTGCAGCACTGACGGCCTGGAGACGCATTTTTTATACTCTCATATTCTGTGGACGGTACATTATCATCCGGATTTTCCGAGTCTGTGTCTTCTTTGTAGTGCAGAATAGCCTCTGCCACATGATTTAGTGTCGGGTAGGGTGGCCCTTCCGCGGTTCTATTTATCTCCAGCGTCTCTGCACGTATCCAGTAGTCTTTTACTTCTTCTCCTGCATTTAGTAGGAAGTCATACCTCTCTCCAGTTTGGATAATGATGTAGTCAACGTTATCTATGGGTTTAATCCAATAGCCGTCTGTGGCCACCACAGTCAACTTATGACCATCAATGGAGAATTTGTAAGCGTACGTTTCTTGGGCTCCAATCAGCCTGAAGCGATATGTCTTTTTGGGCTCAACAGTAAATATACTCAGTCTTGTTTTATTGTATGGAACATCAGCATGTCTTCCTTTGCCATTTATGATTCCAGAAAAATACGGGATAGGGCCAGCCCCTCCGTTATCAAAACTAACTGTAGGCCGAAGTCTCTTGTCACTTTTAGTTGGTACCTCGCCAATCGGCTTGTCTTTATAAAAACCACCAGCTTTAAACTGTGTGAACAGGTCCAAGGATGCCTCATTTTGCCAATCGAGAAGCGTTAAGGTATGCTGATCTGGACGGTCCTCAAATTCACGGTTTAAAATCCGAGCGAGATTTTCCATTCTTTCTTTTTTTTCTTTAACTATAAGACCACCGAAAAAGCCATCTGTTCTTTGAGTGCCACTGTGAGAGTGGTACCAAAACGTCCCAGCAGGACTAGCCTTATACTGGTATGAAAAGCTAGATGAGGGTCCTATCTGACATTGAGTTACTTGTCCCACACCATCCATATAAGGTGAATCTCTCTGGTGTATCCCATGTCAGTGAACGGAAATACCTTCAGTAGTAAGCTTGTTGTGAACATTAACTATAACAGTTTGCCCCTCGTGAACAATCAAGGTAGGTCCAGGAATTTGTCCGTTGACGGCTATTGCCATGCGGTACGTTTTACCATCTACAAACTGGGGGCTAGTGCAATTCGCATTGTTCAGTGTTGCACATTGTTGTCTCTCAGGGTCACCCAGAGTCACGGGTATTCCACTTTCATTGATATAATAACCCACTCCTTCGAAGCCACGCGTAGCTATTCCCGTAGGTTCATTTATGAATAACTTTTCATAACTGGTGAAGGTTTGAATTTCGTCAATTTCAAGGTTGAATATACAAGAATGTTCCTCTTCCTTGCATTCACAACTTGATTTGCCATATTCACAATAGAGGGTTTCTTTTTTAGGCCCATGATGGTTTACAAACGGGGGCCCTCTTCGATTCTCATAATGGTGTCCAAACGGGGGCCCTCTTCGATTCCCAGGATGGTGTCCTGACGGCTCCCTGCGGATCATTTCCTCAGCTTTTACATTGTTGATGAACGCTATTAAGAGGGAATATAGAAAAGGCATTTAGTTGCGTAGCTTAACACGTAAGAACTTGTTTTGTTGAAGTCAAACGCCAAAACTGTATTTACTTTTATTGGTACTTTATTTCACGGGTCTTTAATTTCGCGTTTTCCCGATTGCAAAAAATCGCAAAAATAAGGACCCGCGAAAATAAAACCTCGTGAAATTTAAGCACGCGAAATTAAATACTCATGTAGAAAATTCAAATCACAGGAAAAAAATATTTAGCCTGTGTACAGACGTCCCCCCTCCGTCAGGAAAAATCGGGAGAGGAGACGTCTGTGAATCGCCGACGATAATCGTGTTCCCGTTTCCCCGGAATGTTGGGGACAGCCTCTGATTGGTTGTAATATTTATGCCATGACGCAAATAATTTCCGGTGTTGTGATTGGTCAATGAACCTCAGAACAGATTCCCAGGGGAAAAGCTCAGCCTTTGTGGACATTCATATTTGCCGTTATTTGTATTTCGGCTCTCTCGAAAAGGCATACCACCGATGTTTGCTGCACCGGTTGCGGGTGCGTCTGTCTGTACCAGTGGGTATTGTAAATAAAAGAGAAGGCATACAAAATCCAACGTTAACAGCCAAGGCAGGTCAAGCTTGCCCCAAAAAGATTCTATTAATGAATTGATTATTTGAAAAAATGAATCCGTTAGTCGTTCCCGTAACTGGTGTCAAATTTAAATCGGCATTCCTGTATGCGTAATGAACAGCGAATATTTTAAGAGAACTCTGCATTTGGTCAGATTGAAAATCTTTGAATGGATTAAATGTCTTAGAAGACATTTACATCAAATTCAGGGAAACTGAGCTGGTAGAAATTTCGTAACTAAATCTCGTGTGAATTCACGGCTCATTACGCATGCAAAAATGCACACAGAGATGAATCTGAAATCTACAACTACCAACCGTTCAACTTAATTTCGAATAATAAATACATTTATGGATCTTGGGAGGTACGCTTGACCTGGCTTGAGTGAAATCATCTTCAACGTGAAGATGTTCGTCTAGCCTGTGCACAGACGCCAGAGCTATTTTTTGACCTACCTGTGCCTTTTCAACTACCGAAAGAACAAAAAAATAATTTATGCAAATTTATACCGGAACACGATTAACGACGGCGATTCACAGACGTCTCCTCTCCCGATTTTTCCTGAGGGAGTGGGGACGTCTGTACACAGGCTAAAAAATATTAACTTGAAATAGCAACATCATATACGGGATATGTATCGACAATATAACTTGTTAACTGGTTAGACTGGTAAACTTCGTTTTGGATATTCAGAGCGAAACAAGGTTAATTTGTAAAGCTTTCACACATTGCTTTACAGGTTAACTAGAAATTTGAGAATGCTTAAATCGCGAAATTTAATGTCCTTTTCTCATATTTGCGCGTTGAAATCGCGAAAATAAAACCTCGCCAAATACTCGCCAAAATCGCGAAATTAGGTAGCAAAAGCTCACTTACACTTTATTTAGCCAACTTAAAGTCCGTGATATATATATATATAGCATCAATACTTTTATGATCTTTTATGTACCCGTATCACCATGATCATTTGCCAGTAGCTTTCTTAACCTCTTTTTGAGGGACCGTACGTTTATTACGTCCCAGTCGGGAAGGGTGGGGGGGGGGGGGAGGGGGGTTCAGAAAAGCGTGGTGTATCAAAACTGTACCCCCTTAAAATAATTACTTATGACCATTGAACCCCTCCTTGGCAATAAAAATTTTTAAAATGCACCTCCCTCCCTCCTCCAAACCGTTCTAGACTAAGTCTATTCTTCCATCCTTGGACATTGATTTCATAAGCTATAAGATGCCGGTAGTTGACAGCGTAGCGTGTGATTTTGAAGGTGCACGC
>NC_133209.1:13793146-13825646 GCF_958299795.1 Porites lutea
CCCTGTTTTTCTCTGACGCCACGGTAGACATTGCCATGCCTTGTCCCTGTACGGCGTCTTCCCACGCAATTTCGGTCAAGGCATTTCGGTGGCGAACTCGCTCGGACCACGTGACCCGAAACGCATTAGCCGCGCGAAATAAGGAGGCCTACGGAGGCCTACGGACAAGGCAAAACGGCTGAAAGTGGTTCCGTACAGTCCTTCCCTACCATTAAAAACACTGGACACGGGAATTTTGTTATTGCCCGTTTTCACATTAGAGCTAGAAACGGATTATCCATCTGAGACTAGCCTGTGTACAGTCGCCCCCTTCCCGACAGACATCCCCTCTCCGATTTTTTTTCTGAGGGGAAGGGGCGGCTGTACACAGGCTGTGGGGAACGGATAATCCCGTCTTCAAATTGTCCGTTGAAGTTGAAGGATAAAGTCAGGCGGATTGTTCATGCAAAATTAAAACTATTCCACTTTCAAATTAAGACATACTACCTATCTGACGCAAATCATCAAACGGATAACCCGTCTCACACGAATAATCCGTCTCTAGTGTGAAAACCGCCATTTCTGTTGTAATGAATGTCGCGCCCCGGCCTTGAGTTAGGCGTTCGCGTGTGTACTTTGCTTTTTCACAAAGATTATTTTTAAATTGACTATTGACATTTTTATGTGTAAAATAATATTAGAAGTGGAATACTTTATAAAAAGTATGATCTATTAATGTTAAAATTTTTCAAAAGAACAGCTTATTTCATATCCCGAGATGATCTTAAGACCTTTATTTTGCTTTAAAGATGCAAAAAATACAGGTTAATTAATATTTAACTTTTTGAAACAAAAGAAGTTAATTTTTAACTTTTTTGTTAACCGTAACTGAAAAAAATTAGCCGATAACCGTAAATGCCACCACCCCATTGAGACCCTCTTAATATGACCGGATGACCGAGACAATGATTAATGACACAAAAATATCATCTGAAAAAAAAGGCCATAAATGCTACGTGCAAACGGACCTAACAGCTCCTAACAATGTTGGGAGTTACTGGCCAACAATGTTGGGTTCGTTTCAACAGGGCTAAACCTTTTACTGGTTTCAAACTTTGCGCAACAACATGCAACAGGCTGTCCAAACGGACGCAACATGTAACACCCAACAATGTTGGGAGTTGTGTTGGCCAACAATGTGGCGTCCGTTTGCACGTGGCTTAAGAGTTAACAATCTTAACATATACCTAGACAGGATTTGGCTGACTGCCCCGACGTTGTACCTCCTCAACGGAGGGCAGAGCGTATCTACCAACCCCTTCCCCTTTACTGTGTTGAAATCAGAAGAGTAAGAATGTCTTTCCTATCTCACAAGACCAAAAGACGACTTTATAACAAGCCAACGAAAATCGTTTAAAAGAATCCAGTATGAGGACAGACCAAATGAAAAGTCCCGAATTATGTAAACCATGAATGAGATTACAGCATCATTGAGCGTAAGGCGTGTCTTTGTGGGATGACGATCGTCGAGTCGAGTTTGAGTCAAGTTTGAGTTAAGATTAAGTAAGGTTTGAGTTACCGTTTTGGGCGTTCTTTTTTTAATTTTTAAACTCTGTGAATGCGAGTGATGGCAAAGATTATCGGCGTTAAACATATCAAGCGAGTAATTTCAAAACAACGTAATTTTTCATTTCTACAAGTGGGAAAGGGCGTAGACACCTGCAGCCCTCCCCCCCACAATCCCCCCTCCCCCCCCCCACCTCCTCAGCTCCCCTTCCTTGGAATCCCGCCTTCTAGAACCCTGGAACACATTCTGAACGCCTAAAACAGGCTATTTATCATGAGCAAATTATTTCAAATTAAACGAAAAGAACGTCTAATTACCATAGCTTGAATCCTGTCATCATTTTCCTCGATTTCACTATAAAAGGATCGAAAGACTAGCGCAGAAAGCATTCTGCATGCACTCCACATAATGCACTCTACATTTCCTATGGTTTCAACAAAAATTCTGAAGAAGGTTGGAGCATCTTAACAAAAGTGAATTCACGCTGTTTCAAAACTCATCGCTAATATTTCACGTCGTTCAATTTGCCAAATGTTGGTATATTTTTCTGAAGATCCGGTATCTAAGTTAACAAAAAAAAGAAGAAGAATCAAAAAATGGCTGTATGGTGTTTCCGTCCTCCAGAAAATGTGAAATTAGGCAGTTTTACGTCGTGGTGCAACGAGGGCAAAGAAATGTACAAAAATGGTGATGCGCTTGCAAAGTTGTTGTTTTGCCAATCTAAAAAAAAAAGACCAGTTTTAACTTGGGCTCTGAAGCGCACTTGGTGAGTATATTGTTGTGCCAATAATGCTGGGAATTGTTGCGTCCGTTTGAGCGTAGCTAAAAGTTTGACCGGTTTCAAACTTTGCCCAACAAAAAGCAACAACATGCAAAAGGGGGGGGGGGGGGGGGGGGGGCAAACGGACGCAACGTGTACCCAACAATGTTGCGTCCTTTTGCATGGAACTTTAGAGTATCTACATTTTAAGTAAGGCCCTGTGCAAACGGACGCAACATTGTTGGATGTTACACGTTGCATCCGTTTTCACACCACTGAAACACGCAACATTGTTGGCGCAACAATATTGGGAGTTGTTGCGTCCGTTTGCACCTTGAGGGGCCGTGCTGTTCTGTCGTGAATGAAAATGCATATCTTCATCTCCTTCAAGCACACGTGGATCCGAGATCCACCCTTTGTAACTGGCTGTTTAACAGGCAATTCGAAAACAAGAATTCGCATTCTCTGAAACAGTTCGATAAATGCGTCCAGTCAGAAACGGTTGTACCGCTCTCGCCAAAAAAGGAAATAAAAAAAAAGCTGGGTCGAGAATGTCAAAACTATAGCAGGGAATCTCATACCCTGTCATACTGTTAAACTGACGATTCAGATCCAACACTTTGCAGAAAACTATGGAACCAAACCCTAAAGGTTCATGGGCCGCTTTTAAAAGTGAGAAAGGAAAATCCCTACACCTACAGCTAGCGATCAGAGTTCAATTTCTGATAAAGCAAAGATAATGGCCGTGATTCTTTTAGGAAAACACGTGAAGTCCACCTTATTCATGAAGCTAAGACAACTGAGCCTCTGGGCATCAATAAACGTGATAAACTGTAACTATATATAGTATATCTTTTTTTTTTTTGTTATCTTGTCTTTTTAAGTATTGTTAAGTAGCCACACCATACCACGTCATATTATGTAATTTCCGGTCATCATTTTTACTTCATATTTCTGTAAATTCGTGATATCTCAATAAACCTGATGAAGACTGGTATTGGCCAGTCGAAATATCGCAACTAAACTCTATTTCACCTTGTTTGATCAGTCCCTGCTAAAGTTTTCTTGACTGTAACGTTTTCAAAGATAAGAATCTACAGGAAATCACTGTACAGCACAAGACCACATGACCTCGCAGTGAAAGAAATATTTGCTAAATCTACACTACGACAGTGACTACGAATCATCCAAAACATACATTACCAGTTAAGGACAAAAAATGAAGGAGCAAGTGACGTATTAGCAAGGCACAAATGCTTTGTAGGTATACCAAATCCCCTTTTTTATAGTTTACGAAGGCTAAAACATGTTTTGCGGAAAGGGCGAGTCAGGTTTATGAGCTATTTCGAAGTATTTTAAATTTTACTACACAATCACAGGAGCCGATGACAATCAGTGACTTAGACTAGAACAACACTCTAAATTCACTTTGTTTTAATCTTTGATCAACAAAAAAGTGGACCTATGGAACCTGTAGGGGGAGGGGGGGGCTGCGAGCGCACCCGTCGCATCCCCCCCCTTCCCTACGGGCCTGTAACATTATGCTAGCCCATGATGCCGTTGATCGGCGAAAGCTTGGATTTTTTAAACAGAAGTTTGGGGCCTCAATAGAACAGTTATATATTTTTTTAGTTATTTGTTTTTTTGCTGAAGGACAACATGAACAGGCTATGCTAGCCGTTTACTTCTCTTTGTTAACTTTTTGAGGTGAAGTAATAAAGTTCACTAACTGGATGTATCTTTTTGTCTTTACAGCTAATTTATACGTCCGTACCGCCACCGAAATGATCCCCACCATCGAAATGATCTCCGCCACCGAAATGACCCCCAATCACCACCGAAATGATACCGGCGGTCACCACCGAAATGATCCCCGGAATATCGGGAATGGAATTAAGAGGACTGCAAAAACTGGACAACAATTTAGAGCGTGCTTTTTATTTATTTATATTGCATCTTTTTTACGGTGTGTAATTTACCTTTTTACCGCACTTTATTTTGCAGTAAATTGTTTGTTTGTTTTTTTTTGGTTTAACACTAGACAATACTTGTTCAAAAGATCCATTTCACTTATGTCTTCTATTTCTTCGAATTTCTTTTTATATTTTTGCAAGGAAATTAATCTTCTTAATCAGTGTATAGAACTGTTATCAGTCTAATTGCTTTCTCTATTTTCCTCTGTTTGGAATCGTGTTTGCATGAATAAACGAAGAATTTAGAATAGGTAGCAAAGTCCCAAGTCCATTTAAGCCAAGGTTCCGAAAATTTAAGACGGGATCATTTCGATTGCGAATAGGTATCATTTCGGTGGCGGAGATCATTTCGATGGTGGGGATCATTTCGGTGGCGGTACAACGTCTCGCAAAATACGCAAACGATGCAATTAACGGACGGACACTTTGTTTTACACACTTAATGGTTCCAATAGTTCAATCCATGGAATTAACTCCAACCAAAGTCTAAGCAAAAGTCTAAGTTACAAAAGGTTACACACGGTTGCGTTTTTAATTCATCGCGTTCTCAAGTTTCTATTTCTGTTTTTTACTCAAGGAATTTGGCGAGAACTGAGCAACATATCACAGTTGCGCCTCATTCTTGGCTATATTATCTAGTCTTGTTTTTATTTAGTTTACTCAGGGAGTGCGGAACACCAGAGTGTAGGGACTTTTTGTGTTGATAACTAATAATTCATAGGCTTCTTTGTAAGATAACGTCATCAGTGACATCATAAATGTGTGGAAGAAATACTTTATTGCGTACTCTTTTGTGCTAGAAGTGAAATTTCGTGTTTGTCGCGACTTTTGTCATCAAAATAAAAAAAATTTGACCAAAGCCAGACAAACATTTCAATTTAGTCACACTGACGTCAATTGTGCTCTGTGCTGTTTACTGCGATTCTGTCCATAACCTATGTGTACTTTTACTCTTAGCAGTTGTTTTTTGAAGGGGTATTTCAAGCAGACTTACGGTAGAAAATTCTAGGTTGAGAAAAAAGTTGTGATCTAATTCTGAGGCAGGCAATCAACTGCACGCCAACTTGTGCTCACAAGTAATTTGCATCTAAACACGCACACAAAACAAAATTGTCATTTTTCTTTAATTAACGGCGTGTCACAAAAGTTGTGTACACCTAGTATTCAGCAAAATCAAATTCCGTAGCGAATAATTAATTTCTCGTGAAAATGTGGATTACTTTACAGCACTACAAGTTGCAGACAAAAATAACGTCAACCTGGATGAATGAACAAAAATTAATAACAGCTGAAAAAGTATTTGTACCAACAATTTAGAAACCTTGGAACTTTTCATACAAAAACCACTTCTCACGTTTTAGGCGCGCGCAGCCATGCCTGAAAATCTATTGAATCTTCTTTCCAAAGTCTATTTGACTTCAGTTACACTTGTACTTTGGTCCCTAGTGTGAACCGGCCTATTGCTTCATTGCCTTTCATTTCCCGTTGCCGTCGTCAAAACGACGGCAATAAGCTCTCTAATGTTTGGATCCATGGCCACCACGACAAAAAACCCTTGAATTTGAAGTTATCCGTTTCTTTGAGAAGCAGAAAGCACTTTGCAATGAAAGAGTCCATGCAACAATTAATAGCACAATTTATTGGAAACCGCAAGATCACAACACGATGGAATGCTACAAAAGTCGGTCGCAAGTACATTACAGGGACTGCGCAGGGGGTGGGCCACTTTTTCGGATGGTTTAATTTTCTTTTTTTTTACTTTGGTTACCCAGATCTGGCACTTAACACACAAACAAGGTTTAGTAAACACCCACAAACAGAATGGACAAACTTTGTCTTGTAGCTGTTGCCAATGAGTTTGCAGCTCTTAATGACAATCGGAAAGACAACTTTGGCACCTTCAAAGAATCTGACTTAAAAATGTCCTGGTGACACTCAACCGTTGTGTGTGTGCCGATGTAATAATTACAAATTTATATTGCTATTGGCAGCTTTAGATTTGAAATTTTCCCGGGGGAGTATGCCCTCGAACCCTCCTAGTTAGCTCACGCTCACGCGTTCGCATAAGCCCCCCCACCCACTTGAAAATCCGCTCCGGGGGCCTTGCATTAACAATATAGTGGAAAAAAGAACAGTTGTTACATTTTTTCCTTCTCTTTTGCCCTTGTTTATTGCACGATGACCCTTTAATTCTTTTTCGTTGTCAGCTATGAAGAGAAATAGGTTAAAACTAGAGACGATATCGGGTATCTATCGACCTGAAAAAAACCAGTTTTATGTTTAAATAAGAAGACGATGAAAGAACCTTGCTCTCACACAACATGTAAACAGTGCTCACCAATAACATACGCTCATGAAGTGTTTCGATTTCCCTAGCACGGGGTTAGCTACCCGCACCAATCATAAAATTGCAGCAACAAAAATACAAACAAGGTAAAAACAGAAGAAAAAAAACGGTGAAAGTTACACATTTCCTGTAGAATAAAGGGCATTTTTGGTAACTCAAATTTAACGCAATCTTAACTCAAACTCAACTCTGACTCAACTCAAGCTCGTAACTAGAGAAACAGCCGATCCCTCTTTTTCAACGACAACCCATCTCGCCAACAGTTCTTAAAGTTTAGGAAAACATCCTTTTTAAGAAACTACTCACAGTCACAAACTCTTCATCTACTATTTACAACAAGCTTAACTATCGCCAAGAAAGACTGAGAACGCAAAGCTGAAACTAAAGGAAGCCACTTACTTTGAACAACTTGTCACAAGGTGCGGGAGGCCTAGTCGAAGTGCTCCGGTCAGAACCGAACAACTCGTGTGCAATCAGGAATGTATGCACCGCTTTTATGTGATAAGAATACATTTTAAACTCCTAAAAATAGGCTTTCCAGCGTGAGAAAGCGCTTAAGGCGAGGAAGCAGGCAAAGGTTCTGCTCCACGCTTGAACAGTAATGTCAGCATGTCAGTGGACTGTTGATGTGATTAAAGGTGCATATTCTGAGGCTTATTACGCATATTTTGTCGCACTGCACTGGTGGTAATAAAAAACATTCTTCGAATCATAGTTAGTAGAGGAGACTGGTTATGAAAGCCGGCAAACTGTAAAGTTAAAAATAACGATGCTGTAGTTTATGTTGGAAACGCCCTGACCGCGTCGCATAATCCTTTGTTTTTTGTTTACAAACTGTGACTGAATAAATTAATGAGATGTTTCTATTGGTCAGCAAGTTCAAAATGGTAGGAATACTATTGAACGTTGTGCACGGTTAAGTCCAAAAAAGCTAACAAAAACATGACGAAGAAGTCTGTCGGGCTTCGTAACCATTCCACTTTAATAACTATGTGCGAGTGTTTTTTCATGAATATCAAGTACAAGGGTCTGATCCAAGTACTATTACCTTTCATTGCCCAGTGAGCAGATAGCACGACAAGGCAAGGCATATGCTTGATCATTGTATTATCACAACAATTAATAATAAGAATTAAATTATTGTTATTATTATTACAATTCTGATCACGATCCAGAAACAGAAAAGGTTCAAAACAATACCCAATACATCCAAATGCATGCAATTTAACATAATAGCGAGCTTAAGGGAAAGCACTAGATAACATCGACCTAAACCAGATGAGTCATCGATATGTCAGTGGCGTCTTACAAAATGACTGAAATGATTGCCTCGACTTCAGCAAGTTCAAAATGATAGGAATACTATTGAACGTTGTGCACGGTTAAGTCCAAAAAAGCTAACAAAAACATGACAAAGTTGTCTTTCGAGCTTCGTAACCATTCTACTTTAATAACTATGTTTAATATCAAGTACAAGGATCTGATCCAAATACTGTTACCCTTCATTGCCCAGTGAGCAGATAGCGCGACAAGGCAAGGCATATGCTTGATCATTGTATTATCACAACAATTCTGATCACGATCCAGAAACAGAAAAGGTTCAAAACAATGTTCAATACATCCAAATGCATTCAATTTAACACAATAGCGAGCTTAAGGGAAAGCACTAAATAACATCGACCTGAACCAGATGAGTCATCGATATGTCAGTGGCGTCTTACAAAATGACTGAAATGATCGCCTCGACTTCAGCAAGTTCAAAATGACAAGAATGCTATTGAACGTTGTGCACGGTCAAGTCCAAAAAAGCTAACAAAAACATGACAAAGTTGTCTTTCGAGCTTCGTAACCATTCCACTTTGATAAATATTTTTAGAATGTTTTTTAATGAATATAAAGTACTAAGATCTGATCCACGTACTGTTACCCTTCATTGCCCAGTGAGTAGATAGCGCGACAAGGCAAGGCATATGCTTGATCATTAGGCTGATTCAGCGACAGAACGGGAACGTCAGTTGACGACGGGGCGCGCAAATCAAACAACTGGCTCGACCAACACCGCGGCAAAACGTCTACGCATGCGCCGGATTGACCATTTCCGGTCTCTTTTTCATTCACACTTTCCAGTCAGATCACAGGTGGCCCAAGCGTAATATGGTGCGATTACTTGGAAGGATCAACACTTTCCTTAAAGGATCTAGTACATGGGGATTTTTACAGTATAGCTCGATGCACAACCTCATTATTCTGAAAAAGAAAGAGAGAATTAACTCCTTACTAAATGAACTGAACTGGCGAGAGGTTTATTCAACAAAAAAGGTCTGGTAATAATGTAATACAAGCACTTAACTATCAGTAAGTATAGGATTATGTTATATATTTATCACATTGTAGGAAAGTTGACTGTTCAGTGCAGTAATGAGCTAGCAGTAGAATTTGGCTGGTAAAGAGTCTTTCACTTTTTGAATTGATATTAAATTTAAATATCAGTTCTCTATATCTAGTTATTTAATATTACGACCGTAGCTTATCACCTGGGATGCCATCTATATCCCTTTATCTCTTATTATTACACTGTCAGGTCGATGTAAAAGTACTCAAATCGCGCTGAAACTTCGTAAAAACAAAGACAGCGACTCCAGGTAACAATATTTACACTTTATTGATAACTTTTATCGCTTTTACTTCATTTATTTCATGTAAGTTTCAAACTCTATTTTTCCCATACAAACTCTCATATTACGCTACCACAGGCCCATATTACGCTTGGGCCACCTGTGGTCAGATCAAAGTCTCCGACGCGCTCCCTGTGGTTCAATTGTTCTGCTTCATGCTGCTCGTGTTTTTGACTATTTTGTAGTTATTGAAATTGCTTTTATGGATAACAGACACAGATCACTGAAACAATTAGTCGATTAGATTCAGAAAAGGTAAGATGATAATAACTCAGTGTGTAATTTTGGCTAGAGCGTCAGGTAAACTGATTTTCATTGACGAAAACAAAGTTTTTGACTGTTATTTTTCACTTAACCCGGCTGAAACTAAGATATAAAAAGTTATCATTGCAAGCTTGTGTATTGTAGTTCTAATTTTCAGTTCTTCAATTTCTCAGTCTTCATGTCTTAAAGCCGATTCGAGCTTTATTTGGAAAACGACAACAACAATCGCTTTGTAGTTTTATCTACCAGTGAGTTTTACCGTGTTTTGAAACGAAACTCTTCTGAGTTGATTGCCATGAAACATAAGCTTAATTATACTGTTGAGGTTAGCAGCAAGTTGACCACTCTATTTTTTTTTCATTCTCAGAATCAGCGAGCGAAAGCTGGTTTGATGGCCGTACAAACAACAAAACACTGGCTCGACCGTCGGCTCGACCAAAGGCTGAACGGCAGACTGGACACGGTACCGGAAGTCGAGTTTAGCCCTTTTTGCGAGTTTGCCGTTGTCAAATGACGTTCCCGTTCTGTTGCTAAATCAGCCTAATGTATTATCACAACAATTCTGATTACGATCCAGAAAAAGAAAAGGTTCAAAACAATGTCCAATACATCCAAATGCATTCAATTTAACATAATAGCGAGCTTAAGGGAAAGCACTAGATAACATCGACCCAAACCAGATGAGTTATCGATATGTCAGCGGCGTCTTACAAACTGACTTCCCTCAAGCGCTTTACATTTTAAGAATTTTGGAAAAGTTCGAAAATTCGATAAAAATACATTTTTTTTATTCGCGAAACTACTGCAAATTTCAACAATTTTTAGGGAAGCAGTACAAGCGCGCAAAAGCTTTTACCCAAAGCTTTAACACTGCGTAAAAATGTCTCGCAAAATAACTTTTGTAACAGTTTTGGGCGTTCATTGTTTGCACCTTGATGGTGTGCTGTTTTGGCGGTCGGAATAACGCCCAACTTTAAAGGCAAAAAGTCGATTCTGGTATAAACGCTTGCGAAAAAAAAAAAATGAAATATAGCCCCTCGGGGCCACCGTAAGCGACAAGAACTTGAAATGTAAACAAAGCGAAAACCGTGTAAACAAAGGAGAAAATCACACCAAAGTTATTTCCAGTCCACCAAAGCGCAAAGAAATGATGGAAATTTCGGTATCCAAATAGCTGTTGCTATCTGAATAGCTAAAAAGGCGAAATTTTCTGTCGAGAAAAAAAATATAAAAGGAAAAAAAATCCTGAAAAACGAGCAACTGAGAATCGCGTCGGGTGACCCTTAATTCTGAACTCGGAAGCAAAAATGCCTCTGGCTGGTCAAGTCCAAAAGGCTTCAAGAACTGTTTTCGAAATGCCTCAATAAACTATCGACAAACTATGCAAGATGCGATAGATTTACTTAAGTAAAAATGAACATATTAAGAAGTCGGAATCACCATGTGGTAAGGTACCATTCATTGTTGGTCAATATAGCCCGCATAGCAGGCGCTTGCATTGGAAATAGTGGGCTAAAGAAAGAGCGGTGCGGGCGAGAGAGACACGCGCGTCTGTCCACACGCGCGTGTCTCCCTCTCGCCCGCCCGTTCTTTCCTGCGCCCAAATACTTTCGCGCGCCTGCTACACTGGCTATGTTCAATACGTACGGACTATTCAACGGAGAAGATGTTGTCGACAATCGATATCAATCGAGCTCCTGGCTGACCCGCCATGAATTTTTGCCCCAATTTTAGAGACACGGTGCTATTGGGAAGATCTATGCTGTGAGAGGAAAAAAATTAGTTCTCTCTTTCCCGGCCCCTTACACTAGCGTGTTATTTTGCGTGCTGTTCCCAGTCTCGCGCGGCTTCTCGCGACTTCCCCAAAGGAAGAACTTGCTCGCAGGCTACATCCATACAAGCTAAGCGCACAACCGCAATTTCTCTGGGTGAAACTAGAGCGCTGGTAATTTAGTAGCATTTTTGACAACATGGCCTTTATTCATGAAACTGCGAACGTGAGTTTCAAATGTGGGTCCAAGGCAATCTGCAATTAGCTACCTATAATCAACCTGTGGGCCACTGATAATCTCGTACCCGGATCTCCCACGGCCAAGGGTAAGACAGAGTGAGATCAGGGTACGATATTAGGCCACTGAATCAATGCGCATGGTTTTAACTCCCATAGACTGCGAAAGTACAGGGAATCGAAGATTGTTGCAAAGCTGATAACATCCAGCGTTGTGTTGTAGAAAGTATGCCTTTGCGTTAGGTCTAGGTAACTCGGCTTTGACTGAACAAAACACATTCTGCATGATTGCTATCGCAGACTTGGCCTTGACTACTTGGCTTACGCACTATTTTTCAACTAGTTAAAAAGACATAGTGTTTATTGTTAACCTGGTAGGCTGTCCAATCAATGGATACCATTAAAACATTTTCGACTCGCCTTAACATGTCTTGGGTTACTAGACTTGTTATCCGAAGGGAACGTTTATCTTTATTTACCGAACCTACTCCAGGATTCGAGTACTGAAGCTCACTGAACCTTTTATCATCTTAATCTAAGGTCTAAATATCATTTGGCAGAGAGACCGAGACTCCCCTGTCGCTGAAGATATGTCAGTAACAATTTACAAAATACGCTTCAGGGGAGGAAAGAGCGTCGTCCTCAAAATGAAATTGTTCGTGTTTCAAGCGAACTCAATGTAAACCGGCATTAACAGTGTATCCAGTATCTTAATTCGACAGTTTTTTTTTTTTTTTTTTTTTTTTTTTGGGGGGGGGGGGGGGGGGTAAGGCCTTATTAGAAAGCCTGGGTTTTCGATTTAGTTTGCCTCATATTTGAAGTTGGGCGCATTCATGGTAGTTGGATGTACAAGTAAATCACAAGCAGCAAGTTTATCTTAATTTTATATTGACTATTTTGCTTTGCATTACATCCACGTTCAACGTGAAAGAAAGGTGTCTATACATTTCCAAGTTGGAAATTAAAGCTTAGCTGTCAGTAGCGACTTCGATGATGTATAAAATGCTCGAAAACACAAGTGCAGCTACTATAATAGACAAGTTCAAAAAAGCACAACAAAACAAAAACATGACAACACAAAACTTAAACCTGTTTATGCTTTTTCCCGTATTCTAGCAGAACATATTCTTGTTATTAACCTCTCTCGCTACAAAGAGATGCCACAGCCGTAGTCTAAAATGTCAGTCGTCTCCACCTCCAAACCCTTGCAGAATCTCTTTCAGCCGCATCCCCCACGGGTTAGGGGAGTGGAGACTGCTGACATTTAAGACTACGACAGCCAGAAATAAGTCTGCATTGACATGCCATTCATTTTTCGACTCCAGGCGCGGATCCACACCGGTTTCCACGGTTTTACGGAAATCGGTCAGATATTTCATAAAAAAAAAAATATTTTTTCTGGAAAATGGTTTAGATAATTTATCTCCTTCTAATTTCCAGGTATTAGAAATAAGAATAATATTCTGCCGATTTGTAAGGCTTCATCCGAGGAGAATGGAACTGGCCAATATGCTGTCCAAACTTTTGACTCAGAAACCCAGGTATGGGGACTTTAGGGAGTTAAATCCAATAGTATTTCCTGGGAAAGCATGCCCCGGGACTCCGCCTTGTTTAGGAAATCGGTCCGTATTTATCCTAGATCCGCGCCTGGGCTCCTTTTTTTATCTTACGAACAACACGAAAAGTAACTTCAACAGTGCAATGATCGTTGCTGGAAATAAAAACGTTTAAAATTAAAATTGTGCCACTAATACTGAAAGACTTAGAAATAAACATGTTTTACAAGAGGTCACATAAATTATTAGCAACCTTCATGAGTATAAATATAAAGAATAAAACGGTCAAAAGATTGACATCTTTCAAATCTGAATCTTCTTCTGATGCCCCGCCTCACGTACAAAGATAAAACTTCTTTTGTAGAGCCGGCCATGATCAGTTATAGAGAACCAGCTCCGAGGGATATGTACACTATATTAAACTGTAACCACTCTGACACGATGGTCAGTCATTTCGCATTAGAAAATTGAATGACCACGTCTTATTGGTATTAGAAATATTCACTGACCATGCTTGACAGATTCACACAATAGATAACTGCGCTAGAGAACGACATAATTATCGCACTTTAACTCAACTTCAGTTCACGTTTCTTTGTAGTTTCGTTGCAAATTTCTTAAACTGTTAGTGACTCACTTGATCGGGTAGGCACGAGCTATAAGTCGCTACAGAGCCATCTAGGAAATAGGAAAGTCCCTCATTCACATGTGCAACACGTGATCACGACAAGGCCACGAGCATGACTAATGATCTTTTACGGGGGTGTAGGTAGATCATCCGAGCGAGACTGACCTATTGCATATTGGCGCAATATTTCCGGAGCGGCCATGTAAGCTGTTGGGATGTGAAGGACAATAATCTTGTCTTTATCCAACTCAAAATGTACAAAGTCCTCTCTGTTCAGAAGAGTGGGGTCTTGGTCCACACCAGAATTCTCTTCAGCCGTTTGTGTTGATAAAAAGAAAGAGTCCCGTGCACAAGAATCTGATTTCACAAAATCTTGTTTTCTGGGATCTGTGGATGAGGTTCTGTCTTCCGATAAAGAATCAACGTCACTATCGCAAACTGAGCTTCCTCTCTCGACGTCCTTCTTCACATCCTCTAAAGTTTTGAGTTTTGCACAAGAACGGCTGTCCGATTCATCCATTCCCTGACTGATTTCCTTTAAAGGTATAATGTTATCATTTTGCCTGGGGTTTGCCGCAGAGCTTTTGACAGTAACTTCGTTCTGTTTAGGTAAAGGACTAGCTTTGAGACAGCTATCTGTAGTCACAGTTATTTCAGTTTTTGCAGCTGAGTTGCGAGAGTCACGATCTTTGCTAAAAGGCCTTGTAATGTCGTCCAACACAGAGGCAAGATGTTTAAGGTTCAGAATTGGAATTCCGTTCACCTTGAAAAGCTGGAGATTTGCCATTGTTTCATAGCCTGTAGTCAATTCTGCAGCCAGAACCTGGGGAAAAAAATGACGGGATTGCTGAATCAACACAACACTTGTAAATAACACTTTCAGCTGAGGAGCACCGTGATTTAGTGAATAGGGTTTATAAACCACTCTCGCACTAAAAGGGACAAACCTTTACTTTTCCGAGATCTAATGCGTTTTAGTTCCCGGGCCCACGAAACCTCCAAGAAATTAAAGTTTGCGGTGTTCTGCTTGACCCCAATGGAATAAGCAGTCTCTCATCCACAGCGACCAGCTGGAATAAAACGTTTGAGCACTATACTAGACCTTACTTCACACTTGAAATACCAGTGTGAAACCAACCCATATTTCATCACCACTGGAGCTTTGTACCCTCCCCACTCACTGTTATGATCCGTCAGTACCGGCTTTAAGAGGTCACTGATCGGGCAAGCTTTTTGGCCACTAACTCATATCAGTTTTATAGCTATTTGGAGCCGCACTGCTCACGTACTACCCTCCTTTCGGGAAGAATTTCCGCTTTATTTTCCATAAGAAAGAGCTGTTAAGATGTCTGCACAGTCACAGTTAAACTCACCTGACTCAGTAAGATGACTTCCTGTCCTGCTTTATTTAAAACACCGTAAAGAACGCGGTCGCACAGTCTTATGGGCGCTTTTCGTGCCCAGTCCTTGCCGTACTGATGCTGCATGTAAGGCTGGGACAGAGACACAAATACCAAACCAGCATACACCAGGTAACTATGGTGATAACAATAGAACACAACAAAATGAAAAACATCCTGCGGTTACTCACTAGTGTATAAATTCTTTCTGTTATTCCTTATTTCTTATTGCGACATACCGCACACCCGGGGAACAAAGGACAGGCACAGCATTCCAACAAAATTCGAAATCTAGCGGTTTATCCTACTAGCAGAGTTGGGCCCCTCTCTCGGAGCAGACAACAATTCTCGCCCCTATGGAGGCCATTATTTTTTCTTTGAAGTTTTAAGCAACTCTCGTGTCAAAGTTCATCCGCTCTTAACCCTTTACTTAGAGGGGTCGCGACGGGACTTTTGCAAAACCCAAATTGTAAACGTTGTCATTTTTAACACTGAAATAAATTCTTATAAATTATTTTTACCGAGAAACAAAGGCTAACTGACATAAGACCAGACCCCAGTTGTTCAAAGGGTGGATAACACTATGATCCACTAGATTAATCTTTATCCCGGCTTATAATATCGCAGGTAACCGGTCAAGTCACCCGAAAGTCATCTCGCCCGAAGTTATATCGCCCAAAACCAGAGCCATGTCGCCCGATGATGCTATGGTGAGACGAAACAAGCGGGATGAATGAGTATCATAACCCGTTCTTTATGCGATGAAGCGACGAAACAAGCGAGATGAATGTGTAACATATCTCCTTCTCAGAAGAAAGTCTGCGAAAAAAAGTTTTTCAGACTTTTTTTTTCGCAGCTGCAAAAGTTGAGTCTGTAACTGCGATGATCTTCTTTCATATAAATTCTTCACCCCACAGTTCTCCTATATGATTTTTATATATTCATAACTTCGTATCTCGTTCTTTTAGCTTTGATGAAACAAGCACGTCAAATGAGTAATATGTCTTGTTCTTAAAGATTTGATGAAACGAAACAAGCACGTTTAAGGTGTAGGATGTTGCTGAGCATGATAAAATTTCTGGACTACGAGTAGTCCCCATTTTCCTTCAGGGATAGTTTAACGGGCGAAACGCGAGCGCGCGTGAAAATTATCCCACGCAAAAAAGGCGAGACGGGGCGCCTTTCTCGCGTGGGGTTATTTTCACGCGCGCTCTACTTTAAAACTGCTCACATTTCGCTTGCTCTACTATCCCTGGGGAAAAATGGGGACTACTCGTAGTCTATAAAATTTCAGGCCACATAACTTCGCGGGCGAGATGACTTAAGGGCAACTTGACCGTAAACCATACTGCAATTGGGGTTCCTAATAATTTTCCGCTGGAAAGTGATTTGGATAGTGAACGTCTGAACAACAGAGGGCCAGGCTGATACCTGGGTGTGCCGTGTATTGCAGTCAGTCAGTACTTACCTTGGTCTCTTGTCATACAGCTGAGTAGGAACAAGTGATGTTACCAAGTCAAGTTTAACCTCCACTGTCATTACTTCACCCTGCCTCAGAATCTTCAGCTTACACATGTCACCAAGAAACATTTGCGACAATTTGTAATCAAACAGAATGCGCTCGTTTCCACGGAAATGAACCTGGAAGAGACACAGTTAAGAAGAAATCCAGTTACACTTTCTTTGACAACTGCAGGTTTTTCTACCGGTGAGAAATATTTAACTAATACCCAAGTTATCGCTTCTTTGTTGATATGCTTGTTATTACTTGTTCGCTTATTATGTTGAGTATAATATGAAGAATTATGCAGATTATGGAGGCAGATAACCGTCTCCAAGGTCTGGTTTGTTTCCTTCCATTTGGGAGTCTTATGTTCATATGAATCATATTTGACTCATTGATTTACTCAGCCCCACTAGCCTTTGTGTGATGAATGCTGCTAAGACTTAAATACCTTACTTGTACTAAAATTCGCGTCGTACTCATTTTCGCTCAGCTTTAAATTCGCGCAAGTAATTTTCCGTGTTCGTTCTTTTTGGTTTGTTTAATAGAGCTACTAACAATTAACGCATTTATAATAAGTGTTTTTTATCAACAAATAATACAATATTTGTCAAAACTTAATCAAAAAGCAATTAGGTGGCCCTCAAAAAATGCCTTCAAAATTATGTAAATTATGTAATGTAAGCAAAATTCAACTTAACTCAAATGTGTATATGCGTTAATAAATCAACTCATTTGTATTACTAACAATGAGTGTCTCATATTACACCACGAAGCTTTTCGCGTGGATTATAATTCGCACAGTACTAAAATTGGTGCACCCAGCGCTGTGCGAATTCTAGTACTGTGCAAATTTTAATACAAGTAAGGTAGGGTTTTTATTCATTTTCCTTGGTACTTTGCTAAGGATTTCTTTAACTTCAGGCTTTTCAGTTTCCCATCCCAACGTTACCACTTATGACTAGGACTCAGCTATAAGTTTTTCGTTCAAGTAGTTGCTTTGGTTTGGGCATAAAGTTTTCCGTTAATGACTTGTATTTTCCACAACATCATCATTTTTTCCCATTGCTAACAACTTAATTATCTTTGTCTTCCACTGACCACATGAAATATCTTTACAGTGGAAAATTTACGTAATAATCAATAGCCTGCAAGTAAACCTTCCATTTAGGGGAAGCCATGAGTGAGTGGCACGGGAGAGGAGAGGAGAGGCAAGAGCAAGGGAAGGGAAGGGAAGGGAAGGGGAAAGGAGAGCATTTCAAGCCTGAGTCCTTATCTCTGCCCCTTATGGCTTTGTCCCTTGTTAGTATGTTCTTGTGCGGCTCTCTTCACTTGCCACAAAATGGAGATCTTGCTCACACGCTTCTCAATCAACAGTTGATAACACTCCCCCACAGCACCAATGTAGCAGCACAGTTTATATTGACACTCCCCTTTATAAGAAATAGAGGATATTCCATGGTCGCGCAGAGATACGAAATTTCTCTTCGAGTGTTGAAGCGCTCACTCGTGAAATTATTTTCAACACAAGAAGAGAAATTTCGTATTTCCAAGCGGCCATGTAATGTTCTATTTATTATATATACACCAATGAAATACCAAACCATTTCACTTTAATAGTTTTTTTGCAGTGAAAAGTGCGATTTATTATGTAGCCATAGTAATTGTGATATTTCATGTGTGAAGATAACATGTTATTTTCACATGTGTGTTTTCACAGGAAAGCTCACCTGGTGTTTCATTGGTGTTTATATAATCATTATACTACTACATGACAATTTTCTCCAATTTGATTGGCCTAGAGCAGTGGTATTTCAGCTTAATTTGAAATACCTACATGTGAAAATTACAAAACCTTTGCAGGTAGTAGTATAAACAAATAATAGGATGATTTGTACACAATAAGTACGTGATATTCGGCATAAATACCACTCGTGATATTTCAAAATTTTCTCAATAAGTACGTACAACAATTTCCAAATATCACTCGTGATATTTATGCCAAAATATCACTACAAATCGTGCTATTACACATGTACCTATACTAAAACCTGATATTCTTACCGTTCCATTATCTGCAACCACTTCTTCATCAACAGCCATAAGCACATCTCCTCGCTTAACCACATTACTGCAGCTGAATAAAGGCAGCACCTTTGTGACCAAGACTCCTGTCTGATCACTGGATAACTGAAAGTAACTCCGCATGTGCTCACTTTCAATTGGCTGCCACTTGATCCCAAGGCGACAAAACCCATTGTACATGTGGCTCTTTTCAATGTCATCCAAGAAATGTTTTATGATTGTTACCTGTTTATATTAAGTAAAAAGTTGAGAAATATTTTACTCGTCATCAAGCAAGGTCACCAATTAACAACTTCTGTCTCATGGCTTAAGATAAAATAAATTGCTCTTATATATTATTACTTTTATCAGTAAAAGTAAATTCATGTATGAAGTACAATGCAAAGATGGGTGTACTTGTCAACACTAGATTCATAAAAGCAGTAAATGATATTCAGTTAGTCATCCAGAAGAAAGTGTGCAGTAGAACTTACAAGAAATTACCAGCCAGAACACCCTCTCTTGGTGTAGATGTTGTTCAAATGAAATGTTAACTTAGTTGTGTGTCAAGTTTTTTGGCAGCCTGAAGCTGTGTTTTAAAATATCTATCTTGCAAAATAATGCTTTAAATAGCTCGAGTGGCAGAAAAACATGACACATGGCTAAGTAATCATTTTGTTTAAACTATTAATAATTACTGAGATATTAACTAATGTACATTCAAATCTGGAGCAAATTGTCGCTGCCATAGTATTCATCTGTGTTTTCCTCCATAAATTAAGTACAAAAGATCAATGCTCAGATTACAATAACAACAAAGGCCACACAATTTGCAGCAAGTTAAAGGAAATTAATTTTAATGGTCACTGTTTTAGTTCCAGAATTTTTCTTTAGAACACATCTCAGATGAAAAGAAGAACTTATTTACATTACAGAAAACATCAAACTGACAAGGGAATTATAGAGGGATGGGATTACAGTGTCGTAAATGAGACAGATTGCAGGCAGAAAAAGACACATCAAACTCTTCTTACAGGAATGATATATCCTATGTTCTCAGCATTATCCAGGGTCTCAAATGCAATTCCAATTACTTTATCATCTTGAAGAGCAGGACCGCCACTGTTTCCACTATTTATTGCTGCATCAATCTAAATATAACAAATATCACAAATCAAATAGATAGGCAGTTTAGAATCTACTCTCAATAGCTTTCATTTTCAGGTGAGGAGCACTATTCTAAGCTAGTTCAAAAAGAGTAAAAATAATAACAAGGGAGATGTATCCCTCAGTTGGAGTGATATGTCCTGACCCAAGCCTTTTTAAAAAAGAAATTCAGGAGAGGTCATTATTTATAAGGAAGACTTTTGCCAGTTAAAATCATGAAGTTCCTCAGTCTGTTGCCAAATTTAACTGAGAGAAAAGAGGTTTTCTATACTCATAACCACTGGCCAAGGTTATCAGTTGATTAACATGAAAAGCAAAGTACTGTGAACTAAGTTAGTTAGATCTAGAGTGTGAAAATTTCAAGAGGGCCGTGACCAAGTATATGTACTTTTCTCTAGGCTAAACAATTTCCTTCATGGCAATTTCTTGAGACAAAAAAGTTAGTTTCTTGTACTTTTCAAAGCAGCAAGTCAATAAAATAAAAATACAGACATAATAAATATGACAGCATCAAAATGGTTTAACTTGGAGACAAACCTGAATGGCTAAGAGTTCCACAGCAGAATGTGCATATCTTTGAATCTCTACTCTAGACACCACCCCTCTTGTGACACTGATGTTATCTCCACCAGTTGGAAAACCAACACAAACCACATCTTCTTCAAGAGCAGGGACTTTGCCAAACTCCAGTGGACAGAGATCTTCCCAGAAAGTCTCATCTGCTACACCCAACTATTATTACAAACAACCTTTACATTATGTACTTTCTGAGTCAGCACTCGTTAACATCCGTTGAAAGGCCCTTGGACACCTTAGGAAATTTACACAAGGTAGAACTGTTGTCTGCTTTTATATTGTGCAAGTCTCTTCAATTTGAAAGAAAAACGAATTGACATGAAGGGCAGTAGGATTCGAACCTATGACCCAGAAGACCCAGTAAGTACACCACACTAACCACTAGACCACTGAGGATTGTTGGATGGTAGGGTAATAATTTCAGTACATATAGTATTAACCCCAACCCAACAAATGAACCTGGATCGATGGATCAGTACATCAATGGATAGGTAGCCAGTTTCGAAGCAGTGCTTATAAATAACCCTAATCAAAGGCAGTGCTTAACCCTAATCCGACACAATAAGGAATACTACGTTGTGTAAACTTTATAAGGGGTCCAAGGGCGACGGATGTTAAAAAGTGCTGACCTTTCTGGAACAGTGACAGTAACTTTCTGAAGTGACAGTAACTGTCAGTTGACTATTACATGTGACTTAAAGGATATTTTAAAAATTTTAAAACCCATTACAAACCTTTGACATCAAAAACCTTTATCAAGCAAGGCCTTTTTCATGAGAAATCCACATAAATACAAAAGTGCAAAAAAGAATTTACGACCCTAAGCTGGGACAAAAGACTGCATGTACCTGTACTGGAGAAGAGATTGGGATCCAGGGTACATAAGGAAGGTCCGTCTGGTTTAAATATAACAATAATAACTAGTAATAACCAAAGGTTATGGAGTGCAGGCAACAATGATCAAATGCAAAACGCTTTTGTTCCAGCGCTGTGCTTTGTGTAAGTTTCACATGACAGATGGTCAAAACAAGCGTGATCACATTACGACTGATAGAAGGTCCAAATCGCATTCTGTGCATTCCATTGATTCTTAATGGAAGCCTAAACGAATGCTGGCTACATAAATACGACGCATGCGTAATTATAACAACCTGGAGATTAGGATTGCAGGCTCCTCTTGTTCCCTTAATAATAATAAAAATAATAATAATAACAACAACAATACAAAATATAATAACAGCAACTACAAGAAGAACAGCTTTGGTTACCATGGCAATGTCACATTCATGACCAACGTGGATGACATGTGCATTATACTTCTTGGCATCACCATGCTTGCGCACTCGCACCTGAAATTAGAAACATCCTATCCATAACATATATCAAAATAATGATTATCACAACTATGGCAGAGCGAGAACTTTTTTAGTTCTCATGTTTTCACGTTATTTTCATTTTGTGTATTTATTTATAATGCTCCACAAAATGTTTCAGCAAAACAAATCTAAGCGTGAAAAAAATTCTTGGCAAAATCTACTTAGTCAAAATTACTTGTAATATATTGTACATGAGACACACTATGATACTCAACACAAATTAGAACACTGTTGTGAATTAGAGCAATCAATACTTAAAATGCCTTTGGTATAAAAAGGTAAAGGGACTAAAAAACACTTCAGTATAGTCACTTACAGACTTCTGGTATGCTACTACATGTCCATTTGTGAGTATTCTTCGACCAGAAATGACAAATCCAGATCCAAAGACCTGTTGTTGTCGCTTCATTTGCCATGGCATGCTATAGTTAGGTGTAGAAATCTGCACAAAAAGTTTCACCACTGATTGCAGAACCTAAAAGAATCAGCCCTTCAATAATAAGGCCATAATTTTTGTAGTAAGTGTTAATTAAACAAAACTTGAACTTCCAACCCAGAGGTACCTATTTCAGCCAGACTCACTCTGACCATTACCAGTAGCGTACGATTTGAGTCATACAGTGTATGCTGTAAACAGATGGAGCCTTTCTCATACTGTTTTTAATATTATTGATTATTTTCTTGTTTTTTTTGGTAGAGTGTCAGTGTAAACTTTCATACACAAAACAGCTGAGTCAGTACTTCCACTGTTAATAAAACATGTACATTTTTTTTACATTTATTTCACAGGGGTTGTACCTAACAGTCTTTTGACTCATAATTATAGTAAACTAATGAACTCTGAGTTTCTGATGAAACTGCAATTTCAAAATGTCGCCTTTTGAAGGGAGAGGGAAACTAGATAACCCAAGAAAGACCCATGAGGTGGGGCCAGGAACCAACAGCAAATTCAAGAAAGAGGATCACCAACCATAAACACACCATAGTCATAGAGGTTTCCATCAGCATACTAGCCCAGTCATGGACTGACCTGCATTTTTTTATCCCTGGGGTTGAGGTATTTCCCAGGATTTTTCCACACTATGCAAGGGTGGGGTGGGGCAGGGTGGCATGGGGATTTGATTGTGTCAAGTTTCCTTATGGTGATTCCGACTTGTATTTGCTATACAGGATTCTGACTATATTGATTAGAGTTGAGCACTGACTCAAAATGGTTCGGGTTCATGCTATATAATAAATAAATGAAATCAAACAAAATCTAGGCAGTGAATGCTCAGTGATGTAGTGGTTTAGGTAGTCAACTGCTTTCACTACACACCGGGTTTGAACCTTTTTTTGCCTTAGAAATTGCCACTGAATTTTTTTTCCTTAAAAATGAAGAAACTTTCACTTCCATGAACATTTGTTGAGCAGAAATTTTAGGAGACTTAGAATTCCTGTATTAATAGCAAATATAAGCCAGTGTATGAGTCCAGTGCAAATAGCCACTGGCTTTATAAATAGCTGCAATTCATCTTAAATGCAGTCACTAGTTTAAACGAAAACCCTCTGCCCTGATGCCTGGGTGGGTATTTTGCCAGTTAACCATGGGTTGGGGGTTAAAAATCTATTTTAACATCAACTCAGAGTTATCTCCATGTTGACCTGGGGTTTGAGGGGATAGGGTAGTTAATTTAATTTTTATAATCCAAAAGGTCTGGTTTACGACCAGATCATCCACAATGATCAGGAGTTTCACTGTGTCCCAGCTCTCCTAGATTTTGTTTGTTTTGTGAGGGGGAGACTGAAGCAAAGTAATCAGGGGATTGGTGGATTGGTATGACCTAATATCCCAGACAGTAAAGCTTTCTTTGCCAGTAGTACAGTGGAATCCCAATTTTTCGACTACTCATTTTTTAAAACTCCCAATTTTTTTAGCCAAAAGTCATTTCCCCTGGATATGCTTTGGTCAGACACAATAATTTAACCCCCAATTTCTTTAAACTCCTGATCTTTCAAACTAATTCTGCCTCTTTTGAAAAAATTACATTTGATTTCTAAACTTTGAAAATTTAGGAACCAATAAAACTGGTTTTATCAACATGCACTAGCTCCTGTATAAGCATTCAACAATTTCAAGGGAAGGTGTTTTCATGCACTTCTTACTTCACTGATTATAAACCACGTGAAAAATATGTCATTAATGTCACAAAGATGCTACATTGTACGATGCCATTGCTACCCAATCAAGAATATTTCAGGCATCATTAAGAGTTCCGGGTTGAAAAGAAACAGAACTAGTCTTTCACCCATTACTGGTATTTTAGCCGATTGAACTACTACTGCTTTTTACACATATGGTAGGCTTTAAGGAAGGAAATGACGCCTGGGCAATTAAACACAAAGCATATCACAGGGGTGTCACTTAGATTTCAAGTTGCCAGGTAAATACAACAAGCAGGTGGGGAATAAAACAGCTAGAGATTTCTTTTGCTTCTATTTTTCTTCTATTTTTCAATGAAAGAAGCTGAGGGCCACATTCATAGTAGCCAGGGGAGGCCCCGGCCCCCGCCTCTTGTATCATTAAGGTACTAGTTTTGTTTTGCTTAGTTGGCTTCAATCTTTCAATTTACAGCACATAATTATTTGTTTTCCTTGTAAATAAAGATGATACAGTAGTGGATGCAGTAGTGCCCATAATAAAAACTCCTGGCCAACAAAAACTCCACAACAAAGACAGTAAATGACCTTGGGGACAACCAATGGGTGGGGTACTTGCCCTCCTATTTTTGTTCCCACTACAGGGTAGTTGACTTTTTAAGCATTCCTCCCCCAGGAATTTACCATCCAAAAAGAAGAAAAATACTAATGCCTGGGGTTTACCCCGGAGAGGCATGGGCGCATCTGGAATTGACTGATGCATAAACATAAACAAGTTTTACAGTTAACAGGGTGCAAAGAAAATCATTCTACAGCTTGCCATTCGGGCAAGCTGAAGCTAGCATTTACTAGCCCAGACGTCATTTCAACTAGCCCACAAACTTTTTGTTCTTCTGTTATTCAAATTCCTCATAAAACATCACTTGCCCGTCGGGCAAGTTAAATCCAGAATTCACTAGCCCGATAGCAAAATCCTCTAGCCCCGGGCTATCGGACACTACTTTCTTTGCACGCTGGTTAAGTATTTCCGCCAAACTCCTCGCGCTGCTTTCTTCGATTTTGAAATGATCTAGCTTAGCATACGGTAAGAAAACCTGCGTCGATTGTAAAAAGTTGTTTGTTTCAGATCAGTGATAAATGTTACCATCATTTTTCTGACTCGATAAAATTTTAAATAACATGGCTACTAAAACTTGAAATACTAGGACAGCAATTATTGTATTTGGGACAACCATAAATAATAATTAATAAACACGCACGTTAATTGTAAGTTAAAACGAACAATAAAAGAACTAACGATAATTTTTCATAAGTCTGAAAACAATGCTCATTACTAGCTTGAGTGTTTTAGAGTAAGCTTAATAAGCCGGCCACTGAAATGAAAACATCAATGCAAAATGACCGGTCAACATGAAATTACATACCTTTTCACTGGTTTTCAGATGCGATCCGAAATGTTTGTCGCCCATGGTAACTTTAGAGTCTTATCGCCTTCAGTTTGACTGATAAAGGTAGTAAAATTCTGTAACAGGAAATTTGGAACTTCCAAGTCAGTGTGTGAACGACGTGGGAAGAAAATTTTAGAAAACACAGAGAGTTCCGCCATCGCAAGGAATTCTGGTATTTTCGACCCAGCCTCCTCGCAGCTCCACAGAGCGATCTCCAGCCTCTCAGCAGGGCCGGAAGAACGGAGTGCGGGAGAAGCTCCGTAGCCTCTGCACAGACGCCCCCTTTCCGACTTTTTGTTTAGCAGAGGGGGCGTCTGTACACAGGCTAGGAACTAGAAGCTTAAGCTTATTTTTAGTCTGTGTTTCCATCTAATGCATGAGAACTAGAGATAAGTGAAGACAACAACAGCAAACAAGCCACCATATAGTCGTCCACGTAATTTGCCTCACTTACTTTTTTGAGCTGCTTTGCTTACTTGAGATGCTTTTTGTTTAGTTGAGGTGCTTTGTTTACTTGAGGTGCTTTGCTTGCTTGAGGTGCTTTGCTTACTTGAATGCTTTGCTTGCTTGAGGTGCTTTGTTTACTTGAGGTGCTTTGCTTACTTGAGGTGCTAAGTTTGCTTGAGATGCTTTGCTTATTTGAGGTGCTTTGCTTACTTGAGGTGCTTTGCATACTTGAGATGCTTTGCTTACTTGAGGTGCTTGACGTGTTTTGGTTGCTTGAGGCTGGTAACTGTTTAGGGGCACAAGAACTTATCGAGTTTATGTTCTGTAATCTACTTTTTAAACCACCACTTCGAATGGTTACTGTAGCCCTCATAATCATCATTATCATCACGATCCATTCATCATCATCATCACCCTATTTCGTCTCCTTGTGGGTTGCTAGTCATCTCATTTTCTTCTCCCTCGGCTCTCACCCCATATAAGATAATCCAAGACAGTCGTGGATTCTGGACTCCAGGTGCTGGATTTCGGATTTCTAGTCAGTGGAACTTGGTTTCAAGATTCCTAGTGCGCATGCCGGATTCCCAATCAGGCTGAATCCGTATTAACTTACATGGGGCGATCCCACAGTTCCTTTCTCTTCCTAATCAGCGGGCTATAATTAGTGTGCCTGGCAAAGTGATTTGTCATGGCGGGGCAGTAACCGTCTTTGGTTTAATCTGAAGGCGACGGAGAACATTTTTTTTCTTCTCTTCGGCGTTAGTTTCGAACTTAGCCGCTTCTTGACTGAAAATTCACGGGGTTGTCGACAGGAAGTCGCTAGCTTGTCAATTTAACCCTAGGACTCAGTTTTTTAAAGGCTGATTATCACTAAATAGTCTAGTCTAGTTCCAGACTAGTCTGCCTCAGTTACACCGTCAGGGACGAAAATCGATCAGCATAAACTAGAGCCCAGTCTGCATAGGACACCAGACCTAAGGGAGGGGACCTGGAGAAACACTGTGGGATTAAATAGGACTGAGGGTGAAGCTGTAGTTTCTAGTGGCTGAAAATCCTGCTTTACGGACGCCCGCTCAAAACGGGCACCTCGTTAAAATATCTGATGGAGATGAAGTAATCGAAATTTGTCTTTGGAACATTTTGTTAACTTTCTGTATCCAAAATTATGTACTTACTTTCTTTACATGGTGCAGCAAGCAAACATAGTCTACCAATACTTATAGCGAATGTTGCGAACGTTGCTCGTTTTGTCTTGTTAACATTTTGCTCGTCGGGGTACTCCTTGGAATTCTTGGTGGGGGTGTGCCACCCGGTTCTTCAAATCCTTACCCTCTTTCAGACCAAAAAGTGTCATTTTTCAGACCCGTTTTCAGACCTGGCCTCAAAGAACTAACTAGAACTTACGTCATCATTCATAGATCAGAACACTGAGCAAAGAGATTTCTCAAAATCCAATTCGAATTCGCGTATTTCTCTTTCTTTCTTTTTCACTTGGAATTGAAACGGTAGATAGATATACGTTCATACACTCCTGTAGTTTTCCCGACTGCAGACCAAAATGGGGAAAGTCTCGACCCACTTTCAGACCAAAAAGATGCAAAAACCCCAAATGATCCCCAAAATGGACAGCAAACAGGACACAGCAAATGATCCTCGACCGCAAATGATCCCGTCAACCTGGACTCAAGTTGCTGGATCATCGTGTTTTAAAACAAATAAATGCCAAGACTGACATACAAAAATACAAACAAACGAAGAAACCGTAAAATTACATTTAAAACTTTGTTAAATAAATAAAACACAAATAAATGCAAAGAGGAAAAAAAAATTCAATATTATCAGTAAAATAATAGCTCTTGAACAGCAATGCAGTGTCTTGCTTAATTGCTGGTTCGGCATGAAAGCTAAACTGAACGAACTGCTTCACATACTGTAGTTCCATCAGATACAATATTCTTAAGAAGAAATTCCTCAATCTTATTTATCGGATACCGTAAAATTCCGAAACTAAGCCCCTCCAGCATGTATAAGCCCCTCAAAATTGTAACGCAAAAAACCCTCCGTTAAATCGCCCCTCCGAATATAAGCCCCCCAGGGGGCTTGTACATGGAATTGGCTCTCAAATACAAAGTAAAACAAAGCAAAAAAGTAAATTTCCTTCCCACTACAAGCTAGCCCAATCGATTTTGAAACGCAAATTTCCCTCCGTACATAAGCCCCTCCGAATATAAGCCCCTCCAAAAATAAGCCCCTCAAAAAGGGCCTTTGAAAAATATAAGCCCCGGGGCTTATTTTCGGAATTTTACGGTACCTCGTATCAACTTGAGAAAATGTAACTTTGTAACTGCGAAAGTCTCTGAAAACGACACCAAATAAAACTTCGCTCTCGTACAACCCCATTAGGAGAATTCTTTGCTTATAGGTACAAAATCTTCCACATAATCGTTCCTTCGTTTCTCAGCTCTTTCCCGGATTTTGTATCTTTGTAACTGTCTCTGTCTCCAGCAGCAAAGGAGCTAGAAATGAATTCACAGGTTGCGCCGACAGGCTCCTTTATATAACTAGACGCGACATTTTCACGAGCTGTAGTTGCTAAGTGTATTTCGAAGTAAACCGGAAACCTCTACAGAGTGATAAATACAGTGGTCATATTTCCCTATTCCTAAGCGTTAAAATGAAAGACAAGTTTCCTTCTTAACGTCCTTCTTGTCCTAAATTTTAACAGCATCGAAACATCAAATACTTGAAAGAAGGGGAAAAAAATTGCCAAAAGAAACAGTCCAGTTTTTTATAGATTTATTCATTTCATTGTTCTATACGTCGTTCAAGTTCTCGGCACATTCACCATCCTTGCCTAAAATTCCCCCATTCCTCTAATTTTCACGTGATCACTTGCGGTCGACAAAAGGGATCATTTGCGGTCCATTTTAGGGATCGTTCAGGGTTTGGATTTGCGGTACTGTACAGTACCCCCCGGGACATTTTGATTCAAATTTGATTACCATTATAGGCTACAGCATGAACTTGGCACAATAAACATGTTGTACTCCCCCCCCCCCCAACAAATTTGTACATTACACCCCTACCTCCCCATAACGGCCACCTCTCAACAACGGACACTTTCTTCTGCCCCCAAGGTGGCCATTGTGGAGAGGTTCGACTGTACTTATGAACTTAGTCTCACAAGACAAAACATGTGCATGAGTGAAAGTGAAGAAGGGAAGGGAAGAAGAGAATTCTACACCTCTCACACTTGGGACGACTAGACGAGACAACGGATAACTGAATTGGTGAAAATACTTGCACTCTTTAAATTTTGTGTGGTTTGTGAACTTTTCAGTTGTTTGGACGCTTCAAGATGGCTAACATATGGGCTAGTGTATCTCCTTTCTTGCATTAGAGAGGGGATGTACATATGCGTATCATCTTTTCTGGTAAAATTTAGACACATACTCTTCACGGTGTTACGAGACTAGAGTAGCTGTGTGTAAAACTCTTCTGAGTTAAGGTTCTTTTAGGACCATCTGGGTCGCTTGGTCAAGATGATTTAAAACACTTTTCTTTTCAAGATTTTTCCCCATACTCCATACAACTTAACACTTAAGTTGTACTAATTTCTCCACAAGATATAGAAGCGGTAATCATTAACAAAACAGATAAACGTCAATACCTTTAATTTTTTATTACTAAACTTAAAATATTAACAGAGTACAAATTTCTTTATGAAAGATACTTAGTTGACTTCTCAGTCAAATGTCGTTTATATGTTTAAAAAGCGCATTAAAAATAAATTACATCTTTATGAAACAATTCTAGAAAAACGCGGGGACAGACTGCAGTAAACGAATCGGACTGAAAAACTATGGAGTTCAAAAGTCACTAAAGACAACATTATTTGCGTTTAGTCTCCCACGAAGGCGTTCCTAAAATTTGATAAGGAGGACTGTTGCGTGACAGCCAAAAGAACGCACGGGTGGGAGGCTACATGCCATTTGCCAATCTGCGATCAGGCGTTCTTTTTTCGGTGACGTAATAGGGAAGGACCACGTGTTCGCAGGTTACCCATTTGCCTTAGATTCTTTAAAGTGCACACCATACGTACGCATAAAACTTTGTACCTACAAATTTCTAATTTGTATTTTTATAAATAACATGGTAAAACTTTTCCCAGTCCAGTCCTTGCTCTGTACACGTCATGATAATTTTAAATATGATTTTAACGATCGAGAAATATTAAAATTCACTCAAAAGACGGGTACAAAAATCTAAAAATATATTTTCTTCTATAATCGTAAACCTCTCAAAATTTTTTTAACGCCTGAAAAGGCTCTTCTTTTTCAAACTGAAAATAAACGGTCTAATCCTTTGCTTTAAAATTTGATGATTTTGTTTGTTGCATGTAAACTATAAAGAAGATAACTACTTTCTAAAGTCCCGAGGTTCTCAAAGCTACTTTGTACGTCATAGGATGATTTCTCAGACTCTTAAAGCCTCCAGTCGGTAAACTCTTAATGCTGATTAAAACTTATAAGTGATAAACCTCTTCCTTAGTGTAGATTTCCACTGTCGCGTAATTTTTCCGTGCGAATGCAGATAAAATTTACGCGCGTAAATGAAATAGAGGCAATGTATGAAAGGCCACGTGTAAAAGTAAAAGTTGAGCGAGGTTCACCTTTTACCAATACGCGTGACCTTCCATACATTGTCTCTATTTTGTTTACACACGCAAAAATTACAAGGCAGTGAAAATCCACCTTTACTGGTGGCAACGTGCAGAGTTAGTTACAAGCGTCTCAGATGATCTTCGTCAAGTTTGGAAAGACCAACTTTTCCTTGAGCTGCGATTAATTGACTGCATCTGATTTTCATTGGTTAATTGACCAGTTACTAAAACCGGTACTGGACGGAATTTTATGGCAGCTAGACAGCGGAAAGATCATGATAAAATTCAACTTTGAATCATTCAGGACACTACCTTGTAACACTTGGTCTGCAAGTTAAGAGAATACCGAAAATCGCGACGGACATGCGATTTTGGGTATTCGAGGTGTTTTGTCTGCTCGAGTAAGGAATGGCACTAAAAAGGGTTATGCTGTGTCAGAGTTCAGACTCCATCTTTAGTTCTTCAAGTTCATCCATCATCTCCTTTATCTCTCGTTGCAACGCCTTGTGAAATTCAGGATCGGGTGCCCCACACGCAAACCTTCCCTCGTCTTCGTCATCCTCATCTTCAGAACAGTTCTCTGAGTGAAGATAGGAGTTTTCAGGTGAATCATCGCAGGCCTCCATCCGATTACCGAGGTATACCTGCTCGAGATCGTCCTCAGAGTACATCCCGTCCGTTATGCTGCCAAGTTCAGACCCACGCGTGGTCAGAGTAGGAGCGTACGACCCTACCCCTACAGGATGTTGGTCCAGACTTTCGGGATACGGCTCCCTCGGGGGTCGGGGAAATCGGCCTTTGAAGATATCAGGATCAAGGTCGGTGGCGTCAGAGAACTCAGAGTAACGGGAGTCCATGGAGTACCTAGATGCTGATTTACCTTTGGGATTGATGTATTCCATGGGCTTTTTTGGAATATGGGGAACAGGGTCCGGGTAGCCATCTTCTGATTCAGATACCTTGTAATTCCGTGGCCTTTTCGGGACTTCAGGCACATCAAGAGAACCCTGTGAAGATCTAAAACTGGATGGCCTTTGCGGGACTTCCGGCGCTATAGGTACGCATTCTGCCCCTCCGTAGCTTCCAGAACGTTCCTTGGACAAAGGACTTCCAGGGACCAAGTCAGCAGGAATGTCGGTGTAGTCCCAGTGGTAGCCAGGCAAGTTATTATCTGAAAGCGAGGTCAGTGTTTTCATAGTACCGAATTCCTTCCGCGTCCTTTCGCGTCTGCGCCATGAATCCTCGGCATCATAGCCTGGAGGCATTCCTAAATCGTCCACGTTATACCCATGGATTTCTCTGGGAGGAGGCGTAGGAGGTTCAGGTGATGTCACTTCTGATCCCACTACCGGTGGTGACACTTTTAAAACCGTAGTTTTGGCAGCTCCAGATTGAAGAGAGTGATCGCGTTTTCTCCTAGCTCGCCATCGGAAGATAAATACTACGAGGACAACAATGAGTAGCAAGACAGCAAGGAAAACTGCGATGCCGATGATTTCTGTTTGTCCCAACGGCCATCCGCGACGGGCTTCAACGCTGGCCAGGACCTGTTCGCAAAGCTTTCCCCCGTAGGTGCTGGTGGAGCAGTTACAGGTGAAACTCCCAAGAGTGTTCACACAGATACCGCTGTTTTGACAAGGTGAGCTAGCACACTCATCCACGTCTTGGGAACAATCTGGGCCCGTGTACCCAGGAACACAGGCACAAACGTTTCTTCCGCCATCCAGCACTTGGCAGGTGCCACTGTTCTTACATGGCTGGCGACTACAGTGGTAACCTTTCTCACAGTTCTTTCCAGACAGTCCAGGGGCACAGTCACACTGGTAATCGTTGCCCATATTCGTACAATTGGTATTAAACGCGCATGGATTAGACGCACAGGGCCTGGTGTCTTGATCACACGTTAATCCCCTGACTCCCTTTGGGCATGAGCAAGTGAAGTCGTTTTTCCCGCTAGGA
>NC_133209.1:13830646-13880646 GCF_958299795.1 Porites lutea
TGAGCTGTACAACTTAAGATACACGGTCAGCGGCTCAACCTCAGGAGGGTGAGTGATACTTTCCACCACTTTGATCGTAACCGTCTTGTCGGTAAACTGCGGAGGCTCACCACTATCGAACACGCGGAATTTAAACTTATGCTCGCCGTCTCGGTGATCCAAAGGACCAACCTTGGTAATTAGACCATTTCTATGTAATTTAAACTTGGATCCGTCTCCTTCCAATCTCATGAAATTAAAGGGCCCTGCATTTCCATGGCCATCTCGGTCGTGCGGCCTTAAGAAGATCACTGTGGTACCTGATGGTGCGTTCTCTCTTATGGATACCGTGAAATTGGTGTGAGAGAACTCCGGCGGGTTATCATTAACATCGTTGATTTGCACGTTAACTACGGTCTCGGAGGACAGCGGAGGTTTGCCTTCATCTTGAGCCCGTACTGTCAGAGTGTACTCGGACTTCAATTCATAGTCACAAGATGTGGCAACGCTTATAACACCGCTTATGGGATCAATTTTAAACTTTCCAGCCTCGTTTCCCTTAACGATAGAATAACGGATGTCACTATTGGAGCCATGGTCGAGATCGGTTGCGAAGACCTGAAGCACAAACTTGTCAATGTAAGAGTTCTCGTCGACTTTAGGCCTATAAAAGGCCTGTCCAAATTTAGGGACATGGTCATTCGCATCAGTAACAATAATTTTCAATGACGTTGTAGCGGATAGGACAGGAGGACCAACATCGCTCGCCTGAATCGTCAACAAATAGCTTTTCTTGGATTCGTAATCTAAGCTGCCTTGTAAGGTAACAGCTCCAGTAACCTTGTCAATCTGGAACATGTCCGAATCAGGCCCTTGAAGAATGGTGTAAGTTATATCCTCGTCACCAGCCTCGCGACTTATAGCATGCATAGTTGTTACTTGCGTTCCCTTTAAAGAATCCTCGCTAACGTTGGCCTTGTAGCTTGTCTCTTCAAATTCAGGTGGCACGTCGTTAATATTTAGTACCTGTATCACTACAGAACAGGTAGACGACTTAGAAGGATCTCCCCTGTCTTGAGCCTGTACAGTTAAAGAATACGACTCTTGTACCTCTCGGTTCAGAGACTTCTCTAGGCTTATAATACCACTCTCGGAGTCAATACTGAATGTATTTCCTGCCGTATTCAAAAGGGAGTAAGATATTTTTCTGTTTCTTCCTACATCAGCATCGTCTGCTTTCACTTGCAGTAACACCGTGTTCAATCGTGCGTCTTCATATACTGACTTCCTGTACTCCGCCTGAGTAAAGACCGGCTCGTTGTCGTTGATGTCATCGAGGATAATTGTAATATTGCTAAAGCACGCCTGCCCTCCACGGTCTTCCGCTGACACCATAAAGTTGAACATGTCATGAGTCTCTCGGTCCAGCAGAGCAGCTGTTAGTAGACGACCTAATGTTGAAATGAGATAAAATATAATATTTAAAAACGGTTACACCAATCACACGATTTGCGAGAGCAGTCCCCAAACCAACTTTCACCCAGATTTCACAAGCCAGCTAAACAGAAAATGTGTCAAATACGCCAGCAATGCAGCGTTTGATCGTGTTGAGATATTATATTTGCTTGCTCCCATAACAAGAGAGCACTCGCCTACTTGATTAGTTCTCTTCCGAAAATCATACAGCGACATTGTTTATGCTCTGCCTACTCTTACTGTTTTACGGTCCACCTCCCCGCCTCCCCACTGTTGGTAATGCTTTTGTATTGACATAGGTACCGCGATTGACCTTAGAAATCAAAGAAACGATCAACTGGTAGGAAAAAAGCCCCTTCTTATCTATGATCACGACATATAGTTCTACTCCTTTAAACTGCCGTCATTCTAATGTGAGACTGTAGCCTGCGTAGCCGGCGGCATTGTGTAGTAGTCGAGTGAGATTTGGCAGCCAAGCCGTCAAGAGCGGCGTAAGCCCCCCTCCATTCTTTGCATCACGGCTCCGCCGCCAAAACTTTAATTGCGCACCGAGACAATACCGCCAGCTACGCAGGCTAGTGAGACTGTAGACAAAAGTATTTCTGCGAAACTTCACAAGGGGATGTTCCGTCCTGTCACACCAGTTTGTTCTTACGGTGTCAGTAAAGCTCAATACACACTTGCGGAAACGTGACTTTCTTAGTAAAACTTGATTCTTCGAATTAGGTCTTCACTAAGTAAGATTCACGTCAACGATTCGGGCGAAATTGCGTTTCAAACAATCAACGTAACGCAAGAAAGGACTAGCGTGACAGCTCACCTGTGCCATTTTCAGCTGAGAAGACTCCGATCCCTTGACCGAATACAGAGTATTTCAACTTTCCATTATCATCTGCATCTTCATCAGTTGCCTCAACCACCAAGACCTCGAACCCAGGCTTCACGTCTTCCTGAACATGCTCAATGAAGATGGACTGGGTACAAACAGGAGGATTATCATTGGCATCAAGCACAGTGATATTCAGAGTGACGAAGCTTGTGTACAAACCGTCTGATGCACTCACGTTTAGTTTATACGAGGAAACCGACTCGCGATCAAGAGAAGATTGCAGTGAAACCTTACCAGTTTTCTGCTCGATGACAAATTTCGTTTGAGGATCACCCGACATAATAAAGAAGTAAATATCAGAGTACAAATCTTCATCGACAGCTTCGATCGTGCCTATCTCTTGCCCAATAATGGCATCTTCACGCACCACGAACTCGAAAATATCTCGGGTAAACTTTGGCGGTGAATCATTCACATCCAGCACAGTCACGTGAACAGCGGTGTGACCCGATAACTGCGTGACGTCGCCTCTATCAGTCCCACGCACGCGGAGAATACGCGAGTTAAAGACTTCGCGATCAAGATGTTTTACTGTGGTTATCCAGCCTGTGTGCTGGTCAATCGCAAAGAACTTTGGGTCTTCTTCAAATTCATATAAGATCTGCCCATTAATGGAGTCGTCTAAATCCTCAGCAAACACTCGTAACACCTTCGACCCATTTTCGATATTCTCAGGAACACTGACTCTGTACGGATTGGCCAAGAAGTGAGGAATGTTGTCATTAATGTCTTCAACTGACACAATGACAACTGTGCGCGCCACTTGGGAGACTGAAGCCGATTCCGCCTCTATAACAAGAACGTATCTCTTCAGGGTCTCATGATCCAATAGATCCTCCAGTTTAATCTGTCCGATAGCGTCAATGCTGAACTTCTCTCCACGCGACGAAGGTGAATTCCCAGGAATGATCTTAAAGCTAATGAGCGGGCGTGTGCTGCCAGGAAATGAAGGACGCACTACTGTTACCACGGTGCCAACTTTAGCATCTTCTTCTATGCTTACTCGATACTCAGGCTTGTTAAACTGCAAGATCTTTGCGTCTTTTGTTACCACATTGACCGAAACAGAAACCATGGAACCCAACTGTGGGCTGCCACCATCCTTCACCAGTACATAAAACCTGTAAGTTTTTACTTGTGGTTGTTTGGCAATTTTTATCGCTCCTGTGTCCGTTTCGATCTCAAATACCGGTGGGGTCTGGTGACCGAGTATGACGTAGGTCAGCAGACTGTTACTTCCCGTGTCTGCGTCACTTGCTGACGTCACTAGGATGTGAGAACCCACAGGCTTCGACTGTTGAATGGTTATCTCGTAGCCGGTAAGCTCGAATTTTGGCTGATTATCGTTCTCGTCTAAGATACGTACCTGTTGAAAGGAGAAAGGTCACTTGTGAAGAAAGTTTTTATAAAACAACAAGCGACTGTACAAAAGAAAGTCTTTCCAGACAGTGAAAACTATTCACCCCAAACCAAAATGACATTCAGCGCACCATCATTAAACGTGGAATGCAAGTCTACACGAATAAGAACGATTGAGAATATTAATAATCAGAAAAATCCAACTAGTGGTCTATTATCAATGCTGCGTTCTGATTGGTTGAGCTACTACTAGGCTATATTTATAGCCCACTAGTAGCGAAAGGCGCGGGCTTTCTGGCGGCAAAAAGAGATTAAAGTCTAGTTTTAACTAAAATTTTTTATTCTCGATATTTTTGACCAACTAGTTGGATTTTACTAAAACAATTATTCCTCTCGCCCTCATGACCTTTGAATCAATAGCCCATTCGGCCTTCGGCCTTATGGACTGACTGAGAGCCTATTTGGGCTCGAGGAATAATTGTTAATTAATGGAAAAAGAAAATCCACTCGTGGTCCCCAAAGTGTCCGAGAAACGTTTATTCATCTGAGGGGAACGTTTCTCAAACGTCGCGATGATTAACAGGTCCGGAAAGCTCTTGTTAATAAAAATTCTCAGTTAACGACACAAACTGGGCAGGCTTTTTTTCATGGACTTCCGCATTAATTGTTTAGATTTTGATTTGCATGTTTGATTTTGGCCCCGAAACGTTACCGGGACGTTCGACCAATGGGCCCTAAGGCGGATTTCGACATACAACGAAAATTATTTACAATTTACACCAGCGTCCTGAATTTAAGTATAAGTGCAAGCGGAGAGAGCCTCTTACCTCCACGGTACAGAATCCAAATTTTCCGCCGCCGTCTGTGGCTCGGATAGGAACAGATGTGAAGGCGTGAGATGAATTCTCGCGGTCAAAAGTAAGCCTGCTGTATATCATTCCTGTATCTGCATCAATGGAGAACTTTTCAGACGCCTCCAAGTCATCTATAGAGTACCGTATGCGGGCGTATTTACCAGAATCCTCGTCGGTGGCTGTGACCATGGTAATAAACATACCTTCGGGGTAATTCTCTTGCAAATCGACAGTGTAGGTTTCCTGGTCAAAGACTGGGCTGTGGTCGTTTGTATCCCCAATAACGACTCTTACACTAGTCTTAGCAGTCCACTTTCCATCTGTGACTTGTACGCCAAGGTCATACACTTTACCGCGCTCAAGACCAGCTTTTCTGGAGATGGTTAAAACACCTGATTTCGAATCCAGTTCAAAGAACTCCTTGCCATTCCCAGAGGTAAAAGAGTAATGCAACTTTCCAACATCACTTTGGTCTGGATCTGTAGCAATGACCCGCGTGACGAAGAATCCAGGCCCTACTCCACCAGACACGGAAGTGGCGTAGTTGTCCTGTTCAAACTTGGGTGGGTTGTCGTTGGCATCTTCGACCACGACGCGTACGCGTGCCTCCCCTGTCAGCGGTGGACTTCCACCATCGGTGGCTATGACCTTGAATTCGTGGACCACGTGTGCTTCATAGTCGAGTTTCTTGGCGACTGAGATTTCGTTGTTATCCTGGCTAATTGTGAAAAATCCACTAGTTTTACTGTCCAGTTGGTAGGTCAAAGCCTTGTTGATACCGGAGTCTCCATCGAACGCGTAAACGGAAATAACCGAGGTACCAATCGGCATGGCTTCGGAAACCTTCGCCACATAAAGTGATCGGTTGAACAGTGGAGGGATATCATTGACATCAGTGACAGTGATGTCGACATTTATTTCTCCAAATGAGAACGTCTTGGCATCGGTCGCGCGGACGGTGAGCTGGTAACTAGTAAGAGTTTCGTAGTCAAGAGAATCTACCACTGTCAGGACGCCTTAAAAGTAAGAAAATAGTAAGTAGATTCATTTTGTACAAGTTACAATAATCATGCTGAGCTGCGCATTAAAATCGGGAAAGAAATAAACCAAAGGGGCTTTGGTGAAGGGTAGTGACTTTACCGCACTCCCACTGGTTACAGGTTTTCTTGCGCAAAACCGCCAATAATATCGTCGTCCTTCGCGAAAGAACCCATTTCCGAATTGCCCCAAGCCCCTGTTTCGAAGCGATGATAAGTGTAAGGCCATTGATATGAAAACGAGCTTTTGTTCACATACAAATGAAATTCATTTTCACAGTTTTTACACTTCACCTCGTTTTGAAATTGCCTATTGGTAATGTGCATGATTAATAGCTTCAACCCTGAGTGCTTTTCTTTCATTTACTGACAATGTTTTGACTATTATTTACCTGTTTTCAGTTCAATAGAGAACTGATTCAATGGATCTCCTTGCACGATGCTATAGAGGATACTGGCACCACCCGGACTCCTGGCTTGAATGCGACGTACTTCCTCGCCAACTTTTACATCCTCTGGCAGCACCTTACTGTAAGACAACTGATGGAATATTGGCGTCTCCTTATCCACCACTTTCACCTGCACAACCGCTCTTGCGCTCAGTTGCTGCAGGCCGTTATCACGGGCTTCGATTTCAAGGGTGAAGACCCTGTGAATGGCCACATCATCCAGCAGTTGACGGACCTTGATGTTACCTGTGGTTTGTTCAACTTCAAAACGACTGTCACCTCCACTTTTGAGAAAGTAGCTAAAATAGAGAAATGTTAATAAGACTGTGTTATGATGGTTAGGTCACTGGTGAAATCTCGAGAAAGAAATTCCTTCCCGGCAAGGAATATCCTTTATTAGTGGACTAGCATTTACACGCTCAACAATAAACTGAAATAAAGTTTCAAGTGTCGAATATAGTTTCCCCTTAAGGTTGATTTCCACTGACGCGTTTTTGGCTACGCAAGCTAACAGACGTAAATTTTAATCACGTAAATAAATAGAGGCAAGATAAAAAGTGCTGAGCTTAAACGAGAAGTTGAGCGAGGTTCAACTTTTACGCTTACGAACGACCTTTCATGCATTGCCTCTATTTTATTTGCGAACGTAAATTTTACGCACGTAGGCACGTTAAAATTACGCGACACTGGAAATCAACCGTACTGTTTTCCATTACATTTATGCTGCAAATCAAGAAGCGCGCGGGGGTTGGGGGGGGGGGGGGGGGGCGGGGTCACTCCCTATAATGGCCTATGCGGCCATGCAATAAAAAGTATATGAAAGGCCGCTACTTTTTCAATCAAAAATGGTATATAAAAGGAAAAGGGGTTGGACCTCGGGCGGATCCTCCTTGGATAAAAAGTTGTTGAGTAGCTCCCACTGGGAATCAAACTCCTTACGAGCAAATACTCTCCATATAATATCATCTTCATATCCCGAAGTACAAGAAATTAAAATTCGAGCCCGACTCGGTCAGTTACAAGCACGCATGTCTCAAAATTAGGGACAAATCAATATTCTGCACATACCTGACTTTACCATTGCTACCGATGTCCTCATCTAAAGCTTTTACGCGACCAACAGAAGATTTTACATCCGCGCTGACTTGGACAACGAAAAAGTAAGTCTCCTCAATGAACTTTGGCACATTGTCGTTAGCGTCCTCTATGGTCACAAGCACAACACTTTGAGCAACTCTTGGCAACGGTTTCCGACCATCTCGAGCTTGCACGACGACTTCATATTGATCTACTGCTTCACGATCAAATTCCTTTCCGGGAAGGGTTGACACTACGCCCGTACTTTCAGAGATCAAGAAAATATCTGAAGGTGTAACGATTGAGTAGGTAACGAACTCTGAGACCGAATAGCCTACCGCCCGCACTGTAGCTATTTCTCTTTCTGTACTGACTCCTTCCAACACAGAAGCACTATAGATTTTCTGACTGAATTTCAAATCACTGAGCGGCAGAGGAGTGCAATGGACATCAACAGTGGTTTCGTCGGTGAAATTCCCGTCAGAAACAGAGACTTTCATTTGATAAGTAGCTTCAGATACAAGTGATACGTTCTTCACGGTGATAATACCAAGTGATGGAGAAATGCTGAATTTTTCTTCTAGATGAAGTGTAACTATAGAATAACTAAGGTTGGTGAGAGCAGGTGAGTCTCCGTCAACCGCGCTAACTTTGACAACTTCAGCTCCCGGAAAAGTTGGAATGAAGACAGTGGCGCTGAAAGTGTGCGCGATGAAGATAGGTGGTATGTCATTTACATCCTGTATGAAGACCTCTATATCTACAAAAGCAGCAAAATTTGGGACACCACCATCTGAAACTTTGACCTTGAACTTGTACGAAGACACCATCTCAAAATCAAACACCTTAAGGTGAAGAAACAAGAAAAACATGAGTGTTACGCCTAATAGAACTCTTGTACCTGCAGGTTGAGTTTGTGTTGGTACTAGTGCTGGAAGGGTATTTAATAAGGAAGGTAAAAAGTGGTTATCCAAAACTACCATCTAATAAGAAACCCAGAAAAGATTGGATCACACTATATAACGCACCACTGACACAGTTGAACTCTCACCACCGGCACAACAAGATTGTCATAAAGATCTTGAATGAGAAAAGTGACGCGTAGACCCGCCGTCCACGCGACAAGTCACTAAGTAATTCGCCACTTTAGAAACGAGAACTTAGGGAACTGGACCGAGTTTACTTCCGTAAAGTCTTCTGGATTGTTAATTGGGACGGGAAAAAATTGCTCGATAAGGACTTTAAGATCCAACGACGCTACGACAAAGAGAACGTCAAAAAACAATAAGTTTAAGGAGCGAAACAGCAACTTTGCACGTGCATCACACTTTTCTGTACATTTCTTTGCCGTTATAACACTACTACGACACGAAAATGCCTAATTTTGCGTAACGTAAACAAGCAACGACGAAATTTTATTTCTCTTTCTGAACTTGGATATTGTCCCTTGGAATTCAACTCCAGGAAGGTTCGCCTACATTTGTAGGTGCGTAGGAATAGTCGCGATAAAGACTGAAAGAACGCAAGTTAACTTATTAATCCACGACCTCGTTGTCGTCGCGTCTTTGGATCTTAAAGTCTCTAATAGCTTCACGGCGCCTCCCCAGTAACGATCCAAGGAACAACTGCGCGACGCATTTCGGCTCCTGCTTCCTTCCCTTTTCTAAAGTGGCGAACCTTTTGTTTTCGATGCTGGGATCAAAATGTTGGTAACGTTGTTGTTTCTACCAAAAACCAATACTGCAAATTCCACTTAGATAAAAGACAAAAATTACGCTGTTCATACCTCAGCTGTAGTCAGTGCTCCTCCGCGAGGGTCAATAATGAACGCTGAACATCCAACAATCTCGTAAATCAAATCACTGCCGTCGACATCAGCATCCGTGGCGTTGATCACAAGGGGTTCTCCGTTTTCACCTGTCACAGCAGACTTTTCAGGTAGGCCCTCAGACACGTAACCAAGGTACAGCTCCTTGCTAAAGACTGGTACATTGTCGTTTTCGTTAATTATCTTTACAATCACTTGAGTTTGCCCTTCGTCGCCCTCACTGCTGGTGGCGCCAATGGTGAGCTTACATTCACTCATCTCTTCAGCGTCAAAAGATTTCTAAGAGGAGAGAAAAGGTAAATTTTAACGATCAATGATTTGCAGAAATACGATTCGATAGTGGTAATTATGAACATGTAAAAGGAGATGTATACGCATTGTCTTCAGTTTCTCTTGGGAGTTAAAATGGCCCCAAGAGAAACTGAAGACAATGCTTATGCAAAATTTTGGGGTGACAAACAAGGAGCATTATGGTATGTTATGGTATTTCTGGAGAGGTCAACTAGGTTTACGTTTGTAAGGGCCTGTTTACATGGAGGTGGGGGACCCCAGGTAGGTGAGGTAACCCGCCTGTCCATATAATCCCTCATTTTAATTTGATCACGTTTACATGATAGGTGGGGTGACCCGCCAAGGCGGGTAGCCCGGTCTGCCAGACCGGGTAACCCTCTCAGCGAGGTTCAAATTTTGCCAGCTGGGGTCTGATTCGTGAAAACATCAAATTCGCGCAAAATTCACTTTGGCGGTGGCTTTGCATCATTATTAAAGATAACAATAGAAAGCCACAGCACTGAAGGTTGTAGCAAGAGCAGCAAGTGAGTGTAGAAGAGTATTAATCGCCAAAACACGTGGTTTTTTCAGCAAATTTCTTGTTTACGTGCTTAGCAACCATTCAATAATCTTGAGAAAGTGCACCCCGGGATGACGTGGTTGTAAGATTGCATGTAAAGGAGGGTTAATTTTTTACCCCACCTAAGCAGGTTACCTAACGTACCTGGGGTCCCCCACCTCCATGTAAACAGGCCCTAAATCCCAGTCCTCACCCTTGACTAATGTTTACTACCGTGTCAGTGGATTAGAAGAGAAATTAAGATTCACGTTTACCGCGAACGGCACACGTCAGATTCAATTCTCAGAATAGGAAATAAGCAGATAAAAACAGTTCAGAATGATTCAAAAGGATAAAACTGGCGTAAAACTACTTATTTTTGTGTAGAAGCAATAACAGTAAACGGAAAGTAAGGGGAAAACTTGATCACGTTGTACAAATTCACGTTGGCGTTTGGCGTAAACGTGAATCTTAACCTCCCTATAGTCGTCGCTTCTACTTCTACTTCTCTTCCTGTTCACACTGCACCAAAGTCTGGCACAAAACCTGTCCGATATGTGACGTTCCACTTTGGAGATCAGAGCGGTGCAGCTTCGCTTCGTTACAGAAATCGCACCGAAATCACCGTTCTCGGCTTATGTGTGACACATAAGCCAAGAACGGTGATTTCGGTGCGATTTCTGTAACGAAGCGAAGTGTAAACAGAAGCCCTGCTATCCGGGATGGTTTCCGTGCGGACAGAAGAGCTATTCAACATAGTGTGACCATAACCTGAGTGTTTGGCGCTCGGAAATGGCCTGGCCTGTTTTACCGGATCTCTTATCATTGAGGAACGACATAGAAAATTCCAGATTCAGATTTCACGTCAATCCTGATTTTGTTTATTTGTTTAAACATGTCTTGGCCCGCTTAAGATCAATGACGTTTTTCAAAAAGACCTATATTCCGGGACACAATTCCACGGATAAGAACCAAATTGAAAGTCGCTCATCGTGTGAAGACCTCAAGCAGAGTTGTCAAAACTAGGAGTGGCATTTCTTTGTTACATTGAAGTTTCTCCCTCTTCTTTTATTTGTAACTTTGCGCTTAACTCTTAATCACAAATAAAAGATAAACTGACAAACGGAGACAATAAAAAGGAAGAAAAAAAGCTTCAAGACACAAACAAGAGGAAAAGAAAGACGATTTTTAAAAAAAGCTTAACTATTATCTACAAGACGTAAAACAAGAATACAACTGGCTGATGCTAGTGTTGAATCTTTTTCTTTTTTTTTTTTTTTTTTTTCATTTTCTTCATTTTAATTTTTTTTACATAATCTACGTATCTTTTTTATCATGTAGTTTTTGTCATGTATGAGGTAGTGTTATGACTTTATTGAGCATTCCGATGGATTTACTTGCAGCCACGCGTATGGCCATCACATCAGTTATTAGGAATCTTTTATTGTATTTGAGCTTGCAAACAATAAAAATAATCATTGGGTTCACGCGAGCACTATATGCGTCAGCTGCAATTAACCCACGTTGAATTTATTGAAGTACTATACATTTTGTCTTAAACTGGTTTTTGCCTTGCGCGATGGTCTTTCGGAAAGCTATGAAGTATTGAATATAGGTTTAAATTGAAGGAGTTTAAGTTTCATTAAAAAAAGAATGAAGCTTCCATGTCGCTAAGTGATCTGACAAAGCACTGAAAATGCAGCTTACATAAATAGCGGTTTAAACGCAAACTAAACAAACTAGATGCCATTTTTTCTTCTTGAGTGTTCTTCTTTGCATTGTACCCGCCGGGCGGGGCATATAGTCCATATGGCATCCTGACGAAATATTTGATCGCAGAGAGAATGCAAAACCAAGGACTTAAGAGGTCAAAGGGTAACCTTAGTATATGTTAATTAACAAGTCACGAACTGATTTGCTACATTTTTTAAAGAGGATAACAGATTTGGAAACAAAAACCTATCATAAGTGCAATGGTCTTTGATTTCATTAACAGCTGCCGTCAATTTACGACCCTGAAGAAATAAAGACGACAAATAGCGTCGTCTACGCACCACAGGCAGAAAGTTATTGATGAAATTCGCCCAATGCCACGAGAGAACTGTCACTTTGAATTGAAACAATTTCAACCATTTCTTGTAGAACATAATACAAAGAATAGAATTACTGAACCTTGACACTAAGGACGTCATGTCGATGAAATCATTAATTTTAAGTTGAAAAAACTTTTGACAGGGTTATGATAAGCAAGCGCTGGTTTCTGAATGGAAAATGGAGCACCTATACTCTGCTGCAGACGTAGAATTCCATCTATAGCGTAGCCTGTTCCCTGTTCCCCATTCAGCCACTCTCTCGCCCCGGTTTTGTGCAAATTGTTTTCGTGATAAGATGGCACGCTCGAGTGACAGAAAAAAAGGTAATTAGCGCATTGAAGCGCATTTATACTATAGCATTGACACTAAATATACTTCTTTTGTTGTTTATCATAGAGCCGAACAGGGTGGTCCCTACTGAATGAAATCACCACGTGTGACTACCATTCGCGAACCTACCAATTTCAAAAAGCAGTTCCTGTTGCTTAAATCTTCGTTGAGAAGTTCTTTTGCAAATACAATTTACCAAGACATTTTCTTCTTGCGCACAACAATTGAAACAGTACGTGTCCGGTAATTGAGATAACTGGATAAAAAGTTATCGTGCAATTCACGCACAGAGTATTAAGTTGTTCTATTTATATAATCACGGAAAGCATATGTGTAAACTCACGCGAACAGAAACCAAATGAAAATAACATTTTGTATCCATTATGCGGAAGGTTTGCAACAACGGAAACAGTTTCTTTCGATTCTGCGAAGACATAGCTAAGAAGTTACTGCACATCTTTATTTAAGTCAGATGAAACGAAACTGATACACTGTGACTGGACTGTCAAATATGTTTTACCACTCCAAAGGTCGCTCTCACAGTATCAAAACTACGTCTCTTTGAAGTTTAGTTACTACATTGTGGAGATTTTATTGAAAAACATTTCACAGACGGGTATAATAATCAGTTATGAAAGAAAATGTACTGAAAAAAAATCCAAGAAGTCAGAAACGCGCTTGCATAATACATTTCATGCTCAGCACGCAACGATAATCAGACCACCAGAGAATTCTAAAAAAATTGCGGGATGTTGGACGAGAATATAATACTGTTGCACTTATAAAGTTTCTGTTTTCCTTGGTAAATATACACTCATATTACCGGAATCGCCTCCAGTAATTTAACCACGTGGAGGGAATACTTCCTAAGCACAGCAATGTGTACCTACCTAACCTAATTCTTCTTTTAAATGTGCGGATACATTTGTCTTTCGCAGACTCTCAGCACATGCTATGACGATTGCAATGCTGAATTTACAGCATATATTCAAATTGCCTTGTAAGTGGATTTCGTTGGTACTTTTACTTCCGAAACTCCAAAATAATATTTTTTTTAATCAAAACATAACGTACTAGCCAAAATATTTAAATAATTTACTAGAATGAAAAAAATACTAATTGAAGAAATTTCGTAGCGCACTTATAGTTGCCAATACCTCATTGGAGTAGGTGGAGGTCAAAAAATGGAAATTTATGGCGCAATTGACGGCTGCATATTTCCCTTTTGTAATAAAACTGTAATGAAATGGTGATTTATAATGGAACCCTTTGAGAAGCAGGAGGCTTTTTTTTCAGACGCTCTCATAAAAAAAATGACGTCTGGCACCACTGAGTACAGACTTTGGACCTTGGTTTGCGTAATGATGAAGTATTGTACACCACTTGTTGACCACAAACATCTCACTACTTGACAATCGGTTTCTTCACAGTTATTCAATAAAAACTCACGTTCTGTGTGTTTCCTTTGAGTAGATAATGTTGATTCAGACGAAAAAAGTAAGTTAGATACCGATTTGGAGAGGTTGTAGCTTTTGTGACAAACTATGCAAAAAAAGTTAAACAAGTTTTCTGGATAGTTTAGTAAAGTTATGAAAGGTAAAACTCTCTTGCAATGCCTGCAAAAAAAGATACTTATCTCTGTTGCCAATGATTACAAGGTTTTTCTGGTATCATGGAGCCCTGTTAAATATAGGCTATGGGCAGCACTTTTTTGCCGGTTTGCAAATGTGAAATATGGCAACTCCTTTACTGAGTTGGATACTACATTACTCTGTTCAGTAGTGGCTGATCTGTTCATACCTTGTTTGTTATGAGTCCAGATTTTCTGTTCACCTCAAAATCCTTCCAACAGGCACTATCCATAGGAACGAGATCATAAGATGTTAGGCTACCATTAAACACAACATTCATTATGGGATATCCAGGGCCAACATTTTCAGTGATTGAAGCTTGGAATAATGGGCGATCAAATATGGCTGGTCTCTTGATTCCTGCCACAAATATCTATCCAAATAAAAGAATAAATCACATTTAGTCTGGTTGGCAATGCAATTTAATTGTACTTTTTAAACAGTTTTTATCTATCAACAAGGGGCCAATACCATCACTGTCACCCTTTAAGCATTATAAACCCACAAATGATAATTCTGTAGACTAAGGGGGAATACAATGTACGTTTAATACTTAGTGTACTTTCTATATATAAAACTCTGTCGAAAATAAGCTGCGAAAAAGCTCTCTATTTCGAGCGGTGAGCAGAGCGGGCCACGAGTGATCGTGTGAGTGAACTGCAATTAGCTCTCGCATTTCCTTCCGTGTGCTTTTACATGTGCCACTTCTCATGGAGAAGCTGCTCATAATCTATGTTCGAAATGGGTTTCTTTTTCAGGCTAGAAGTATAAGAAGGGAATTTATAAGTTGAGTTACACGGGAAGGGTATGGACAACTGATGTTTACGTATTTAGAGAAAGTTAACAAGTATCTGGAACAGATGCAACTGGAAAGTAAAGTTAGTAGGAAACAGGCAAGCGTTTTTTTTTCCTGTGGATACATGAAAGGAACACCATTTTCTATGGAACTTACAATGTACAATGTATTTGAGAAGGTTATTTCTTGATCATATGCTGTATATCAAGGGGAAAGACCGGGTTCAGCCCTTTTGCCGTGGTATCCTGGTAAAAATTCTTTTAAGTACCCCGGTTTCCAGGATACTGGTGAACTTATGTTCCAGACATCACCACCATCCTAATATCCCTGTCATGCTATACTCAAACAATGCGACTGAATATAGGCTCACCTCAACTTGTGCCTCAGCAGTCTTGGCTGGGCTACCACTATCGGATACATGGATTTGAAGTGTGTATTTGTTGAAGGTGGGGTCTAAGTTTTTGGCCACTTGAATGATCCCTGAATTCTGGTCGATGTAAAAGGCTTCATTTCTATTACCGCTCTTGATAGAGAACTTAAGTAGTGCATTTGTACCATCATCTTCATCAAATGCGAACGCCTTGATGATGGATGTGCCAGGGCTGCTGTTAACATTGACTTCGGCTTCAAAATCTGATTTCAGGAACGCTGGTTTGTGGTCATTGACATCATCAACTGAAATAACAACTGAGAACAGGCTTGTTCTTGCATTCTTCTCTTCATCTTTGGCTTCAATTATGAGGATGTGCTCCTTCATATCTTCATAGTCAAGAGCTTTGATGGTCTTTATTTCCCCTGTCTTGCTATGTATTTTGAATAGTGACATGGACTTTGGAATTACTGAACCATTAATAGCATAGGCAACTCCACTTTTCTGTTCAATGTCATCTGGGTCTACAGCTGTCAAATAAATCAGAAATTTAAGTGATCAGCAAAGAGGTTATTCTCTAGTGATTCTATGTTCTACACTTTTTTAATGAACTGAAGGTGTAAATACTACAATATAAGCTACCATTAGCTATATAGTTGGTAAGGAAGAGTGGAATGGAGTCAGTACTTATTTGAAGGGACACACTTAATATTTTTAGCAAATACAAAGAGGGTGCTTATTTGAAGTGGGAACTTACAGTGAATTTGACGCTGAGTGCTAATTCGAGCGTTATGGTAAATTACATTAAAATAACAAATTTAGGATGGATTTATTTGCTATGATACCTTTGTCTGTTACGTTTCATTTGCAGGAATTTTTTAATAATTAAAAGCTTCAGAACAATAAAAAATTTCAAAAGGCAAATACCGGGAAGATGAATCAATCCTTACTTAGTCAATTAATAACTATAGTTTACTAAAATAAAGGCATAAATAATAATAATAATAATAATAATAATAATAATAATAATAACAATAATAATAATAATAATGCAAAAATAATTATTATTATCATTCTAAGCAAATTTTTATTTCTTTTTATTGGCTGAGAGCCCACCATGTGACCTGCAAATAACTGCCTACAAATAATGGTTTGCTTATGTGCAATGCCGTCCAACTGTGTTTGGCTGCAAATAATATTCTGCACATGCGTAAAGGACACCGTGCTTTTCTCCTTCTTGCGATCACTCTAGTGTGAAAATGGCAGATTGTTTCGTTTCCCAAGGACATTTATTAAAAAAACAAACTCGGTGACTGAATGATAAAACAATCATTGAATTTGGTTATCACAAAATATGGTGATTTGTCAGTGTCTTGCAGATCAATAATTTGGCTCAGCCTTCGGCTTAGGCAAATAATTGATCTGCTCGCCAGAGACAAATCACGATATTTTTCTCATTGACCGGGCAAGCAAGAACAAAGTATCCAGAATTATCATTCGAAGCAAATTTTTCTTTCTTTTCATTGGCTGAGAGCCCCCCACATGACCGTCATAAAATAACTGCCTACAAATAATGGTCTGCTCATGCGCAATGCCGTCCGACAGTGTCTGGCTGCAAATAATATTCTGCTCATGCGTAAAGGAAACCGTGCTTTTCTCCTTCTTGTGATCGCTCTTGCGTGAAAATGGCAGATCATGGCTTCGCTTCCCAAGGATATTCATTAAAAAAACAAACTCGGTGATCAAATGATAAAACAATAATTCGGCTTTGGCAAATAATTGATCTGCTCCCCACAGACAATCATGATATTTTGCTCAACCTCATCCAATAATTGTTAATTTATTTTAAAAGCAGGTTGCTCATTGGACAAACATCATTATTTTTAGCTCTAGGCACTCAAGGTGAATTACAGCCACTAGACAACAAAAGCCCAGGTCGGTCAGTCTTCCACTATCAATGAAATTCTTGAGGCCATGGATTTCCTTGAGATTTTAAGGCTTTTGACTCAATTTGAGTTTTCTTATTAATTTTGGTTTGACTAAAATTTCTGAGACCTATGATTATAAGTTTAGGGGTCATTTAATAACTGTTCCTATGTTAAAGAAGTTGGCAGCTTGTATTACAGTCCTCCAGAGGCCTAGGGCAACCACGTGTTGTAATTTGGTTGTTACTATTGAATTCTGGTCGCTGACGACTGGACAACTGTAAATATCACAGGAAAAAATAACAGATTCCCGTTATTGGATATGTCATGGTAAGTAAAGAATACCCATTAAAATCCCAAATTTGGCAAAGTGAGACAAGTCCCAACCAGGGAATTCCCAACCAAGTTCCCTTGTTAGTACTTGTCTCACTCTTCCAAATTTGGGATTTTTGTGGGTATTCTTTAAATACCCTAAAATATCCAAAAATGGGAATCTGTTGTTTTTTCCTGTGTATTCGACTCTGCCATACATAACACTGGTCCTTAGAGAGAGTCTTACCTTCAACTTTCGTCAAAAGAGTGCCTGGTTTTGCATCCTCAGATATATGTACCTGATATTCAGTCATTGCCGGTTGTGGTGCATTATCATTGATATCTTCTATGACAATTATCAAAGTTGTTGTGGCAATATGGTGGTCATCTGAAGCAGCAACAGTTAGATTATAAGAACTCACTTCTTCGTGATCAAGTTTACCAGCAAGCATAATCTTGTCGCTATCAATGTGGAATTTATTTCCAATGTTTCCTGATAGAAAAGAATATGACAAAGAGTCATAATCTCTGTCGGCAGCTGAAACCCATAAAACAGATTTTCCAACATCAAAATCTTCTTTGATGGTGACTCTGTAGATTTCTTTTTCAAACTGTGGAGGGTTAGAACTTGGTGGATTTTTTTCTACAAAGATTAGAGATCCAGAAAGGTGAGCAGATCTCTGGGGAACTCCTCCATCTGTAACACTTATTTTAAAATCAAGAAAGTCATCTAAGGTCCATGCTTGTTCTGAATACACAACACCACTCTTTGGATTGATGGTTAGATTCCTGTCACTGCCCTCAAGTGAAGTAAAGCTGTAGGTAAGGTCTCCATTGGTACCAATATCTTCATCTTTTGCAAAAACACGGAAGAGTTCAGCAGGAGATGATGAGGCTTCTCGCTCTTTAACATAAATAAAACCATCATCATCACCGTACCTTACAAATTCAGGTCCATTGTCATTGGCATCTGTTACTGTGACTTGGAAAGTTAGGTTGGCAAACTGGGGCGGGGTTGTGTTTGTAGAAACCTGAACAGTTAACTCGTAATAGTCTTTCTCTTCCCGATCAAGAGGAACTGTGGTTATAATAAGGCCAGTGTCTTTATCAATAGCAAATCTACTAGTGTCATCTCCTCTGACAATAGAGTAAACTAATCGAGATCCATCCAAATTTGGATTGTGAGCTGTAACAGAGACCACACTCTCTCCTGCTATAACATTTTCTTGTACAGTGGGGTAATAGACAGCAGGCTTGAAATAAGGAGCAACGACTTTAGTTGGCATCACATGAATCAAGAGGTGGATGTTTGTATGAAGTGGATAAATCTCACAATCCTTGGCCTGGACAGTAAGCCAGTAATGATCTGTATCGGCACGATGGATTACTTGTGTTGTTCTTATGATGCCAGTTTGAGGTTGCATTTCAAACTTGTCAATACCTGTACCATCAATTATGGCAAAACGGACAAACCATGAGTCTTGATCCTTAGCCTCTAATTTGATAACAGATGTGCCAGAAGGTTGGTTCTCAAGAACCTCTACCTCTTTATACATGAGAGGGCTAGTCACACCGACAAATGCAGGAACAATGCTGTTCTCATTCACATCAAGGATATTCACTATAACATTTGCATAAGACTTTAACTGTGGCACTCCTTTGTCACTGACTTTAATAGTCAAGTTATATACACTCTTAGATTCATAGTCAACCCTTCTACGCAGCTTTATCACACCACTATCAAGATCAATTTTGAATTTCTTTACGTTATTAAGCAGCTTGAATTCTAGCTCTCCTCCAGCACCTGTGTCAGGATCTTGAGCAGAAACTGTTGCTACAACACTATCGAGTGGTATGTCTTCTGGAATTGACACATTAGCATTTTGTGGAACAATAACTGGTGCATTGTCATTTATGTCAATCAAGTTTACAATTGCCAGAGTGGAGGTCATCTTCTGAGATAGGAGAGCATTATCAAATGCTTGCACTTCAATGATGTATTTAGTCCTATCTTCATAATCAAGGGCTGATACCACAGAAATCCGTCCTGATGTTGAATCAATGCGAAACTTTCCACCATAGTCGTTCACTATTTTGTAGGTGACTTCGCCGTTCTTTCCTTCATCTGGGTCTGTTGCATTTACCAATACAACAGTTTGTCCACTGGTGACATTCTCAAGCAGTTCTACACTGTATGAGTTTTTGTCAAAGATGGGTGAGTTATCGTTAGAATCCTCCACAATTACAGTGACTATCGTAAAAGCTGTTTTACGTGGAGAGCCACAATCGGAGGATGATATGTTCAAAGAATATTTAGACATTGTTTCTCGGTCCAGTGGTGATTCAACATAAAGTTCTCCAGTTTGCATGTTTATGTTGAAAGCACTTCCAATGTTACCACTGACTATGGAATAGAGTACCATTCCATTGAAGCCTTGATCCTTGTCAGTGCTTGTTAGCTTTATCAGAGAAGAACCAATACTGACCTCTTCACTTACATTGACTAAAGCATTGTGCACCTGAAATTCTGGAAAGTGCTGGTTCAGTGGCTTGGGAGCTGCTTCGTCATTGGAACTAACAGAGGGCTTTAAGTTGCCCTGTTGCTTAATCTGCTCTTTAGCTTTGAAGTATTCTGGAAAAACTCGGCATTGCACTCTCACATGATTGGAAAATCCAACAGCAGCCTCGCCAGCAACAACCTTGATTTTCAGAGTCACTGGATACTTTGACTTTTGAGCAGAGTCAGTGACAGTAATGTACAAAGAAAACTCCTTGACACCTCCAATAAGAGATTTAGCTGTTTTCAACTCTCCACTGGCCGGGTCGATCTTAAATGTATTGTCAGTGTTCCCAGCCGACTCAATTGCGTACAACAATGCATCTGATACTGCAATATCAATGTCAACAGCACTCAGAGTAGTTAACAAAGTTCCAACTGGAGCATTTTCTGCAACCTGTATGTTGCACTTAAAATATTCAAACACAGGCAGGTTGTCATTCAAAGCTTTGATACGTATGTGCACATAAGTCTCTGTCTCTCTTCGGAATGGTTTCCCGAAGTCAGATGCCCGCACCTTTAATGTTATATGTTCCTGTAGACCTGTATCTCGATCAAGGGAAGTCAGTGTTGTAATGTCACCTGTCTCAGGGTCGATGGCAAATGGAACATTTTCAGTATTTGTGAGAGAGTAGCGAATCTTTCCACTGTCACCAGAATCATGATCAGTTGCAGTGATGGTCAGCAATTTTGCCCCTGGTCTCTGATCTTCAAAAAATTCAAACTGGTAAGATAATTCATCAAATTCAGGATCATGATCATTAGCATCCTCAATTTCAACAGAAACTTCTACACTAGCCATCTGCCTTGGGATTCCAGCATCGAGTGATTGCACCTGGAATTTGTACAGCTGTTTTGTTTCATAGTCAAGGTGTGAAGTGGTTGTGATCAGGCCAGTGTCATGATTAATTTTAAAACTGTCACTATCGCCTCCTACCAATACGTAATTGAAGCGGCGATTTTTCCCAGACTGACCATTTCCTGCAAGTACACGAACGACAGAGGAGTGTGGTGGCGCAAGTTCCGAAATCTTGGCTTCGTACTTGCTTTGGAGAAATGCTAGTTTCATGTTATGAGCATTCTTTATTACAACAGGTAACATTACCGTTCCGTTTCGCGGCGGGTTGCCTTTATCAAAGGCAGTCAAAACTAACTTTAATTCAGTGCCTTTTCCAAGGTCAAGTGGCTTAACAATATCGATTATGAAGTCATTCTGTTCTTCGTCTGAGCGTCGAATTCCAAAATTGCCCGTTTCGTTTCCCGATGTAATTTGCACCTCGTTTATTTCACCGGCGCTCCCGTTATCTTGATCGGAAATGCGAATAACCGCGTAACGAAAAATTGGTTTCCCCTGTACGACGTTTTCAAGCTGTGATACTACTTTGATCTTTGGCGAAAACCTGTTAACTGGTTGTACAGCGATAGTTATATTATGATTAAATTTCGTAGAAGTCGGTATTGAAGGGTACAAAGAACGATCTCGCGCTGTGACAAAAAGTTGATAACTTCTTCTTTTTCTTCCGATCAGTGATCGAGTCAACGTGACAACACCAGAAACTGGGTCAATAGCGAAAAGAGAAGATTTTTCTTTGAAAGAGTAATAAAGCCATCCATTGGGGCCAATGTCTGCATCCGAAGCCACCACTTTAGCAACTGAAGTGTGTAAAGGGATGTCTTCATCTACCGTGACATGCTGAAAGTGACGATCAAAGATCGGTGGATTGTCATTGACATCTATAATGCTAACATTTACTTGAGTGCTATCAAAACTCGCTTTAGTGGTCGGATCTTGTGCCACAACAGTGAGCAAATGATTTCCAACACCTTCATAATTTAAGACTGTTGCTGTTTTAAGGTCCATAAAAACAAAATCTTTGACTCGTCTCGCGCTGACAGAATACGTTCCTCCTTCGTTTCCCTCTGTGATCACAAATTGAACTTCGCGGCTTTCATCATGGGCATAAACTCCCATTTTCAAGTCACATTTTACATCAGACTGGGGCGACAAAAGTTCTTTTACTGTTCCTTGATAAATTCTATCACTGGTGAATTTAATGTCTTTCTTATTAGACGAACGAAATTCCATTGAATAGGTAGGTTTAACGTCCAAGATTTGAGAAATAGGACGGCCTTGCCGCGCGCGCCTGTCAATCTCTTCAAAAGAAGATTGTTTATTACTTTCAAAACTTTCTTCTTCTCCTAAAAGTTCTTTACCATAGGTGTCCACTGGATAACACAGTAAGACAAGCAAGGTCAAAAGCGAAGTTAACTGCATTTTGTGCTTGATGGATGCGTTTCACCTGGGTGAAAGAAAAAATGAAAACAATTACGGCGAAAACATGACAAGTAAAAAGCAATTAATGGTCGTGATTTGTTTAGTCGGGAAGTTGTTTTTACCACTTAATGGTCAATTCATCCTCTGACTTATTATCCATTTGCTCCCTTTTCACGCAATAAAACGACGGAATTCGATTCATTTGAAGTTGTACAAGTCGCGTTGTGGGCATGCCTTCATCGGTTCTAGAAAACCGACTTGAATGTCTCATGCGTTGAGTGACTAAAGAAATAGAAAGGTCCCTTGGGACATTGAAAACACTACAGGGCGTCTAACGGACAGGAAATGTGACAATCTAATTGACACCATCTCCATAGAGACCAGCTATTCCAATGCTAATTTCTGAAGGAATGTAATATTATTCTCCGAAAATAACTACATCGAAATTAATATTCTACGAAGGCTCGATTTGGTTTTTATTTATCTTGATAGAGAATCACTTGATTTGTGCTATGTGTGTTTTATTTAATGTTTACCAAAATCTAAATAGTGAAAACTCATCCAAATTCACGCGAATTCTTTAAGTAGCTCTAATATCTTTATGAAGTGTCAACATTTTGTCAGTTTATAGCGATTTGTGGTTTTTTACTTGCGTGACATCATGCAATGATTGTTTTTTTAAACCAATTATTTTGAAGGTCCTACCCCCAGAGGAGAAAAGGTGTCAGCCGTTGACCGCATGAAACAACGGAAAAACAATGAAGTTTATAGTCAACAACCGCTCTTTTAACCACAAAATTCCTTTTCACGTGACTTCAAAAAGTGCATTGTCCGGGCGAATCATCCTTGAACAATTAAAAGTATTACTCATTCATTGAACAAATAGATATAGCGATAACAATGGCCTAAAACTCTCTTGAAATTCTGCCCACTCACGCATCTGCATTGGCAATTCTTTCATGTTTTCGTGATGTAAAAGGAATTCTAAAGGAAGGCTTTGTGGTGATTAATCCCATAGGGTACAAAAACGTTCATCATTGGCTGAGAATATTTCCTGCTGGAAGGGTCCTAGATGACTTAATTCAGATTAAATTGATTATATACTACCTCAACGTTTTACAGGGATATTTGTTTGTTTCTCTTGAAACAGACTAGACGGGGATAACAGATGAATAATGATCAAGAAAAACCACAAAAATTCGTATGGTGCTATCCTTTGAGATGGAAATGAACACACTACTTACAACCTCTTTTTCGTAATTGAGAGGCTCCATCATTATATCTACTTTTGCAAATATCATAAACGACTTTCCAAATTGTGAATTTGATGCGAGTCGCTCGTCGCGGAAGCACCAAAAATAGTTATCTATCGTAAATCAAATATATCACCGGGGATGCTTTCGAGGAGGACTGAAGTACATGTACGTGCTAAATATACACTTCATTTCACAGCGACGGGAAGTCTACCACATGAACACAACAGATTGAAACAAGAAACAGATTACCGTGCCTTTCATACACACGAAAAATTGTTCCTGCTGTCAGTTTATTTTAACCAGATTATAAAGGCACTGTGTTTAAAGTGGGCTTAAACCTGCAGGGCCAGTTGGTTTATCTTATAGCTCACAGTCATTGTAAGCTCATTACAGATTAGTTGAGGGTTACGCCCTCGCGTCGTCATATATAAGCTACTACCCGACAATGTATCTTATATTCTTTTTCTTCGTAGGATTTCACTCCCTACGTATTTAACCAGGATTTAACTGGGTTTTCTAGAACTGTGATAGAATCTTGTTCAGTTGGAATGGCCACAAAAATGCCTCTGATCTTTTAGAAAACAGCCTAACCATATTTTCTTTTTCCACCCTCTTTTCTGGTTATATTGCACAACCGGTACCAAAGGTTTTGAGTTCAGTCTACATTCCACAAGTTGGTTACAATATTCGTTTGTTTGCGGATGACCTGCCCGTGATCGTGTTCCATCGAATGCATCCTCAATTCCCTGGATTGTCTGCGGTAGTATTTGAATCTTTTACCCATCCCACCCCTCTTTTTCTTTAATTTGGTCCTTATCTGAAGCCCATGCACACACCCACACGACTTTTGAATACGTCATATATGAGGGTTTTAACATATAAAATCAGATGATGACCATATGATAAGCTTATGAATTCAGTTTTTGTTGCTGTTCAATATTGGAGTTTAAACCGACAAGTTAGGCCTTGTTCAAAACTGCGGACTGTTGAAATGAAAACAAAAGAAAACCAAAACAAAACACACATTTGTAATGAGCCCTAATTACCTTATTGGTACTTAATTTCGTCGGTCTAAAAAATCGCTGAATTAAAGACCAGTGATAAAAAAAAACGAAAAAATTGGAAAATTCAAATCACAGAAAAAATGATTCACATGTAATAACCAAAACTAAGAGCCATAATATTATGGCTCTTGCAAAAACATATAACTACACAAATTACTCTTGCTGTGAAATAGCGTTTATTTGCAAAGATTCGCAGATTGCTTGTTGCTGAGTTAATCTAGAAATTTAAAAAAAAAAAAATTAGACTTTTTGAAAAATAGACTCAAGTTGAGAAAGCTTGAATCGCTAATTTTACAGCCCTTCTTTATATTTGCCTATTGAAATTGCGAAAATAAAACCCCGCGAAACCCCGCGTCAAAATCGCCAAATTAATTACCCACGAAATAAAGTACCAATAAAAGTAGATTAATTTTCGTTAGGTACGTTTCCTTAGAATTGTGTCTGCTCTCTCATGGATTCAAGATCATAACATTTGAAAGCTGGAAAGATTTTTACAAAGTCATGTTTTTGAAAAGGGGCCGTATATTAGTCTGAAAAGATTTCAACAACCAAGTTCGACTGTCAATATCATTTAAACTTGCACTTTCTTATTTCTCGTAAAACATGAAGAATCGAAGAGTTCTGGCTAGGTGATCTCAATTTGAGTGTCTTTTTCTCAGTTGACTCATGTTTGTGCAGTCAGCTGCCTACAAAGACATGAGCTGCTTACGAAGAAGAAAACCAAAATGATAACATCATACAGTTTTTTTTTACTAGTAACACAATTCATTCAAATTTTACAAGAAGTAAGAAAGTGCCGGCATGAGGTGAAATGATATTGACTGTCGAAGTTGGTGATTACATTGAAATTCCAGACTAATAAAAATCGTTCCATCAATTAAATTTTATGGAATTGATGGTAGAGAACTAACAGTTGTTATTAACCTTAGGGGTATCTCTGTTGACTCTTGGAACAACTAATGAGAAGTCGGGGAATAACTAGAGCAACTCGTACATTCAGCGTCTTCAGTCTTTCCAGATTTAATAATCTTAAAAGATACTGTAATTAAACATCATCGATTTAATTTTTCAAAAGATGCTACAGTGAATATTTTGTCTTCAGCAGTTGGGCTCTCTCTTCTGAATTTACGTTTGGTCAATGTCGATTCCAAAATATCCTTCAGACAGGCAGACAAACAGAACCTGGCCCTATTTTAAAGCCTTTTCAGAAAACGATAAGATTGTCTTGAGAAAATAAGTTACTCTTCTCTAGTAAAACCTTTTTTTTAATACCTAAACTGACTGAACGACGAAGACTGAACTGACGACTTCAAAGTTTTAGGGCGTGGCGATGGTCCACTCCGGCGACCTCAAGATGTTTCAAAGAAACGCCGACCATTAATTACGACCAGATACAATTAGAACAAGGCTATTAAAGTTCTACTTCCCCTTGTTTAGTTCAAAGAATTACTATAATACGAGTTTTTCCTCAATTGAAAGGAGCTGACAAACATCCATTCATATGACGAATAGATGGAATATAAACGCCTGAGGGCTCAATCGTTGTCTATTAAATAACTTTTTTTGGAACTGTTACAGTAGCATCTGGTTGGGCATGTAGAGCCTATTTATAGGCCCACTTTCTGGTAATTAAAGTTAATAATAATTTTCCACACATAAGCCACGCCTTTATATAGTCTTATGTAATACAGGTTCTTCTACGGCTCCAATCAACCTTATTTCATAATTAAACCTAGAAAAGTAATCCGGCTATACTGCGAGTAGACTGCGGAACTAGTACTGCGATAATTTTTATCAAGCTCGCGTTATTAAATGCCTGTTCATAGCCTCATCGCCACCACCACATGCTAAAAAAGTTACAAATGAAATGGCTCACAATTTTACTCTTTATCGCGAATTACATTTATCGTTGAACCATTAATTATCTAACCCGTCAAAGTTACTTTCTTTCAAATGGACCTGACTTCAAATTTTCATAGGCAAGATCAAATGAAGTCATTAATTTTTTTGTACATGACGTGGTTCTCCCGTGTTATCACAAGAGGAGGAAAGCTGGGGATCTTGAACTCAAATGTCAAATCAGTTCTACTTTAAATCTCAGAGGGCATGGAGGAAAACGAAGCGAAATTTACCCGAACCGGTCTTTTAGGCTAATAGTGAACATCAGATGAGCAGACAGTGTCTAAAAAGAAAAGGTCAGTCCAAACGAGGCATTATGGGAAAGAAGGGTCAAGAGCAAATCAAAAGACTGATAATGAGTGGAAAGTGGGGGAGAATTGGCCACACCGTTTATTAATGAAAACTACAACCAAGATCACAATGGAGACCCTAGGGCAGAAAGAGAGGGCAGCATGACATTGAGTAGACTTAAAACATTTGGCACTGAAAGGGTTGAACTTGACTTAAAGAAGAGCTGATGTGCAACTGAACCAGTACGGAGATGTAAGGTTGTTGATCCATGGCCTACTTAGGGTTAAGTGGCCTAACTGTAGAAAGCCGTTTTTAGTTCGAAAAGCAACTCCGGCGAAAAACTTAACTTTTCCACATTTTCACTTAGCCGTGTGAGCAAGCTTCTCTATAACCTGTCTCGTTTTCGGTCAGCTAGACCGCGTATTTTTTTTAAAGCGATAAAACGATAAGTGATTAACTCACCTAAAAATCTCTGTACTGAATTTTCTACGTTACTGGTCAGTTAAACAACTCACATGTGATACGCTACTATACTTAGTCATGTGAATCTTGTCCGCCATTAGGTTTAATACGTAAAAAACTGCCCAGAAATTAAATGAAATAAAAACAGCTGACTTAAAGCTGATTAGAATTAACGTTAAAAAGTTAAAAGTTTTCATTATTCAGATCTCTCTAACTGTCAAATAAATCATCATTCTAAAACTCAAAGGTTCTCTTCTAAGTCTGTCAGTCATCATACACGTACGATGTTGTGAGAAATCTCTGTTCTCAACGGGTAGTTTTACAGGTAAGGTTTTAGCTCTCGGGTAGCCGAGATTAAATATTTGTTACTTTAACATGAGAAAGACTTTTTTACCTTTATCAAAAATGCCTGCTGGCTGTTTGTCCTGGTTGTGCACTGTTTTTGACATTAATGCCTCAGTTGAGACTACCTGGCAATACGGCGTGGCATTAGATCATGTCTACTTTTGAAACGAAAGCAGACATTCGAGTTATAGTTTTACACTTTTAATTAAGATAATTGAAAAAAGGAACTCTAAGAGCTCCACATTCCCTTATTAATTTGAAATTATTACCTTAATACAAGTGTTTTAATTTAAAAGGAGCTGACAAACATCCATTCAGTTAAATACTAATGAATATAAACGCCTGAGGGTCAGCTCTGCGTTTTTTGGCTTAACTAAACGGTTCGGCAAATTGGGTACCTTCCACTAGATTTACAAAGCCACCTGTTAGGGCATATTACCCCAATTTTATAGGGCCTGCTGTCTTGTAATAGATAGAAATAATATTCCAGACATAGGCCATCTACCTTTTTCTAGTCTTTCCTGATAAAAGTTTTGGAACAGAACCAAACACGATTTAAAATTGCAAACTGTAGGTGATGTAAGTTTATTATGCGAGTAGACTAGTTAAGTGCAATAATTGTTATCACGCTGTGTTTTAATGCCGGTTATAAGCGCCCCACATCTGGAAAATGTCAGATCTTTAATTATTATTATTGAACAAAAAAAAAGAACAAAACAACAGATAAGGTTAACTCGTCTCTACTTTCCCTTTCAGAGGACTAAACAGTCATTCAGTCTACAACAGGAATATGGCAAACTATATATAGTTATAGTATATATATAAAAAAAACTGTTCAAGGTGATCAGTTAGGCCAGGGCCAAACGACAACCTTTTCATGAGTCGAACCAAACTTAGTGGGTTAAATTCATGAAAGTTCGAAGTCTTGGGGCGGGTTAAGTTCGCCTGAATGAGGTTTGCTCGTCCAACACGTTCTGTCCGTCTGCTTCAGATAGATATAAGGTCTGATGATCATCTCTGGGAAAAACATCGATCTTCACATGCGACGAACAAAACTGATAAATTAAAAATTTGTATGATAATGAAAATTTATTAAAATTGCTGTTTGGTCTGGTTCATTTGATTTGTTCGACGAGTCCTAAGTTCGAGGTCTAATCCAACAGGCGATCTTACCTTAATTTGGGTCGACCCAAATTAGAATTTGGTTCGTCTCATGAAACGTTAGACGTTTGGCCGAGGCCTTAGAGTGATTTTTTCTCAGGTGACTCATGTTTATGCAGTCAGAAACCTGCACACAAGATCTAAGCTACTTACAAAGAAGAAAACCAAATTGATCACATTATACAGTCTTTTTTACTGGTGACACAATTCATTCAAATGTTACATGAAGTAATGAAGACGCATAAGGTGAAATGGCATTAACCGTCGAAGTTTGTTATTACACTGAAACTCCACACTATTAAAAATCTTTCCATTTCTCAAATTTTATGTCATTGTATCGACCGTTATCAACCTAAGGGATATCTCTGTTAACTTGGAAAACCCAATGAGAATTCAAGGAGTAACATTGTAGCTCGAAATTTGGAAGCAACTCCTACACTCGACGCATTCAATCTTTGAAGAAAAGATACTTTAGTGAAACAAAATCGATATAAACTTTTCAAAAGATGCTACAGTAAATGCTTGTGTCCAGCCGTAGGGCTCTCTCTCATCATTTTACGTTAAGACAATGTCGATTCCTAACTTTTATCCTCCGTCAAGGAGACAAACAGAGCCTAACCCGTTTTTTAACCCTCTTCAGAAAACGATAAGATTGTCTTGACAAAATAAGTTACTCCTCTCTAGTAAAACCATTTTTTGCCAATTACCTTGTAATCTAATCATTTAATACCTAAACTGACTGAATGACCTAGACTAGACTGAACTGAAGACTTCAAAGCTTTAGGGCGTGGGAAGATCCACTCCCGCGACCTCAAGATGTTTCAGCAAAGAAAAGCCGACCATAAATTCAGGTAACGCTTTTACAAACAGATCATTAGAACAAGGTTAGTAGAGTTCTACTTCTCCCTGATCAGTTCAAAGAATTATCCTGATACAATATATTTTCAATTGAAAGGAGCTGACAAACATCCATTCAGATGATGAATAGATGAAATATAAACTTCTGAGGGCTCAATTGTTGTCTGTTAAATAACTTTTTTTGGAACTGTTACAGTAACATCTGGTTGGGCATATCGAGCGTATTTATAGGTCCATATTCTGGTGATGAAAAATAATAATAATTTTCCACATACAAGCCGCGCCTTTACCTAGTCTTGTGTAATACACGTTCTTCAACGGCTCCAATCAACCTAATTTTATAATCAAAACTAGAAAACTGAGTCGGCTACACTGCGAGTAGACTGCGGAACTAGTACTGCGATAATTATTATCAAGCTAGCGTTATTAAATGCCTGTTATTAACCTCCTCTCCACCACCGCATGCTGGAAAAAGTTATAAATGAAATGGGTCACAATTTCACTCTTTGTCTACATTCCGGTTGTTTATTAATGAGAACAGTTGTTCAAGAAATGTAAATGCAATGTACGGTGTAATTGTCATTACGGCCCTCAAGTTCATGAAATTTGAGCCTGCAAGCTTGAAGAAGAGTGAGCTATTATGGAGATATAGGTCAAAATAGAAGAGATGGAGATGTAAGGTTGTTGATCCATGGCCTACTTAGGGTTCAGTGGCCTAACTGATAAGGAAGTAAACGACTCGGTCCCACGTAGAAAGCCGTTTTCAGTTGGAAAAGCAACCAGCAAAACTTAACTTTTCCACGTCAGTTTTCACCTAGCTGTGTGAGCAAGCTTCTGTATAACCTGTCTCGTTTTGGTTCAGCTAGACCTTATTTTTAAAAACGCAATAAAATGATAAGTGATTAACTCTTCTAATCAGCTCTGTACTTAATTTTCTACGTTATCAGTCAGCTAAACAACATACATGTGATACGATACTATACTTAGCCAAGGGCATCTTGTCTGCAAATAGGTAAAAAATTGCGCAGAAATGAAATGAAACAAAAAACAGCTGACTTAAGTGATTGGAGTTAACGATAAAAAGAAGATAAAAGTTTTTGTCAGTCAAAGTTATCTAATTGTCAAAGAATTACTTACTTTAACTCAAAGATTCCCTCTTAAGACTGTCGGCCATCATACACGTACGATGTTGTGAGAAAAACTCCGTTCTCAAGGGGTAGCTTTATGGTAAGGTTTTAGTTCCGGGGAACCGAGATTGAACAAGTTGAATATTTGTTACTTTAACATGAAAAATAATTCTGATCTTTACCTTTATCAAAAATGCCTGCTAGCTCTTTGTCCAGGTTGTGCACCGTTTTTGACATTAGTGCCTCAGTTGAGACTACCTGACAATCCTGCGTGGCATTAGATCATGTCTACTTTTGAAAGGAGAGCAAATATGCGAGTTATAGTTTTACACTTTTAATTAAGGTAATTGAGAAAGAGAACTCTAAGAGCTCTACATTTCCTTAGTAATTTCAAATCATCGTCTTAATACGAGTATTTTAATTTCTAAGGAGCTGACAAACATCCATTCAGTCAAGAAATACATGAATATAAAACGCCTGAAGGTCCGCTCCGCGTCTTTTTTTTTTTTTGGCTTAACTTAACGGTTCGGAAAATTGGGTACCTGCTACTAGATTTAAAAGCCACCTGTTAGGGCATATTACCCCAATTTTATAGGGCCCGCTGTCTTGTTACAGATAAAAATAATACTCCAGCCATAGGCCATGTACCTTTTCCTAGTCTTTACTGATAAACGTTTTTGAACAGAAACAAACACAATTTAAAATTGACAACTTTGTAGGTCAAGTAAATTTATAATGCGAGTAGACTGCTTAAGTGCAATAAATTAATTGTTAGCACGCTGTATTTTAATGCCGGTTATAAGGTGGTTCGACCCAGCATTTTTATAGGCACACCCTCCACCTTTGAATCTCTTATACTTAAACTAATCTATCTGTATTGTAAAACGATTAGGACACATGGATTACACTTAAACTAGACTTTATTACGGTATTATTTTTTGGGCGATCGGAATAAACGTCACGTGGCAATGACGTCACAATGTTTTAAGCTCTAAATCGAATTTCAGCCCTGTTCGCCACGGCACTTTCTTTCGAAATGCTCTACGCCACGTATTCTTTGGGTAAATGTCTTCTGCTGTGCGAAGTTTCAAAAAAATCTATAAAAGGGAATTTGGAGATATCTTGGAATTTCTATAAAAAGGTATAAATTATGCATGCGCACAGGCCCTGCATGCACTGAAGATTGGACTTACTGCAGACAAATTTGCTACTTTTTGGATGTTTCCGAGAAAGGTTTCATCACTTATTCGTTTTGCAAATGACCGTTATACACTCTAGAAACCGCTGAACGCAAGTACACCTACGCGATTTCGAAACACATGAAAACGGGTAAAACGCAATGCTGAGCGCTTTTTGTAATTTCTGAGGCTACTTTCACGAAAACAGCGATTAAAACAAAATTCGTCGATAGATTTTTTTAAAACCTTTTTTAGTATATTAATTGATCCGTGTACCATTACATCCCCGAATCTCGTGTCGATTGAAAACTTCTAAAGTTGTCTAACACTGGCGCAAAAGTGAGTAAATATAATAAATAATCGTTTTACAATAAGGACCGATTTGTTTGAGTATAAAGCGATTCAAATATGGAAGGTGTGCCTATAAAAATACTGGGTCGCGCACCTTGTAAGCGCCCAACATCTAGAAAATATGTTACAAATTATTTTAAAATGCAAGTCCCCAAAATTCCAAAAAAAAAATTTCAACGCAAACATTTACCACTTCACTTTTAGTAACCGAACCTGCTTCCTACTAAGATCCTATAGGTAGTAAATAACTTGGCCGCATGAGAAAAAAATGGGGAGAAAATTGGCAAAAAACGGAGTGGAACGGCATAAAAATTCGGCAAGGGAAGCCGCCATCCTATCCCCTCCCCAGACTGCCGCTCTGCCCGCCGCTTCGCTCACCGATTCTTTTTTCGCCTTTCTGGCCAACTACGGAGCTTGGTCCCAGGCTATTTTTACTTTTACGACTGTATCAGTAAACTTTTGTGTAGAATCAGTCTATGTCAGGTCTTCAATTATTATTGCACAAAAAATGAACAAAAACAAGTAAGATTAACTCGGCTCTCCTTTCCTTCTCAACTAAAGAGCAATTCTACAACATTAATATGGCACGCTACAGGGTGTCCCAAAAGTTCGTTCCTCTAATTTCATGCACTATAATTTTTGATCAAAACTTATTTTTACATGAAATTTCTAGAAGATGTTTATTTCAGAATTTCAGTAACTGGCATGCCCTTTTTGTTTTTGTTTTTGTTTTGTTTTTTTTTTTATCACATTCTGTAGCCGTTACCGCATGGTGTGGGACATGGCGTGTAGACCCACAGATGATCCATTTTGAGCTTTTTTATCACCTGGTGCGCAGGAGCTAGCTCAACCCCCAAACAACATTTGTTCACTTTCGGCAGCTGGCATTCATCTAAGAAAGATAATCATCCCGGTCCCCTTCTACAGCAAGGCTTTTGTCATGACTTCGCCAGAAATTTGAGACGAGCTGAGCGTTACTTGGCAGATTAAGTAGAGGTTTTTTTTTAGTTTTGCCGTCTCAGGAGCCTCCAATTTTAAACATTCGTTCACTTTTCATGAACCTGTGCTGGACTTGGCTTGCTTATGTGAGAGCTTCCTGGTCGAGTCTCCTATTTTGTATCTAGCCTTCTTCTCTATTTTAGCCGCTTTATTCTGGACTCTTGGTCTTCCCCTTCGTTTCTTGCCTTCAAAACCTTCATTACTCCATGATCATTTTACCACCCAACATTCGGATTTTCCCAGTTTTTTTAGCAGTTATTACAACAGATAAGCCAGCAAATCGAAGTATACATGCTTATGCTCTCACGTAGCGGAACGTTTTTGTGAAAAGGGGGTTCATCTTTCATGATATTAAGAAAATACAAGGAAGGAATTCGAGCAATTCGGACTATAAAATACAAAAAATATTTGACTGGAAAATACTCGCGCACGCGCACCTTTGGCGCGGAAGTACACAAATCGAATATTCGAGTCAAAAGATGGCACAACAAGTATGAAATTAGTGAATTAGATTGAAAGACACAACTTTTATTTAAATGATTTGCTTACCAAGTCCAATCGTACTGAAATACGGACTTATAAAGTAGAGGAACGAACTTTTGGAACACCCTGTGTATATAGCTAATCACATCGCACGGGTATGATTGAGTTTGTCGAATGTGACAATATTATTGGACAGAAATGAAAAATTAAACAGCTGACTTATTACTGTATGTAACAAAAGTTAAGAGATGTTATCAGTCAAAGTAATCACTTCAGTATTATCTCGTAAATAATGAACTCTGATTTTAGACGAAGTGACTTGACGGTCATACGCGCAATAAAATCAATGAAAATACCTACTTTATGTTGGTTTACGTTGCGTTGTCGAAATTTTTGCATTGATGCCTCAATTAGTTCTAACTGGTAATCCGGCCATTAGACAGCGTCTACTTCAATTTGAAAAGAAAAGCCGACATTCCAAGTCATATTTTCACACCAGTTGGCCTGATTAACAGAGGGAACTCAGAACCCACTCACAGTTCAACTTTCCCTTACAATCCACTTTGAACAATTATCTTTATACTTCCCTACAAAGAAGAAGCTGACAACATCTCGAAACATCCATTAAATGATGAATGTTAAACGCCTGAGGGTCCGCTCGTTTTTGGCTTTTATATAGCGTCTGCTAATTGGGTACTGACCTACTTATAGACTGACACGGACATCAAGCAATTCTGTCCAATAAAGTACTTAAACATATGAAAAAATGCCAAGGTAAGCGAGCCACTGATACTTGACGACAAGAAAATGCGAATTACTTTAATAATTGTAAGTCAAGAATATAAATTTCACCTCTATAGCTTAGACGAGAAAATTCAAGGAGCTTAATTTTTAGGTAAAAACGCAGCTTTCTGGTAATTAACAAAATTTCCGGATATAATTTCTTGAGCGAAAACAAACAAACTTTTCAACTAAGAGTAGGAAAACTATAATGCAACTTTACTAAATAACGTTGGTTACTTTATCGTGCTGTTAAAATTCCGGTGGTTACCTGACTGCCCTTAGCATCCCCGGATATAGCCGCCCCATTTTGAACTTAGTCCACCCTAGAACTCCGTACCCCTTGCAAGCCCCGGAGCTGGAGGTTCATCACCACGTGTATCAGATCCCCTTTGAAAGGTTCAATTCATTTAGATTATTTTTTTACAAAAAAAGAAACTTATAACTCAGTAAAGACGAACTCAAAATAACGACAGCGCTAGTAAAGCGCGCTCAAATGCGGGCAGGAGAGAGGATATCGAGAGAAAACATAAAAACGACACAGGGATTTCTACACTGCATTCTGTTTCGCATTGATCATGAAAACTTACTCAGAGAAATTTTACTGAAACAACAGAATTTTACTGGAGAGCAAGTTAAGAAAATCTATCATAGTTCGATGTTGCGGCACACAAGATAAGGCGAGAACAACAACAAAAAAAGCAAGATTCCCATAAATTTCTCATTGCACAACATAAATAGCAACTGAGTAGCAAAAAGTTACTGAGGAATTTTCACTTGAATCGTAGAATTTCATGCTGACCAGTACTAGGTCTAAAAGTGAACCGAAGTTGTTTCGGCTGGCTTTGGATAAGATTTACCGTTGGAAAATTAAGATGACACAACTGTCAAGACTTCGTTAGACATACGAATATCCAAAGAATGATGGATGAAAGGAAACGAGAAACAAATTTGTTGATTGAAAGCTAAGTCAGTAGTTACTTCTGTTTCAACTGATAAGAAAGTGATACTACACGCGTACTTAAGGCACATATCATGTTAAAGAACCTTTACTTATGATGTTTATTTTTCTTGACATCTAAAACTTGAAAAATAAATCATAATCAATAATTCATCCAGAACCGGCCCGATAAATTCAACATGCTCCTGCCAAACGGAATGTGTTGAATCAGCTTATTTCATCGCGAGTTGCTCAATAAACACCTAAACTGGTATCAGAATTTCAGATTTGCTGATAACGATGCGTGTTGCTCCAAATATTAGGTAATGATAGCCCTGGGATTTATATTGCCCTTCTTTGTTGCAATGTAAGCAGTTTTCGGTCCAGAATGTTCCGCAATAAGTGAAGCTCGTTAATAATTCAGCCTGCTTGTATAACCTTTGATCAGCATAACCATAACCAACATTCATCTGACTTACATACGGGTTGAAACAGAATTACACAAGAACCGAAATAGCAAATGCACATGTATTGAACAAGCGATGCGAAGAGGAAGAAAGTAATGAAAAGAGAAAAGAAAATAATTCACTAAGACTTACCCTGGTTGTGTCCTTAAAGTTTACCAGGCCTTACGGAATTCTTACTCTCAAAAACGCGGCTCTGGAGTTTTAATAAGACTCTTTAGCTTCCTCTATGAAACTGTTTGAATTCATTGACGAGACATTGTCGACAGATAGGGTAAACTTTTTACAACTTCGCAACAAGCTGAACGGTGAAATGACGTCCTCGAACGGTCTCCGTGTAATGGCCCGAATTCTTGTAAAGATTCAATATCGAGGAATTCAAGACGTTTGTATACCTGCGGTTAAGATTGGTGAACCGTGTTGAAAAAAATTTCTTACGCCGCAAAGTTCATAGATGACCTGATCTTAATCATGAATATTCAATACGGCGGTGACTGAGAGATGTATGATTCTTAGGTCTCGCTGTAGGACATCAATCACAATGATTGTCTTCAACTTTTCTTGCTATTAACTGGTGGCGAGCTTTATTGAAAAACCTGGTTATCCGCTTGAAGGGGAGCAAGCCTGCGGATCGAAACATATCGCTTCGAGGTTTAAGAAGTGGAAACAAAAAATATTGAAAACTAGAGGCAAGGTATTCAAGAACCAGTGGTTTCCTGCTCTACGCAAAAATCTACAACGTTTGAATCAACTGCTAATCAGAGTAATTAAAATCATTTTAAGAAGCCGCTACGAAGAAAAGAAATTTGTGAGTAATTAATTTTAAATACATTTGCATGACAAATGTAGCTAGTTTTCTTTTTTGCTCTACAGTCGGTCTTTTGGTTGCAAATTAATCTCGGCCTTTGTTGTAGTGCAAGACAAACATTCGGCGAATAGAAAGATTAACCCTCTACTGTAGACACAAAGAATCTTTATCAGTCGAACTAAAAGTTTATAAGTATGTCACGTCCGCGGAACTTTAAATTCAACACGTAACAAAGGGAGTATTTGACAAAAGGTTTTAAACTTTATCTGAAATATATGACCAATATTTTTTATCTGACCTCGGCATTCAACTATCGAGTTTTTACAAACTAAACCATTAATACCATACAACGATTTGTAAAATCACTGACTGAAAAATTGTACCTTCCTTATAGAGCAATAAACATAAAGCAATAAAATACTGGACAATTTTCGTATAGGTTTTTGCAAGAGAGGATCCTCCCTTGGTTATGGCAACCAGGAAATCAAAGAAATAAAGCTAATTTTAGTTTGTTAACAATATAGACATACAAAGGAAGGCCCATCTGAAAAATATCACGGATAAAAGCACGCCATATACCCCGTTATTGACTCAAGAATTGTCAGCAAATGTACACTTTACCCTTTTCTCAATAGTTCTTTGCACAATGGGTACAGAAGAGGATTTCGGTTTTGACACTAGTCAAGTCGAAGTTCCGGTTTCAACTCACTTCAAGATTTTACTTAATTTGAAAGGTTTTTTTTCTTTGAGAAAGAACTGTTTTATTTACATTATTGGTAGCGAATAGTGTTTTATCAATATATATAAAGGAATTTACACCTTTTAAAAAGGTTTTTTATATGGACAGAAAAACTGTTAAGCCATTTGAAAGTCTCGTTAAACAATAAAGTTCATTTGCATAGGAAACACTTTTTGCCGACTACTTTACTTGGTAAAACAGAATTAAATCAACAAACGCTTCCTTCTTCAAACTGTAATAGACGCTAAAAATATTGGAACATTCCGTGCGTTTTACGCCAGATCACAAGTTAACAGGTGCTATTACACATAAACCCCAGGAGGCAGAAAAACTAATCATATTACCACAAGAACTGGCGCGAATGACATCTTGTCCTTCGCTTCAATTTACTGTATTTTAAAAGCTTTGGGGGCCCCGAAGGCGGGGGGGGGGGGGTGATCCTTTTTGGGGGTGCCAAAGAGTTTTTTTTTGTTTTTGTTGTTTTTTTTTTGGAAAGAAAACGTTTTGGTGTGAAAATGGGTATAGATTGCAACCGTTTGCGCTTGAAATAGAGTTAGATTCCGTGCTCTCTTTAAGCAGGGAAAATTCACGTATTTCGGCCTGAAATAGGCTAAGGTTTTCTGGAGGAAAGACGCACCTTCTCCTCCCCCCCCCCCCCCCCCCCCCCCCCACAAAAAAAATAAATTGTTTAAAAGCACCTTCCAACGCCAAGAAGTAAGCTGACAATTCTTATCTCTGGTATAAGTAATAATAATAAAAATAATAAACATCATAAAATAGACAGATCGGTTAGATAAAACAATTAACGTCTGATGAACCGTCCATTTATTACTGAGTTATGTATAATATGATCAAATGAGATGACAGATGAAGTCAATGTACTATGGTGCTGTTTCATGGCTGAAAGTTGTGCTCAATCTGATTGTCCTTTATGCAATTAAACGCTCAAGTTCTTTCTAACTACATCTTTGAACTGAAACGTTTTTGGCAATCACAAGAGCAGATAGCAGGAATTACTGGCTAGACTTCTGACTAATTAAACAGAGGAATGCAATAACCTTTCACTGATGGGCACTCAAATTTAGAAATATGAATTGGGTATGATTATTGATCATCTCTCTCTTGTTTCTCTTTCGAAATCAAGTCGTTTCGAGTTCTATAGTTTTTTAATCGATAGTTAAACGTTGAGTAGAGAGACTAATGCTTTTCTATCTTTTTCTGTACGACAAGGTAAACTCAAAACGGTAAAACTGTTTACACTTACCCAGACTTACCGCTATCAGCGCTGTTATCTCAGGGCTGCCAGTCTGAAAACCTCATCACTTGAATCACTCGATCATATGAAGTCGTTTATGAAGTCTTTGTTCTAACTTGCGTGCGCAAAATAATATATGAAGCCTCAAATACCCGTACTGCTTTCACCAGCCAAATCCTCGTGCCGATCACTGTATAAGCTTATATAACCGGAATCACATTGCTCCTTGAAACCTGTCGCTCTTCATTACCGAGCACCGTAAAAGGGTTCATCAACTCTTGTGCCCAAGTTACTATCAAGCAAACAGTTGCAGGATATTGCCTTGTAATTCGCTAGCTCAGCGACTTTTACCAAACAATAGAGGGAGTCCCAATATACAAGATATGCTTCCTTGCGCTTGATAACCTCGAAACAAAAGGTTGGTCGCCCCCGCAATTCAGATTGCTTCAATTCCTTCGGCGGTAGGTAGCTTCCGGTTGAAAGGACCAGCAAACATCCGGTGATATGTTTAATAGTTATGAGACTTAAAAGGTCGCAAAATCTGTTAGTTTTGAAACTTAACTATACCAATGTAGGAAGATGAAACACGCCAAATTTCTCTAGCTTGGAGCATTAATAACGACGTGTCCCTCTTAGACCAGGCCTGCTCTTAGACACAACGTATCTTTTCTGTCTTTTCTCACCCGCCGTGACAATTGTCTCAGGTTTCTTAACTTTTTATTTCCTCGCCTCGATTTGCATATCGTTTGGATGAAATTGACCTCGAAATTATGTGCTCAAAATAGTATTAGATCGCACGAATTTTTTTACCTGTGTACAATCGCAACATCTATCAATTCCAAGTGCGGTGGCTTTGGTTTTCTTTTGAAGGGTTTCATATCTACTTTCATCTAAACAAGCTTTGTAAAAAGTACAAGTGTTCAGACGCGTGGCATAATTAGATTCCTGTTTGCGTGATTCCCGCGGATTTTAGGCATAGAGGACCTTGGTATTTGACTGAACAGTCGAAGTTATGAAACAGGTTTTCAAGAGAACAAACGCTTACTGTAGAAAGACGGAAGATCTTTCTTTCTTTCCTCTTTGTTTTTCAACTCACCCTCTTTCTCGTATTTTTCCTGTTCTGTTTTGGCTTATCCCTGCGCGGGCCTCAGTATTCCCTTCTACAAAGCCTTTTTTAAAATAAATTGAGTCGAGATGAGGTTGTGACACACAGGCCCCAGTAAATTATGCGCTAAAGCGAACCGAGTGCATTAAAATCTTTCTTGGTCCTCCAATAACCTAAAACACCAACCCTAGCCTGGGGTCCTTCAAAATGTGAAATGTGACGAGTTATTTGGTTCAAAAACCCCTCAAAAACAAACTTTTGCTCAATATCTAACCGTTCGTTGACAGGCTTAAATTCAAAGCCCACTGAAGAAAAAAAAAGTGAATTGCTTGTTCTTTAACCTATGAACAGGATCTCGGCTACTGAGGGTGAGAAGGCCTCGAATGCAAAAAGCAAACGGCGACGCCTTTTGCCCTCAATTTTCCCCTCGGCTTGCGGAATTCGCAGGCTACTCGACTCGCATCCCTGCTCGCGGCCTTTTTTCCCAATCCTATGCAGGAGGTCTGTTTATGAAAAGATATTTTGGTGGGAAAAGAAGTGACTCCTAGACATCGTATTGCGTGGCGGCTAACACGGAAATGAGTTTCTTGTCTATCTTCTCGTCAGCTTTGAGCTAAGCCCTTCCCAGCACATTATCAGTTTCGACCTGTTCAGTTTTTTTTAAGTATTGTCAGTTGCCTGAAAACCTGTCAGAAGATAGTTTGTTTCTACACTGAGTTATTACATATCTTTACAGTTTATTGTACAGTTTTTCATTTCTCAGAGTGACAGCCGAGTAAAATGAGTCTGTTATTCACTGATCTGTCATGGTTTTGACTATTTAATCAGGTTTTTTTTTTCTTTGAAAACTTTGATTTAAACCAAGAGAAGGATATCCTCTGTTGGTTTGAACTCATGACGTAACATGAGCCTATAAGACCTCAGAAACGGCTGTAAACTGTGCCGTATAAAAACATGCAGAAAGCTGTTCACAAGTGACAACAAAACCGGAATTCTTCCAAAAAGTAATGAAAACGCCGGCAAGATTTTTAAAATCCCTTGTTTCATTTTTTTTTTAGTCTGTTTCCTTCTTTTCAATTCACTGTTCAGGTTTCCTTGCTCTAGATGCCCGACTCTTGTTCGCTTGCTACAGTTCCAATTCTTTAATATTTGTAGACAAAACTTTTTAATGTGTGTGTGTTAAGAAAGAAGACTTCCCCTTGAAAAGGTCCCCCGGCATGGATTAAGAATCAGCAGAAACAAAACAGGAAAAAGGAAGTACAACTCTAAATCTGTTATTTCAGAACTTTCTCGACACGTTCTGTACAAACAATGAGGAATGTGCCAAGTTACGCTCCAGACACTCTATCTTCTGACGACTTGATTATCCAATTACCCTCATAAATTACACCATTAATATGTTTATTCAAAATACTACTACTAAACCAGAAGGGAAAACCGATGATGGCAACACGATCAGAACAGTTCTTCTCTTCAAAGATCAGATAGCCGCTAACGCAGTTTGTCGGCGATTACGTGATCTCAGCAATAAGATTGCCGGCACTTTACAGCCTAGTTTTGTGAGCAAAAAATTCGAGCACGATCTTAAGCCAAAAGAAATTAAGCTGAGTATTGTAAGTCAGCATTGCGTTGTTTAAAATTTGCATGTGATCTGTGTGATGCAGATTATTTTGGCTACACAGCCCCGGCGACACCTTCCGTCATCGTATTGCTGTATTCAGCTATCGGTAAACATTTTTAGAAGCTCACGGTGACAAAAATATTCTTAATGAGGGCCAATTTCGTGTTCTCAAGAAGTGTCACGGCCAAATTTGAGTGCCCCATTTATGAAATGCTACCGCATCAAAGAACTGAGGCCTAGCCTTAACACACAGAGTGACTCCATCAGCAACTCTTTTAACTTGTAACATATATTTATAGTTACTTTCCTTTTTAATGAACTATTGGTTTTTTTTTGTATTTATAGAACATACATATTTTATTTCTTTTAACTGGTAACGTCGAAACGTCGTGTAATTTTTAACTCCTATTCGTAATCATTCAGACCTCGTTTTAAATTTTTTATATCTTAAGTGGCTAAGCCACAGTGTTGATTGTAAGCTGGTTACCAGTCCTTGTTTATTTCTAGTTAATGTTTTGCCACACTTTTCCGAGCAGTTACCCGGGGCGAAATAATGACTAGTTAAAATGACTATCTGCACTAGCAGCTTTGTTTGGCCAGTCACTGTTGGTTCATTGTATTGAACACTTCCCACCTGGTATACTGTTCTGCGGTCGATAATGCACTGATTTAGTGTTAATAACTGAGTGTTCAAAAACCATCTGAAAAAACCGTGGCAGGATTAGCTCAGTCGGTAGGGCGTTTACTCCTTTAGTAGGGGTACGACAGGGTTGTAAGCTGATTGTAAATGACATTGTTGATATATTTGACTCTGTGATCCCTTGATCATGAGAGAATGCAAAATCAGTTATTCACTATATGCAGATGATCTTCTCCTGCTTTCCGAATCAGAACATGGTTTGCATGAGATGCCTTGATAAGTTGAATTGTTACGTTAAGAAATGGCAAATGAGGATAAATATAAAGAAGACAAAAGCTATTATTTTCGGTAAAAGTGGTAAAAAATTTAGAAGTGAATTCAAGCTAGGAAACCAGCCAATCCAAGTAACAGATAGTTGCGTCCACCTTGGAATAACTTTCACGCCTCCTAGTTCTTTTTCACTGGCCCAGAAAAAGCTATATTATAAAGCCACCAAATCTCTTTATGGTTTCCTGTCAGAGGTAAATATTTACAATGGTGCATCTGTCTCAGCACTTCTTAAACTTTTTGATTCTCTTGTGAGCCCAATGCTTTTGTACAACTGTGAAATTTGGGGTTGTTTTTTAAAATCAGTCGGGAATAACTATGAAAAATTTGTCTCGAGAATTTTTGATGAACGAATAACACCCGAGAATATGCAAAACAAGGTATGCAAAATGGCCTTAGGGGATCACTCTAAAGCAAGTAACCATGCATGCTGGACATGCTGTGAAGGGAGAACTCGGACGTTTTCCTCTTCATCTTATTATTTACACTAGAATTTTTAAGTACTTCTTAAGGTTACTTACCGTACAAAATAACCAAATTTTAAATAGCACCCTAGAGATAAAAGGGCCATTTTAATAATGTAGGTAAACATTCATGGTTTACTACGTACTGTAAGACACAGCTAAGACACCTATTACACTTTACCAAATCAGGAGCCGATTACCGCTCCTGACCAAATTAATTAAATCTTCCACATCTTGACTACAGGACAATTCCTCACCTGGTTAGAATGTTTAAAAGAAATTTGTTTAAAGAATAGCAGGAATATTGGTCAAAAAATTTGAACAAGGATAAATTCGACTCCTCAGTTGGAAATAAATTAAGTCTGTATAGTGAACTGAAAAACGAAGTCAGATTTGGATCTTATCTGGATTTAATAAAGAACGTTAAGACAAGAGTGGCAGTAATCTGACATTCTGACAACGCGGGTGGAAAACCTACACGCGGTTTCTCATTCCATTCAACACAAAACATTCAGGGCCAAATATTTAGTTTAGCCTGCAGAGTTTGACAAAACCGCGTTTTCTGAGTCATTTTCAATTTGCCCAACGATTTTACCTAAACATCATTTATGGTGAAAAGTTTTACGAAGGCATACAGAGAGGACTAGAAAAACTTTTATCTTCTTAAAACAACCCACCAACGACTGAGATCTGGAGGTTCAAAGATTCGTTAAATCGCGGCTTAAGTTAGACTTCGTTCAAATACTTGGCCCTTAGTGCTTTGAACCACGCCTAAGACTTTGGAAATAGAGTGAAGGAATCGCTTAAAAGAACTACGAATTCGAAGTGGGCTACACTCACGAAAAGTCGAATTGTCCCGCATATATGTCAAATACTTTCATGCCTTTGTTAGCACTCTCAACTATGTCTGTCCCATCGATGCAAACAATGACAAAAAAAGATGAAGTTGGGATGGGGATGGACTGGATGGAGAACTTTCCACCTGTTTGACAACGAGCTATAAGAAGCGAATCAACTCAAGTCAAAGAGGGATCTTTACCACTAGCGTCACGGGACTAGGTAATGCTATTTGCTATCTTTTTAAAAAGCTAAAACTTTTTTTGCATCAATTGAATTCCAAAAGTAATGGTCCAGTTTTGTTAATTAAGACTTTATTTTGGCATTGATATTGTCTCCCTTCGTCTGTTCCAATGGATTGCAAAGGTTGAAAATGGATTGAAACTTAGGCCAACAACAAGATACAGGACACATACAGTAATTTCAGCCAGATAAGTACATGACTGATTCAGACAATGAAAGTGACGAAGAAGGTGACTTTTAAGTAGTTTATGGCAGGACATTGATGCATGACCAGTTCGGGAAGATCGGTACGAGATCATCACTGGTGCGTCTGTATCTATGAGGCTGTTGTCATAATGATGGTTATACGACTTGGATCTAATTTGTACTTACAGCAAAAATTGGTAAATAGGTGTCTTAATAGCTATTGCTTACCCATTTTTGCTACTTCGGTTAGATAATTATGTTTTTTTTTCCATATTTTCAGTTACTTATAAATTGTACTAGTGGCGGAGTTTATGTGATTTCATGTAAATTTATACCTTGATTTTAGAAGGGCCTACCCTCAAAAGTGATTGACTTGCTGAAGTAAAGAAAATTCGGGTTATGGCAGAATAACATTTCCTGTAGGAAAGTGAAACTTAATAGCTAACCAAAATTAGTAGTTAACTGAGAATTGGCCAAAAAATAGTAGTTAACTGTTATTTGGCCGAAAAATTAGTAGGTAACTGAGAATTGGGTACCCCCATTAGCACCCTCATTTAACTTTCTTACCATATGGGTAGTGTGGAAGCCGTACATAGCCAAGTAATTTTTCTTTTATGATAATATTCAATATACAATTGTTGTTCCTTTCTTTCTTTCTTTCTTTCTTTCTTTCTTTCTTTCTTTCTTTCTTTCTTTCTTTCTTAACTTTTATTTTACTTTTTTCATTGATTATTGTTTTGGTACTGAAATCTTCATGTCGAAGATAAAGTAAATAAAGTTGTTGTTGTTACTTTCAGATGCACATATACGTCACTCCTTTCGCGTTCGAATTTTTAACCAGTGAAAGAACAGGTGCTGTTTCGCTTTGATTTTTAACCAAAGATAAAACACTGCTGTTCGTGTTTAAACCTAACACAAGACCTGACGCCAGTGAACACAAATGACCGAGAAAACTCGTTAGTACAGGGCTCTACTGGCGTCACTTTTTTCTGAGAATATGAATCACAAACGGTAACAAAGGCATTCTGCATGGGTGAGAAAAAGGGGCAAATGATTTGTAAGTGACTAGGTGTGATAAGTTTTTGACGAAACCATTTGAACATACCAAAGATTAACTCCATTTGTTTTCTGATTAACACCGGATGGACGACGACTTCCTTGTACAGACAGTCTTTTTCAGCTCAGTGTAAATATTTCTTTTCTTTGTTAAAATAAAACATTAAACTCGCTGAATGCTGCGTGATATAATTGCTGAACACGAGCACATTCCATATTAAGTATGTAATGAAATTACTAACAATAAAGCAGACGATTGATCATTCAATAATTATATAAATGGTTCACCCTTATCAACCACAAAAAATAAACATCTTAACTAACCGGTAACCGCATAAACACGCAACTATTCAAGCCGAAAAAAGAACAATTATCACATTCCGTAGTTTAGACACATTTTCCTCGTAGAAAGAGTTCCTTTGTGGAATTATAGTTTCTATGCGCGATGCATCATTCTTTACTGACAAGGTACCGGCTCCTGACAAAGTAGTTTTTTGTTTTTTGAATTACTGTGAATTGTGTTAAAAATGGGTTAGTGTCTGATATTTCACTTCGCAGACTGCCCTTTTGTGTTTCGTTAAGGCGAAATAGAATTGATTCGAGGGAAAGTCGATACGTACATACGGAAGAACACAACCCTCACTGCAACGTCAATCCCACCTAATATAATCTGACTGCAGCGGGTTTTCAGGTCACGACCACTGTGATACAATGATGAAAACACAAACTGCAACTTACATAAACTTTTGACCAAATTTGTTTCCCGGAAAGTTGAAAAATTCGTCACCGATTTCCTGATTCAGATCTAACAGTCGTTGCGAAGAATCTATACTATAGCGTTTGTTTTTCAATGCCTGCTTCAAGCCCATGAGAGATTTACAGACCTTTTCTGACATCCGCATCACCGTCAGCAATAAACGAAAACCATTCATATATGCTGGTCTATTTTTATATGCTTTTCCTTTCGGTCACATTTTTAGTTTCTGGATTATCTATATCCCTGCCCAACAAAAAGATTGCACAAAAATATTTCGTGAGATAATTTTACTAAAAAGTTGTCTGGTTTCAGCGCTTCTTCTGGCTCCCGAGAGACCCAAGCACACATACCGTAAATCCTCTATTAAGCCCCCCCCCCGGAGCTTATTTATTTTAAGCCCATGTTGGGGGGGGTGCTTAAAAGAGACGGGGAGCTTATTTGAGAGGGGGGTTTATTTAATTTAGAAAAGACGATGGTATCAGTTCTCCATAAAGAAATACAAAGTGAAAAAGCTCAATAACAAGAAGGTTGGAGGTCATGCAGCCGAAATCAAATCCGAACTTCCAGTTGGTAAATCAGCAGAACCACCCGGGATCAGCCCACACAAAGTTTTACAGACGTGATTGATTAATACAGTCTATCATTTATCAGTAAAGAATAATTAGGGGAGGGGATGGAGGGTTATAAACTTTCTTCCCCTGAAAAGGCGGGGCTCATTAGAGGGAGGGGGCTTAATAGAGGATTTACGGTATGATCTCACACATTCCTCAGTTAAACTGCTTAAACCGTTTTTTATTTCGGACTCTTTCCTATTAAAACTTTCCGGTATTAGACTATTCGGATCGCAAGCTATGAGGAAAGACCAAGAATTTAAGATGGATGAGCACAATGCAATTTCCTTTCTGACATTAAATTTTGACTAAGCGATAATTGTTTCGTCTTCCTGATATTTACAGGCCTTAGTTCGGAAAGACACGAATTAGCTGAGTCCACAAATCTCCGCGGGAAAATTCCGTTTATAAAACAGTACTTGTTTTGGCTCCCACATCTTCCTGTTCAGTTGTTAACTTCCCGCCCCGCCGCTCTGATTGAATAAATTCGTTTCCGGAATTTATCTCCCGTCTACGGTGTTTCCATACCATGTACACTGACAAGACTGACTTCGTTCACTTGCCTAAAAATGTATGATATTGAAACTCGAGCTAGAAATTGGCACTAAACAGTAGCTACAAGACGTTGCATCTGAGTTACTTTTTTTTTCGCTGATCTATCTCTTGTAGTTAGTGAGACCAAGAGCCATAATTATGGCTCTTGGTGAGACTTAAAACAGGATCAGGGGGAAAGCTATGTTATAGATATTTTTCCAGGTCTTGTTTGGTCTTGTCGCAATTTTCTTGTTTGCCTTTTTGAGTGGAATGCAACATATACTCTAAACCTTAATTCTGAAGGCGTGAAAGGATTTCCTCTGTTATAGTTATTTATTTCTCTATTTATTTTGTTTCTTTAGTTATTCAATATTTATCTATGGTGGGGTAGAGCCGACATGTGTGACTAAGTTTTTTAATATTGGATATTGGACAACCTTTTTTTCTTGGTTAGAAAATATCACGCATTCATTTTATTCAGCCCTCTTAAAACCGTGAGCGCTAGGTTTTTGCAGTTCGTCAAATGAATAAAGATGTAGGCCAAGATGCGGTCCTCGGTATTGTTTGTAGAAGGGCGTTTCTGCACCGACTAAATTAACGATGCATTGCTAGGTAAGGCTGGGATGCGATTGGTTTGTCTAGGCTTTAAACGCCGAAATTCACAAAGTCTTACAGTATGATAAAAATAAACCTAAGGCTGAAAAGGACGGCATATAATTTTGAGCGCTGAAATTCTGTAAATTCAATACAATTTTTAACTTAACCATGAAACTATTCCTAACTCTTAACGGCAAAACTAGCCACCAAAAAGAAAAACAGCGTGCCGCCATTTAAACTGCAATTATCATACCCCAACGGAAAAGTCACAGGCTACAATTTAAGAATAATGCAAGAGTATTTTCAGCCTAAAATCGGTAGAAAAATAAGAATATTCAGCCTGGGCCGGAAAATTACGCACGTCCGCAGGACGTACACACGTAAAAATTACGCGACAGTGGAATTCTACCCTTACTCATGCAGGTGACATTTCGTGTTCTTTGCGTATTGACAAAATCATAATCATTGACAAGAAATGGATAAAGCTGTACCTATCGGATCAAAAAGACAATCATTCTGGCTTAAGTTACAACTTTTTAACATGGTTTTTCTTCACCAGGGGGCCAGGCAAAGACAATTAAACTAAATTAAGGTAAATTATAGCGTAATGAATTATGGAGTTACCTTTTTTTCATCTTTGCTTGGGCAGCGCAACACACAATTCTCTCTGATTCTTTTGTTTACTGATCCAAAATATGCTCGCAGTTGAACTCTGACTTGGATGCGTTGTTAGTTGCCCTTTATCATTAATTTGTTCAGAATAAAATTTTCGTTCGCCGTGTCTGCTTTTACCCCAAAATAGCTGGATCAATTTAGGTTTCTGCGAAACTGCCCACCTACCCCTCCCCTAAGCTAACATTAACACTTACTTCTCACTTAGGGCAAAATGTTGGCTTAGGGGAGGGGTAGGTGGGCAGTTTCTCATAAACCTAAATTTATCCAAATAATTTAATGTAATATATCATAGGATCCTATGTCAGTTATGTCAGCAAAGAAACACGCAAAAAGTGAATTTCAATGAAAGAGATTCTATTAATATATTGATTGCATAGAAGCACCAACATACCTACCCCGCAGCCTCTAAAATCCTGACGTTTGATTGGTTCAATTACTTGCCGAGTCGGGCGAGAACTTGACAACAATAGTTGTTATTAGGATGAGAAATTTTACACACATGTGCGACCACCTCCCAATAATAATGAGAAATTTTACACACATGTGCCACTTCCCAATGGAGCCTCCTAGTTTTAGTTCGACCCCTCGTACACAATCACCTCTTGTGAGCAACCCGCGTTCGGTAGCCATGCATTTGTGGCGGGGGGGGGGATGATTTCCATTGTTTTTATCCCCTTGTAGGCAATCACTTGGCACGAATGGTCGGATCTCTCGACTTATACTGGGTAAGCTTTGGAAAACAACCCCGATATAAAGAAAACTTCCTTTTTGGGCGAACATATCTTGCCAGTCCCTTGGTCCTAACAAAAATTGGTTTCAGACAACCTCGTGGGGCGACGAGGTTGGGTTTCAGACGTCGAATTTGATTCAGTCAGTATCCGAGAGACTCTCGGATAATCCTGGAGAGTTTGACTGGCAAATATTTATATTTACAAAGAAAAAGTCTGTTAAGGAAAAAAAATAGCCTGTTCAGACAGTCGAACGCAGGGGAAAAATTGACGATAGGAAAACAAACCAAGAAGAGCCTGTTCCAGGCCGTCAGATAGTGGACTGTTGCGCGTCGCTCTTACCCCCTACCCCACCCCGATCGCTGTTTTTTCTTCTCAAATCTCTTCACGCCGTCCCAACGATCTGAATACCTGGAGCAGGCTGAGGAAAAATATTTCGGATTCATGTTTAGCCTGCGTAACCGTGTAAACAAAGTTTTGGCCGAGGAGCTCGCGTTGCTCTCTCCTCTCCCCACTGACACCAGTTTGATTTTCGAACCCAGTCCCAACAGCAAGAAATGGCGTTTCACAGCAAATTTTCCCGTGTCGTTGACGTTCGTTCTTTTTTTGCTGTGTTCAGATCCCCGACAGTCAGGCGGACACGTACACTTACTTGTCAGTCGAAGGAGAGCGCCTGGTATTTCCGTTTTGCTGGACCTTTTGTTACTGGGGCTACCGCTGCGGGTGCCGGCCTTTTTGCTGCAAGTCGATTATACAACAACAATTTTACTTTCTTCGGGAATGTACATGCTGCAACTAAGGTAATTTGCTTGGATGTTGTATTTATATGTATTTATATCGGTATGGAATACTTTTGAGGCCTCAACATAACATATGTTTACGGTGGGACGTTTGTTGGCCTCAAAATTTCGATACTCATGGTAGTCTTACTCTTTTGCACTCTCAACTAAGATTCTACTTGTAGTTCTTCTGGAAGTGTGCTATTCTCTGGATCATTCGAAGTAAAAACTGAGCCATCAAATAGTGTTTTACCCGGTAGCTAGCTAGATAGCATTATTTCTATTTTGACTAGGACTTGATGCAGGGGATCAAG
>NC_133209.1:13885646-13930646 GCF_958299795.1 Porites lutea
TGCTTGGTCGGTTGTTGGTCAGTGATAACCAGTTAGCCCTCTCACTTAGTATTAACTGTAAGGGATTAGAGTAGGAGAACATCAATTTTGTGGAAGCTAAGTTGAACAAAAGACGGGAACTAGCAAGGCAGTTCCATTTCTGTAAAGCTTAAGTGAAAAACACTTTTTTATGATTGTACTAGCTGATAATTAAATAATAATGTCTTTTAGGTGTGGGAAGGTCTTGGAGTCGTGAAAACTGGACGTGTTATGCTTGGGGAGACAGATCCTGTGAGTTTAATTTTAGGCCTAGTTGATAACTTTTTTGAATTTATTTTTATTGAAATGACATGTGGAATTAACGTGTTGTACCAATATTTCTTATCTATACTACTCTTGTCAGCCATCCTTTTTTAAGTACATCTTATTTAAAATTTATTTTTGGAGTTTTTCCAATCAATATTTCCTTGCGAAGCAACGGCCAAAGGCTGTTGCATAACATGTACTGTGAAAGGTTTGAACCCAGGAGTTATTTCAAAAGTAGCTTGAGTTTGATCGTCCGAGTGAACATAGTTCTGAATAGGACTGTTGTTGCTGACAGTGACTGACGTTTCGACAACCTGTGCGGTAGTCATCTTCAGAGTCAAGGTGAGTTGTATCACGTCAGTTGATGGTATTATACTCTGGTTATTGATCTGATTGGTCAATTACGTCGCGATGTTGTTGGTCGTCTGTCAGTTAAGCCGTGATGTTATTGGCTATGAAGACTCGTAATCAGTAATTGGTGCGTTTCGATCCCTCTATTGTCACAGTTAAACAGTCGTCTATTGTTAGTCAAATTGTCAGTTCTCCAGTCTTTCTCTCGTAGTTAGTTTTGCTTGATCTCGTCATTAAGTCGTTTGTACGACGCTGGTAACAGTTCACTGACTGTTGACTACGATTCAGTGTCGTTTGTTCTAAGTTAGTAAACCAGCTTTCTAAAGTAAGACGTTGATAGTAGTCTGTAGAATACGTTATACATGTCGCAGAGTCCCAGTCAATTTGATGTTTTGTCTTTAAATGGTGCCCAGCAATGTGTTTGTTGACGTCACCATTCCTCGTCGCTCGTTTGTGTTCGGTCAGTCGCGTGCTTAGGTTGCCGCCGGTTTCACCAATGTAAGAAGCCTGGCAGTCGCAGCATTTGATCTTATATACTGCTCTCTGTCTGTCCTCCGGTTTGTATTTGTCCTTGACATTAGTAAGCAGTCGCCGTAAAGTGGTTATCGGTTTGTGTGCAACACGTATATTGTAAGGTTGTAATAGACGTAATATACGTGCAATAGTTTCAGAGGTGCCTCTAATGTACGGTATAGTCGCTGTCGTAACAGGACCAGAATTGGTTGTGAGAGGTCGGGTTGTACGAAGACTGGTCTAGTAATCGGTCGATATGTGTCGGTTTTCTGTAAATAGACGCCGTACAAACGACTTTTATTATATACATACTGAGAAATACTCACCAAAAAGCTATGTCGACTTTAATTCCACAGGAAAGGCTTAAAATAAAATATTTTGCCAATAATGCCATACATCCTCGCCTGGCATAGTGGTAACAGATTGTCCCAACAAACAGGACATACATGTGAATACAATACAATACTTTATTCAAGAGATAAAAACTAAAGTTACAAAATATCTCTCAAAAGGGGATATCTAAGGGTCAACCCTATATAAAAGATTTCCCAAAATGAAAGATGAAAAGGTAAAATCTAGAATCTAAAACATTATATATAGAGAGAAAAATCTAAAACCTAAAAAGTAGAATAAAAAACATCGTTTGCACGTCATAATTAAAACTATTTACAATCGTATTAATCAATATTCATATAAATCCTTAATCTGTTGCGAAATAAAGTCAGCGATCCTGCGTGTACAACATCTTTAGGCAAGTTATTCCACACATTAACGATCCATACCAGAAACAAAGAAAGAACATTCGTAACAATTTATCATGGCAAGCGTTTACATTATATTAGCTTATAATCGCGATTGGCTCTAGTTCGATTACACTTAGTAAGTTCAAAAAAAGTCCGAAAAAGGAAGGCTATCTATTCCAAAAACTATCTTGTAGCACTGAACTAGAGATAAGAACTCTCTACATTTCTCCAGAGTTTGCCAATTCAGTAAGCGGCAGCGGTCTTCCCGTGATGCTCTTCTTTGGACTTTTTCCAAGGATTCAATACCTTTATTTGGTGGGGCACCAGACAGGGGCAGCGTATTCGAGCATAGGTCTTACCAACGACTTAAAGAGTGATCGTTTCTGAGTGATCGCTTAATTACACCCCACACTTTGTTTGCCTTGTTACTATGTAAGAGACGTGTTTACCCCAAGATAGATCGTAGTTTACTGTGACCCCTAGGTCCTTGACACTTTCAACAGATTTTAGTTGCACACCTAGAGATCATCTCTGAAATTTTAAACCAGTATATTTGTCATATTTCAGGCAAACTCAAACCCAGGAACAATCCGTTGGGATTACTGTATTGAGATTAAAAGGCAAGTTTATTGATGAACACATTATCAATGCTTTAAATGAAACACTCTTACCCATGCTTTGTTTTGTGTTTCAATGTCGTATTTGCACTGGTTTTACAATCCTGTCTTAACCTTCATGATAAGGACTAAAATGAATGTTAAAACAGGATCAAAAGTCTGCCCAGATCACCTCAAAACGACAGTGGAACATAAAATACAGAATGGGTTAGTGTATTTCATTTTTATATTTTATTTCATTTCAGTAAGCTCCAAATAATACAGCCAATTTTTCACAATAAAACTGTTTCCATATGAACCCTTCAAAAGTTAAGTTAATTCAGTAAAGTTGACTTTTTAAAAGCACATAATGTTTACTATATATTCAGTGCGGAGGAGTGGGGGCACTTATTTGAAGGGGTTGCTTATTTAACAATTATTCCACGAGTGCGCGTTAAATATGAGATGGTAGATAGCCAACGAGGTGGGTAGCGCTGAGTTGGCTATAATCATCTCATATCCAACAAGGGCGAGTGGAATAATTGTTTTATTAAAGACGCCAACAAAATATCGAGAATTCTTCCCGACTTTATTTGTAAAAACAGCCGATTTTCAGCTTGTTTTTGATATTGTTAGCAGACGCGTAGAGTTACCATATTTTGAGAGCATGGTATAATGGCGCATATACCATGATGGCTAAGCCAATCAGAGCTCTAATGATTCAGTTTTTAATAATTAGGATTATTAGCCTGAACAGGACCAACACTTATAAGAGCAGGGTCCGAAATTGCGCCTTCCTGGTCGCCAATGCGAGTAAAAATTTAGTCCTGGCGACCAGAATTTCATAGCTGGTCGCCAGCTATGCCGCCGTTCGGAGAAACTGATTAAGAATTGAAACCTCGAAAAGCTATTTGCCAACAGGTGTCTTCCTTTTTGTCCTGCTGATATTTTTTAATTAAAAAGGAAACGAATCTTCCTGTAATAATACCTCCACAACAGCTACGATCAATAGGAGTTGAACGTTTCCAAGCCGCCATTAGTAATGTGGCACAAAAAAAATGTGGCCTGGTACGAGCAACATGGCGGCTATGTTTCGTGGTTGTTTTGTGGATTGTTTTGTGGTAGTTATCGGAAGAAAATAGTTTTGATATGATCCGGTACAGTCATGGGCAGACAGCTTTCTGTTCCTACGTTCTAGATCAGATGGCTTTACATGTATATCTCCAAAAAGTAATTTTTGGAAAAAATGAGACTTCACTCGTACACGTACGGTTTCTCTCTGGTATCGGGAGCGGAAGTATTGCAATTTTTAAGCTCAAAAACGTCCATACCATGCATTTTTTATTCGTGTTTAAACTTTTATTTGAAAAAAAGGGAGGGGGAATTTTTGGCGACCACAATTTGCCCTCTGGCGACCAAAAATTTATACTTGATCGCCAGTTGGCGCTCATATTAAAAAGTTAATTTCGGACCCTGAAGAGGGGGTGCTTTTTTGAAACTGGCTGCTAATTTAAGTGGCAGTTTACCAAATAAGTCAGTAGACCAAATAGTCTGAAGTTCTAAACCCAGAAATTAATGTACATCATTATCTAAAGGTGAAGACACGTACCTTGTCCCAAGGGCTTTTTCTTTAGTAAATGAAAAAAGAACTGTACACGAGGTTGAGGTGACGGAATGGCTTACAGCAAATTTGTTTTTTTTGAAATCATAATTTTATAAAAATAGTTTTCTTTTGGCAATTTTATTTTAGTTATGTAGTGGTAATAAGCTTAGAATACATAAAGTGGAAATTCCCCTTCATTACTTGGAACTAACTATTATTGGCAGTCGGTTTTACTCCGCTCGTGTTGAGTACCAGGGAAAACTTCTGTATTTATTTTCCTAGGTAATGGTTGGGTGTTTTTGCGCAACAAGAATCTTTTGTGATTCTTACGTACAATTTAGTGATAAGAAAAGATGTTATTAAGCAGGTCATGGTGGACTCCGATTACTTACTTTTGCCTGAATTTAAGCAACGAAAGAAAGAAACCGCCGCCTGGTTAGCTCAGTTGGGAGAGCGTCGGTCTGCTGAGCGGGAGGTCGCGGGTTCTAAACCCGGCCGGACCAACACTCAGGGTTTTTAAATAACTGAGAAGAAAGTGCTGCCTTTGTAATGACTTCTGTAAATGGTTAGACTTTCTAGTCTTCTCGGATAAGGACGGAAAACCGTAGGTCCCGTCTCACAGCACTTTTACTCATTTGTTCCTGTGGGACGTAAAAGAACCCCACATCGCTATTTGAAAAGAGAAGGGGTCATAGAACCCGGCGATGTGGCCAACCTTTACGGGTCGTGGGATTGGGTAGGGATGGCACCTCGCATGGGACCTGATTCCCGTTCGTGCACATTCCCTCGGAGCAGGCCTGTGTCCAGAAAAGCTGGTTGAAAAAATTCCTGGGTTACTTGGATTCCTAAGTTCAGAACTTCGTTTTTACTCCCTAAAACAGTCCTTAAGAAGGATTGCATAAATGGAGAAAAAGAAGTCACTATTCTTTACTCTAGCCTGCGAATACAGCCGTAGCCTGCAGAAGAGGTTTTATTTCTTCGTGATTTTCAGGCGGGGGAAGGGAAACGCGAGGCGGGCCAGCGTGCCTCGCGCTCTATGTCGCCTCGCGCTGGCCTTCGCTCGCCTGATAAACACGAATAATGCCTGTTCAAGCATCTAATACAGGAACCTCTCCCTGAATGCTCCTCGTCACTGGAACGTTTCATGACAGAGACGCCCCAATGACGACCAGGGACGAGTTTATTCGCAGGCTGTCTTTACTCGTGAATTTTCTGACCTGACCAGCTGACGAGTGTCGTGTGTTTCATTTTAGGACTATTATTCATGGCAGTGACTCGGTAGAAAGTGCAGAAAAGGAAATTGCTCTTTGGTTTAGTAAGCAAGAAGAAATGGTGGATTGGACTCCTGCAGCCTTTAAATATATTTATGAAAAATGATTTATAATCACTAACTTGTAGCTAGCAGCAATAAATTCAGTGAATTTTGTAATAGATCCTTTCTCTTTCCTTGTAAGGTTACTTAGGCCCTGGCAAGGGAAGCAAGGGTGACACAGTGCTAGGAGCACTGGCCTCCCACCATTGTGGCCCAGGTTCAACTGACGTAGTATGTATGGGGATCGGGAGGTACTCGGGCCTACATGCGTGATTGCTGGATATTGGACAAAAATATCATGCATCCATTCTATCAGCCCTATTTAGCTGGTGTGCGCTGGGCTTTTTGCAGCTCGTCATATACATTGAGCTGACTGAAAATGAAGACCAACATGCCGTTCGTGAAAATGTTTGTGCAAGTGCGTCTGTGGCAATTACCAAATTAACAATGTAGTGCTAGGTAAAGCTGGGAGCGATTGGCTTGTTGAGGCTGTAAAAGCCGAAATAAAAGAAAACTAGATAACATACAACTCAAGTTTTGGTATTTTTTTGCGCACGCAAAGTGACGTTTAAATTGGTGACATCTGCAATACATTTGAAGTACAAAGAGAAGGTACTCTGTGTCGGTGCACTGTGAACAGTCCTGAACAGTCGCACGTAACCTAACTGTACCGGATCTACCGCGCAGCACGATTCTCCTCACACGTAGCTAGTTGTCAAACCTTTCCATACTTACTTCAGGTGACGCCTTTCTTTGTTTTCTTTGCGTATTTTATTGTCACTGATTTTTTAAAATCAGTGACAAAAAAATAGATGCTCATGGTCAAGAAGACAATCATTCTGGCTTAACCTACGACTTTAAATGTTTTTTCTTCACCAGGGGGCCAGGGAGAGACAATTAAACTAAATTAAAGTAAATTATAGTGTAATGAATTGGTGAGTTACCTTTTGGTCTTCTCTGCTTGGGCAGCGCAACACACCCCACCTCCAAAGCCAGGAAAAAGCGCCCTGGGGACGAGGTTGCGCAACGCACAAAGTGATGCGGGTTCTCTCTCGTTTGATTCTTTTGTTTTTCTGATCCAAAATATGCTCGCAGTTGAACTCTGACTCGGATGCGATGTTAGTTGCCCTTTATCACTGATTTGTTCAGAATAATTTTGGTGCGCCGTGTCTGCTTTTACCCAAAAATAAATTAATGTAACTGATATCATAGAGCCCTGTGTCAGTCCTGTCAGCAAAGGAACACGCAAATATTAGTGAATTTCAACAAACTTTCCCCTAGGACTAAAATACCTGCATGGCATTTGTCTAGTTGGTTTGCTCTACCGGGAAAGAACTAGACTACGAGTGGTCCCCATTTTTCCTGAGGGATAGTAGCATGATAGTAGAGCAAGGGACTTGCGAGCGAGAGCGCGCGTGAAAATCACCCTACGCGAGAAAGGCGAGACGCGGTGGGGAAAGAGAAAAATGAAAAAATTTTCTCTATATATTTTCTATATTTTTCTTGTATAATTTTACGTTTTCTCTCGCTGCGCATGGCTCTAGCGTAGCTACCCCTTTCGACGCCTGCTACTCAGGCTAGTCTAGGGCGCCTCCTTGCCAATGCAGCCCCTCCCCCGACGCTTTTTGCCCCCAGTCCCCAAAGGAGAATTTTTCCCGATGATCTTGATCCACCGTGGATCTTCGTGGATCCAGCATTTTAATATACCCTATTCATACAGGGCGGGCTTTATACTTAATACGTTGCAGCAATGAAATTCACCACTACTATCATTGTCATCATTCTTTGCACTGCAGTTTATGCACTCAAAAAAGTGGATGCTGGGGATGGAAATGTACATACTTTGTCCCTGGATTCTACCGACGATTTTTGTGAGGGGGACAGTGAGAGATGCAAGGTAAACCACTGCCTGAATATTTTATCTTTTAACTTACATATGTTATATATGTTTACAAAGAAAAGAAAAAAAATTGCGGTTTTATTTCGATCCGCGTCCTTTTTCGATCCGTAACTATCTATAGTCTGTCGCTGTCTCCCCTCCCCACTGACACTTGTTTGATTTTCGAACCCAGTCCAACATCTCCTTTCACACGTTCAATTCGAAAAATGGCGTTTCGCAGCAAAGTTTCCCCTTTCGTTCGTTCGTCCTTGAGTGTGTTTAGATCCCCGATAGTCAGGCGGACACTTACTTCTCAGTCTAAGGAGAGCGCCTCGTATTTCCGTTTTGCTGGACCTTTTGTTATTGGGGCTACCGCTGCCGGTGCCGGCCTTTTTGCTGCAAGTCGATTGTACAACAACAATTTTACTTTCTTCGAGAATGTACACGCTGCAACTAAGGTAATTTGCTTGGATGTTGTATTTATATGTATTTATATCGGTATGGAATACTTTTGAGACCTCAACGTAACGTATGACTTTATGTGGGACACTTGTTGGCAAAATTTCGATATTCTTGGTTTGCAACCACGTGACAAGGCGGCCATGTTAGGTGTCAATACCTTAGAATTTTTTCTCGAAGAATATTCACATGAAGATGGAGTTCAGTTTACTTACCAGAGGGGAGAAATTTTTTTGTTCTTGATCACCAGCATGACCATTATTCTTGTTAGTCCTTTGGACTCTATGATGCACTGCCTCCAATATTATTGTAGCTTTATCTCGCTTGAATCTAAAACAATTGCTCCTTCTTAAGATTGTAATATTGTTCTGATAGTGGTTAGTGTAGAAACTAAGCACCCCCACTCCCCACACACACGCACACCAGGGGGGAGGTAATCCCTGTTATTGCCTATAGAGGGAGGCCCACCCGAGATGGGTACATTTTATTCAGGCTTCAGGTATATGCAAGGATAGGGAAATCTTTCATTTCAGTCTGTTAAATGACCTAAAGGGACCTCAGAAAGATTTTGTGGCTGTGGAAAAGGTGAGAAAATTTTCTGGTTTCATGATTTATTCATGTTTAAAAGACATTGCATTTACAGCAGTTAAAAGGGGATGCAAAGATGATCTATATCAGGTGTGTGAAAGGGCGGTGCCATTTGTCCATGAAAGGGATATAAAAGGGCTACCTTTTCTATCAAAAATGGTACATAAAAGGAGAGGGGAGAATGAACTTAGAGAAAGAATCCCTATGCCCGGTGATAATTATTTGAAATCTATTTTAAGTTTGCACGCATGCTAGGAAAGTCATTTTTGTCTGTTGTTTCCGTGACACTTGTGGTCTACTTTCACATGGACATGACATGTTTCCCCCAGCGAAACAATAAATTGAAGTTTGACAGCTGTTATAGCAATTTGTCATGCCAAAGGTTTAAGTTGCTGACACGTTTGAAATTTATCAGCTTGTTCCCTCATTATTTAGGAACGAGTCTCAATGAGAATGGATTGCAGTATTGGAGTCAAAATGCGGCTTTGAGATTTAAAAAGATTAACATTTTAACGGGATTGTCGTTTGATATTCAGTGGATCACATCCCTGGTATGCTTTGCGTGGAGTTCCAACATTTCGTTAATCTTTTTCATAAATAGCAAAATTGCCCTCGTCTTCAAAATTGAAATGCTAAAATTGAACTGCGAATGAAGAATCGTTGCGGAGAGTCAGGAGGTTTTTCATTTAGAGGCGCTTTGTGGTTTCCGCAGTGATTTTGTTTATGCGAAGTTTCTGAGACCAATGTTGTAATTCGACCTTCTAGCTATTTTCACCATCAAGTGTAATGAGTCTGTTAGCTTTTCTTTCTTGTTTCCTTGTTTTCTTTTTCTTCATTAAGGACCGAATAGCTTCCTTTCAATTAAAGCAAATCATTGTGTTTTTGAACTAATTGTTCCATGTGTGTATTTATTTCATTGCGTGATTGCGATTGTTTGGTTACGGAATTACAACTGGTTCAGAGTACTGCATGCAGTTGAGAGTTTGAACATTAAACATGAATTACGATCAAAAAAAGTAAAGCCATTCTGTATCATGCAGACATTTCCAAACGATATTTCTTGGTTTGCCACTTGAAAATTGTGTTAAAATTTTTGCATGAATTAAGCAAAGGAGTGGTGTGATGTCATTGGACAGCACTAACGGCTGCTCGATTCAGATGTTACTGAGGGAGTAATAACGACTCGGAGTAATTGGATGAAATTCAGGCTATGAAGTTGCCTGATGAGTTTGGTCCTATAATGTTTTGGACCATATGAAACAGTACTGTCGCAATAATCGATGATTACTCCTGAAGCCTGAACTCCTGTGAAGTTATAGAATTTCCAATATATTATTATGATCAGGATGCTTGTGCTCTTGCTTGGTAGACTGCATTTTAGATTTTGGCCTCATGAAGGGAATTCAGGATGGAAAGCTGATGTTTGTGCTTGAAAAAGTATCACTAATTTCAGGGTTGTGTATATCTATCTATACAAGCTCCCCTATCACTTTCACATGGAAGCTTCCCCTGAGGCAAGAAGACATGAAATTCTGATTCAGAGGTAGAATGGACTAATAGTTTAACCTAAGAATGGATTAATTACCTACAACAGTTACACCCGCTCTTTGATTTATGTCCTCTGTGCTCTGCCACCTGTCTTTTGAATTATTATAATGGAAGTATGATTATTTCTGCATCTATGTACTACTAACCATTTGGTTTCTCGGTTCAATTTTTAGGTAGAAAACAAACCAGATAAAACTGAAAGAACCTTTATAATGGTGAAGCCTGATGGTGTCCAGCGTGGTCTTATTGGAGACATCATCAAGCGATTTGAGCAGAAAGGATTCAAATTGGTAGCAATGAAATTTATGCAGGTAAGAAGGATTCTAATGGAATATTGTATTCCTTTTTGTATTTTTTGGCCAGTTGATTATAGCTGGTGATAAACATCTTAGTCTCCACTTTCCCCTACTTTTTGTTTGAAGTGCAGTAAGTTATGTCTGTGTTCTTTCCAAGGCAAGTGAGGAACATTTGCGACAGCATTATGCTGACCTAAGTAATCTGCCTTTCTTTCCTGGACTTGTGAAGCACATGGCTAGTGGGCCTGTTGTTGCCATGGTAAGATGCAATTTTAATTATTATCATTATGGACCCATGTCAATTTTCAGACCCTTTCTAGGAAATAAAACTCTGTGCGCTGTAACTTAACATGACTAGTTTAGCTTTAATATTATTTGATAATGTTTGGACAGACTGACCCATGACTGCCTCCCAATAAATGGCTCAAAAAGCTCCCAAAAACAGTTTTTAGCTTAGTGTTTATCTAATGCACTAACTTGACCCTCCAATACCCACTACCCCTCCCCAAGAAACCTAATAATAATTTTTATTAACGTCTTGGCCTGAAGGTAATGCTGGCCACTCATCAGAAGTTATTTTGGTACTAATGACCAATTGACCAATGGTTTGTCAAACTGTAAATAAAAGCAGAACTTAGCTCCAAGTGAACAGAATATTAATTAGACAAAACTCAGGAGAAATTTTAACAAGTATTCACTGAGAAAATCTGCTATTTCTCTACTCAATCTTGTCAAGAAGGGAAATTAAAACTCATTCATTCTCTTTGAATAAAATGAGTGTATTATGTATGAGGTTTTTGGTTTAATTTTAAAGCAGTCCACTCTGTCCGTAACCAAAGTCAGGGATTTGGCTTATAGTGGATTCAAGTATTTTCACAATTCACTCATGCAGAATTAAAAGAATATGCAAACATTGAGCAAAATTATTCATTTGAAGGGACATTAAAAGATAGTATCAATCTGGTGACACTCAAATGTGTACATTCTAGCTCTTTTTGATAACTGAAATCTTCAGCCAGCATTGCCAAAATACACAGCCTTTAAACATCTCTTAGGTTGACCACCTTTTTCTGCTTCCTATTTTAACTTCACTTGGCTTGAATACGTGAAAAAAAAATTGTGCTGGATTGTTGCAAAACTGCACATCAACAAGTGTTTTTGAACTGAAAAATGTTGTACTGCGTGTTATGCCTCTCATGTCATAAAAAATGCCAGAAGAAGACTCTGGCACTGTACAAGTCTGAGAAGGACTGAAAGTTTAATGGCAACTGATCGATGCGCCTACCAGAGGCTAGTTTTTGTTTCTCTTTAAAAAGGGATACCATATGATAAACCACTTATGGACCTCACTTACCCAGGCTGGACTGTACTGGGTAATATTAGACCTAGGTCATTCTTGTACGGAGTTTAATGTGCTTGGTCTGTACTACCACTTCAGTACAAGACCAGTGACACCAAGTCAGCCATGTCAGCACTTAGCATTCACTGTAAAGGATCAGAGTTAGAAAGCATTAATGTTGTGGAAGCTAAGTTGAATTAAGAGGGGAACTCTCCCTTAGTTAGCATCTACATGTACATGTACTGTAAGGGATTAGAGTTAGAAATCATCAATGCTGTGGAAGCTAAGTTGAATAATGCTAGTTAGCAAAGCAGTTCAGTTTCTGTTTGTTGACTAGCTTATGATTGCACTAGCTGGTAATTAGATTATGATTTCCTGTAGGTGTGGGAAGGTCTTGGAGTCGTGAAAACTGGACGTGTCATGCTTGGAGAGACAGATCCTGTGAGTTTAATTTTAGGCTTAGCTGATAAATATATTTTATTTATTTTTATTGAAATGAGGTTTGGAATATAATTAACATGCCACATGGATATTCTTTATGTATACTGCACTTGTCAGCTATCCTTTTTAAAACATATTTTAAATTTATTATTTGAACTTTTCCTATCAATATTTTATTGAGAATAAATTAGAGGTTTGGGGAGAAATGTATTGATAAACTGCCACCAGCACAGAAAACATGTGCAATTTTAGTTCTGCAATGAGTTATGGATTACCCTCCGGGAACTAATTTGTGGGTGCAGCTCCAAAATGCCACTGTTGCAACATCATTTAGGTTATCATTAGATCCCATCGACCGTAGCCCCTTCAGACACCTCATGAAATTTACACAACGTAGTTTTTCTCTTTATGTATTATGCACCTATCAATGTAAACCCCGTGGGGGGGGGGGGGGGGGAGTGCGGGCAAGGGGTGGGGATTTGACAAATTTTAAAATTTTTTGATCAAATTCCCCAGGGTGGGAAACAAAAGGTCAATCAAAAGTGTCAAAAAAGCCCCCACCCCAGGGGAAAAAATCTAAACAAACAATACTATAATACTGTATAAAACGAATTAAAAGAACATTTCAAAAGTACGTCCTTACTAAACGTAAGCTCCATTAAATTACTCGCTGTAATTAAGTATTTTCTCTCTCCACTAGCATCTCTTATTTTGAACAACAAAATCACTCTAGGAAGATTGACCGTGCTATTATAATATTAATGAAACATAAAATGCTTTATAACATCTGCTCAACATGTCGGAACAGGTCGGATCAGTGACCTGTAAAAAATCCTCTGACTTTCAAGGTGGAATTCGATTTCAATCGAGTTTTACAATCAGATGGGAACTTGAAGATAAAAACTTTCTCAAAATAGACATTATCTGTTTAGATGACAGTTTAAAGTATCGGATTATGTCGATTAAAACAAGTGAAAACTTCACACCTTTCTCCAACAGCGTGACTTTCAGAAAGCCTCGAGGGACGGATTTGGTAACCGCTTCTGAATTGATACCAGGCTTCTGTCGGTCAAAGTCAAATGTCCCGACCCCGGGGTCGCTTCGCACGATCAAAAGCCCAACAGGGGGATAGTCTCAGGCATCAAATCCCCGCCCCTTGCCCGCACTCCCCCCCCCCTCCCCCACAGGACTTACATTGATAGGTGCATTAGTGTTAAGCACTGCTTTTACTGATTAGGGTTAAGCACGTTTTGGGGGTTGCGGTTGATGCTCTATGTACTTAAATTATTTTCCCTCCATCCGTCAAACCTGCAGTGGTCTAGTGGTTAGTGTGGCTTACTGGGTTTTCTGGCTCGTGGGTTCATTCCTACTGCTTTTCATATTATTTTTTTTTCTTTCAAATTGAAGAGACTTGCACTTTCATGAACATTTCCAGCTTGAAATATCATCTATTAAAGTGCGATATTAAAGCAGAAAACAGTTCTAGCCACCTTGTGTAAATTTCACTGCGGGAGAAAGGGGCTACGGCCAATGGGATCTAATGCTGACCCATCATTTACACTGTGGGACCAGGCCTGTTCAAAGCCCAGGGGCACTACAGATTTTGTGTGACGGAGATGATCAAAGTATTTGAGGGGGGATTGAAATTTTCGATTCTTGGATTTTTGGGGGTAGGAAAATTTGGCAAGTTATTCTTTTGGTTGGCTTGATTTTATTAGGGGTTTTTTGGGTACTCAAAACAATGGTCCCTGTGGACCACCTCTGGCCTCTGCATTTAAAAGAAAAATGTTATTTGATTTTTTAAAACTTTCCTCATTTTAATTAGAAATTAAATTAAATTATGGATAAGTCATCAGGGAATTCTCGTTAATTCTAAAACCTGGTAAATATTTGTAAACAGTGAATTACTAAGCCTGAAATCCTGGAAATGAAATTGTATAGTTGTAAAAGAATCATTTTTGGACGATATTATATATATACTTCTACTCATTGTCTATTTCTTTCTTAATTTGTAAACAATATTATCTTTTTTATTCAGCACATGGAATAAATACTGGAGAATTTTAAACCAGTGTATTTGTCTTATTTACAGGCAAAATCAAAACCAGGAACAATCCGTGGAGACTATTGTATTGAGATTGGAAGGCAAGTTTATTGATGAAAAAAAGTTGTTGAGGTTTCAAATTCTTAATTGACTTTAAAGTTATAGCCATAAGCAATAAAATATTATTTTCTCTGTTTCTCTGTACCACTCTGTTGTGGCAAGAAGAGAAGAAGAGATTGGGTTGCTAATTTGAAGGGCAGGGGGGAGCACCTATTTTTTTCCGTAATTTTGGCCTCAATAATCTGAAGGTATCATTCATAGGAAACGCAGATTTGTTTTTTACATCTTTTAATACATCCTATTATTACTATCCGAGAGCAGAATTTTTAGACTAACCTCTCTACCATGTCCATATTATAAAGGTGCACATATTCAAGGCAGCCCAAACTCACTATATAGGCAATATTGAGTTATGAAGCGATTTGCAGTTGTTACGCTATGAGAATCTTTTATGATTCTAACAGATCTCTTCTTTTGAAGGTTTTCCAGAATTTTATTTGCTGGGTAACTTGGATTTTCTAGGTTCAGAACTTCATTTTTGCTTTCTAAACAGGGAGAAAAAAGAGTTTGTATAGTTTATTCCAGCCTGCGTATACAGCTGTAGCCTGCAGAACAGGTTTTATTTTTTGATGTTTTTCCGGCATGAGAAGGCAAGCAGGAGGCAGGCGGGCATGTCTTGCACTCCACATCACCTTGTGCTGGCCTTCACTTAGTCTGCTACACAGCCGTTTTTAGTGTCGTCACCCAACGCTCCTCCCCACAGTGGGAATGACAGCTGCCTCTTGTCGTCGCTGGGTGACTCTCTCTTGAAATGCCCCAGTGACGAGGAGTGCTGTGAGGCTGCTGTATAAGCTGGTAGTACAGGCATTCTTTGCATGTTTCAGGCCAGTGAAGGCTAGTCCTGCTATACAGCCGTTTTTAGTGTTGTCACGCAACGCTCCTCCCCATGGGGAGGAGCACTTCTCGTCACTGGGGCGTTTTAAGAGAGAGTCACCTAGCGATGACAAGAGGCAGCTGTCATTCTCAGGCACATAATCTTCTCATAAATTTTGCAGACCTGATGAGTTTCATTTCTTTTGTGCAGGAATATTATTCATGGCAGTGACTCAGTAGAAAGTGCAGAAAAGGAAATTGCTCTTTGGTTTAGTAAAAAGGAAGAACTGGTGGACTGGACTCCTGCAGCCTATAAATATGTTTATGAAAAATGACCTGTAATCGCTTGTAGCTAGCAGCAATAAATTCAGTGAATTTTGTAATAATTTGTTAAAGTACGCAACTTCTTTTGTAAGGTTGTTTAGTCTCTTGCAAGGGGAGCAAGGGTGACATAGTGTCAGAGAGGCTTTTCCCCAGTACTCCGGTTTCACCCCGCCCCCCCCCCCCCACCCCCCAAAAAACGAACCCCTTACGATAGGCCATTTACATGATGACATAATTTTACTGCAAAGGCCAGAATTTATCATGGTTTTGCTATCTTATGCGGATTGGTGCTTTTGTTATTTAGACGTCACTGGTTTACTGGGATAATCAAATTTAAATGAGAAAGGAAAAAGGATCTTGGTCGTAGTAGTACAATGACCGATCTCGATCTCTGACAAGAGAAGGTATTAAAAACTCTAATGTGAACTGAGACCGACAAAACTCTGACCTCGGTATACCAAGGCTAAAAGTAAAAAATGATCTAGTAATAGGAAATAGGTCTGAGCTTAATATGTTTACACAATGGTGAGATAAAAGACGCTAAAAAGTATATACAAGAGAGTAAAACCAGTGAAAGCCAGAGTGAACAAAAATTGTTCTTATGGAGTCAGCGTACGGGGTATGGGAATCAGCTCTGTTTTCAGATGTACATTACCGCAAATGATCCCCGACTGAAAATGAACCCCACACCGCAAGCGATCCCCATTGTCGACCGTGTGTTCACCAAATCTGTTACTGAATACTCTGGGTGCCAGAGATTTTTCTTGGGCGGTTTCCGGTTTCTGTAGCCTGCGTACCAGGCGCTAGTAAGGAATATGGGAGAAAGAACGCGTGCGCCCCTTTTTTTTTTTTTTTTTTATTTCAAGCTCCTGCTGCCCAGGCTAGTTTTCTGGGGATTCGCTGCTCGAGGTTTCGTCCTTCGGCCAACACCGAAGATTTCCGCTGCGCTCGAGAAAAAAACCTCTGGTACGGAGCCCAGGGTAGTCACTAAGGTGTTGTTATTAATAGTCTCCTTTTCTCATGTCTCCCAGTCCTTTTTGGCTAAAAGTGTTTTTTTGTCTTTACGTGCTCACTGTTACTAAGAACTCAACGGATATTGGAGAAAAGGCGGACTAGTACTCTAGTCATTGCAAGCCCGGGCTGCAAGCAGTCTATTTTCTTGCAGCCCGTTTCATCAAGGCCTCTTCACATGCAACTTCACATGAGCCTGGTTGACCGGGCTAAATTTCGCCTTGGGTTCATATGAGAAATTTCAGCCCGGTCTCCGAGATTAGAAATGGCCAAGATCCTGGGAACGAGTTCTGGCGCCAAATTCGAGAAACAAAGCAAACATGACGAAAGTTATAACATTCGCGCTTATCAAAGTTTCGGCAACTCTTGGAGCTATATCACTGCAGTTACCGTTTCTATTCGATTAAACGACGCCCTCTATCAAACGCGACAGATGGAAGCAAAATTACCAATAAACGCCTCCCTCGAATTAACGCCGCACCTAATCAGGAGAATGCGGCGTTTATTCGAGGATGATAAGAAAAAGAAATCTCACCACAACTTGGTAATTTATAACATCCAGACATTTACGACCCTATCTCAGCAAAATAACATTGGAACCTTTAAATTACATAATATTTACAAACGATTACTGTTGTCAGATATTTTGAAAAAGTGATTTCGAAATAAACGCCGCATTGGAAACGCGAAAAATTTAATAAACGCCGCGGCGTTTAATCGCATATTTACGGTAAATGGAATGCTTATGATGTAGCTTACATAGCCTGCGCGCAGACACTTTAAACCTTGTTATACGTAAAACCTTGTTCCGTGGGATGCCTGTGGCATCCCCACGGTAAAAATCCGGTTCGGTTGAACCCAAAATTGCAAAGCCAGCCAATAGGATTGCCTAAAATCTTTATCGATTATCTCTTCTTCCAAGCCGACCAATCAGATTGTACAAAATCTGTATCGATTTTTAATCGATTTGCTTCCTCTGAAGAACGTTGACATCAGCACGTTCCTTGCCAAATTTGTCGCGCTAGAGTTTTCCCACTCGTGGTTTAGGATGGCTTGTTAACCAGCGAAATCCTTCGGGATACTGGCAAGTCACGAAAGGCGACCTAAACCAAATTATTTCTTTCCTTCATGATTCTTTTTTGTTTGGGTCTAGCTTTTTCATAAGGTTTTAGTAGCGTCTGGTTGCGGGCCGTGATTTCCAATAGATTTTTCTATTCGGAGTTCGCCAGTTTTTGCCGAGCACAGCTAGAATTCAGTTTTTTTCTTTTCTTATCGAAAACACCTTGACGATGAGAGCTTAAATCGCGTAAATTTCAACTCGTACCCTCGACGATTGGCGGTGAAATCGCGAAAATATTGTCCTCGTCGATCGACGACTCGCTCTCGGCATGGATTGGACTTCCGGATGGGACACGGATCAGGAGTGGACCTTAGTAAACTTATTATACCTTGGAATCAGGGATAATCATTGGAACTACGTTACTTTGAGACCTTGGGAACACATTGCAATTAATTTTTAACCGTATCAAGAGCATCTTGCAATATCAAACTTTATCTTGGATTAAAACATTGTAACTTTATCGAACTTTGTAACCCTCGGTTCGACCCTGGACAAAGCAAGCAGATGTTTTGTTTTGTTTTGTTCCATTAACCTAAAACTACAATGTTTATTTCTCTTTGAAAAAGTTACCTGTGGCAACTTACTACCAAGATATGACGTATCTTTATACATATAGTTCCTGTTCAGGTTAATCAGAGAGCATTATGCCATGTTCTCCATTACTTGTTTCCGTTAACATTCCAGTTTAAGTTACACTGGTAAACCTTGTTTTGATGCAAAATAACTTCTTTTTCTTATCCAAATCGTGCTATGAAAATAACTACATAGCGATAGATCAAAACAAGATCAACTCCATCCTTGCGACCACTGACAACTATAAATTTAGCTTGCGTAGCAGGTGTCGAAAGGGGTTGGGGATAGGGAGGAAGCAAAAAGGGGATGTGGATTGGGGAAAATTGTAGCCTGCCACGCAGGCTACTATAAATCAGTCATAAGCACATTAAACCAACCCATACAGGTAATCTACTCATCGATGCTCATAACATGACACATCTTTCCGGTTTCCCTAATTTTTCCAAATTCAGATTGAACGCCATTATGCTTCCATATACCAACGCATTCCACGGAAACGACCTTAGGCGTCTTGTTTATAAGTAAAATCCAACTAGCTATTATCAATGCTGCGTTCTGATTGGTTGAGCTACTACTAGGCTATATGTTGTAGCGGCACTAGTAGCGAAAAGCGAGGGCTTTTTGGCGGCAAAAAAGGATTAAAGTCTAGCTCTAACTAGCTAAATTTTTTTTATTCTCGATATTTTTGACCAACTAGTTGGATTTTACTAAAACAATTATTCCTCTCGCCCTTATGGCCTCTGAGTCAATAGCCCATTCGGCCTTCGTCCTCATGGGCTATTGACTAAGAGCCCATTCGGGGTCGAGGAATAATTGTTAAATATCCAGATATGTGGGCCGGCCGCCGCCCCAGGTTATAGCTTACAGTGTAGGCATTTTCTATGCAAGATGGCAGCCCGTAAGGCAAAGCGCTCGATCTCGATGATCTTACGGAAAAATAGAGGACTGTGAACAGTCTATCGGGTGCGCGAGGTGCGCGAATGTTCTATTTCTACTCGCCCCAATCTTCCTCTGTCATAAAATCTAAGATGGTGGCAACAACAATACGAACATAAAAAAGCAGCTTTAGCCTGCGCCCAAAATATGCCTGACGTGCAAAATACAGCAGGCAATGCAAGACGATGCCATCCCGACCGCCTGAATTCATCCCGGTAACAGGGCTGAAGTGTCCATATCAGGCAAAATTTTCAGCCCGCTTGGCCGCTTAGTAAGCGGCCAAGCGGCGCTTACCGAGATCTCGGTTTGAAAAAACCGAGCCAGCCCTCTCATATGAACGCATCGAAATTTTACAAAGGATTTAGACGGGATGTAAGGCGCGATCTCGGAAACCGGGCTCATGTCAAGAGGCCCTGAGAAGTATTTCGGCACCCCCTGGGCCCCGGCCCCCCGCTCCACCCTTTTCACCTTAATTGGGCATTGTAACATAAATGTGCATCGCCCACGTGGCGTAAGTCGCTTTCAAAGATTCAACCGGTTCTGTGTAAAGTGTTTTGAAGAAAGCGCGTATAATTCCCTTTTGAAGATGTCAGGTAACGGTGAAGGAAACAAGGAGCGAACATTTCTTATGCTCAAACCAGATGCTGTCCACAGAGGACTTATTGCCGACATCATTAAACGATTCGAGCAGAAGGGATTTAAGCTGGTCGCCATGAAATTCGTCAAGGTTTGATCGAAACAGTCTGCTTTCGATTCCGTGAAGTCATGGCTTGAGTAGTACAAATTGTTCATTCGAAGTTATTTTGTATTGTTCTAGGCCAGCGATGAGCTGCTTCAAAAGCACTACGAAGAACTGAAAGAGAAGAAGTTCTTTGCAGGTCTTATAAAATACATGTCGTCAGGTCCCGTTGTACCCATGGTAAGTTGAGATTTTTCTGTGATACCACTTCTCCTGTATGATGTTTATTTCTTCACTGTCTGAATTATTGTAAAGTGACTATAAAAGCCTGTTAACTGGTTAATTAAGGCAATGTAGGTGATATTCAATGTACGTCTTAACGATACTTCTTGAACTTTTGCTTTGCTTTGCTTTGTGGGGACGACGTTCCTCGCCCTTCCCGTACTCCACTGTCTCTTTTCCGATACCCTGTCTGCCCCCTTTCCCTATTTTTGCGTCTGTGCTTTAACACTAAATTCCCCCTTCTTACATGGCACATTTGTAAAATTCATAATGTTTCATAGACGCCATGGAAGGCATTATATTGGAGGCATACATGGAGAATTAAATCAGCCAACACCATTCCGGGAGGCTTCCGGGGTATTTGATCGAATGTCAAAAATGAAATGTTTCAGTTGTAGGACCAGATAGACACATGAAACTGGCTAGAGGATTGGGTGATGGCTTAAATTTATCATTTTGCTCAAGTGTACACTTGAACTCCGTCTTGGGAACAGTGGCAAGTGGGCATTGTAGTTAGTGAGGAGAGCATTCTTGGAGGGGGGGAGGGGGGTGATTAGACCATGAACTGTCTCCTATTTGTGTTCCAGGGGAAAAGGGCAGAATATTCTTGCTTGTAAAATGCTTAGTATAGCCAAAATTAATAAAGTGGTCTGGACATAAAGGCTGTCTTCACTCTTTGTTCTTTGGTGTTGGAAGCTTTTTTGGACTTGACTTTGCACATACAGCGTTCAAATATTATGGCATTCCTATCATTTTGATCTTTTAACCAGTAAAAACGTTTCATTAATTTATTCAGTCATGATTAGTGAATAAAAAAAACAAAGGATTGTGCTCTGTTGGGGAGCTCCCAACATTGCAGCACTGTTTTTTTAACTTTGATGTTTGCCGCCATTCATAACCTGTCTCGGCCTCCACTAAATTTGGTATAGCAGCTTTAAAAAAAAATTATATCAGTATTAAAACAGAAACCAAATACACACAACAAGCATTTGTAAACTCACCTCTGATTGACCAATCAAACAGGGTAGGGAAATATCCGAGTGACAATTTGCTGACACTGACTTTCTGTTGTTTTCTCCTCATGAACTATTAAAAATCTCAAAACTTCTGCAAAATGGGTACTTGACTAAACCTAACAACATTTTTGTTTATAAGGTGTGGGAAGGACTTGGTGTTGTGAAAACATGCAGAGATATCTTGGGTGAGACCGATCCAGTAAGTAGCACTTGTAATATTACTGTCAGACAGTAACTTTTAGTACTTAGAAATGTCAACAGTTAAAACAGTTCAAACATTTTCATACAGGCGACTTGTAACTTACTGTCTCAACTATAATACTGCTAGAGAGCTTGGAGCTAGAGCAAACTGGCAGGAAAAAAACACCATATTATTTATTTATTTATATTTAATAAGTATTTCTGACTATCCGCAGGCAAAATCAAAGCCAGGCTCTGTCCGTGGAGATTTCTCCATTCACATTGGAAGGTGCGTTGAATTTTCATATGAATCTGTTGAAAGAAAATGACCAGCACAGATTCAATGTTTTGATTTTGAAGTTGTTTCAAAAGTGTGGAGAATACAATCTAAGCTCTTGTAAGCGACCACCTTGGAAAAGCAAATAAGTGGTCTTAAGCGACAGCATAGTAAAACAATAGGGGGTGATCGCTTATGAGGACCTCAGAAACTCACTGACAATTCATAAAGAAAAAACAAAAGAAATTATTGTTTAATTAGTGACTTTATATCTGATACATATAGACACAGCTACATTTTTTAGACCTGAATAACCCCATCTTTATTAGTGAACCATTAGTGCAGTGTGCAGTTTCATGAAAGTCTTGATTTATATGATTAAGACTCTTAGTTGTCGCTTACAAGAGCTTATAAAAGCATTAGAGAGATTAAGATAACAAGATTCACATTTACACGAAAATGGCAAACGTGAATTTGGACCATGTGACCAAGTTTTGCCCTTAATAAATTACTGTTTATTACTTCGACCCAAAAATAAGTAGTTTCAGGCCAGTTTTATCCATAAGAATTGTTCTGGACAGTTTTTATCAGTTTATTTTCTATTCTGAGAAATTCTCAACTTGAATCTGAAGTTTGCGGTAAACATGTCTCAATAATCTCTCTTTATTGTTGCATAATTTTCCTTCTTTTTTCCCCTCATCCCACCCTTTTAAAACTCCAACCTCCTTCCCTTTCCCCTCACGTACACCTTCTGAACCCCTGCCAGTCTCCCATCCACTGTCCTCCTGCACTGACATTTTTGTCTGATTTTTTTTAGGAATATCTGTCATGGTAGTGATTCAGTGGAAACAGCAAAAAAGGAGATTGCTCTCTGGTTTAAGGATGAGGAACTTGTCGACTGGGAACCAGCTACATATTCCTGGGTCTACGAGTAATATGCCTTTGTGAAAACTACCACTGCTCAAAATAAAATTTTCAATGTTGACAAGTAGAATGTTTCCTTTTTTTTTTTAGTTGGCAACTTTGAATTTTTGGGGGTTGATCTTGCTGTTTACAGGGTTATAACAACAAAAATTATGTGGGAACAGAGATCAGTGACATAAAAAAGGGGATGGGATCATTGATGTGATCACTGATCACTGATGTGTAAGTTAGCGCCCCCAGTGCTCACCCATTTTGCACCAAATGGGGGAATCAGCTATAAGCTTTCCTATTTGTTCTCCAAAGTTTAGCACAGACGAATTTATTAGACTTAAAAAGGGTTTTTCAAGTGATGGCTTGAACAATTTGGCATTACCCCATTTCATTTTGTGGAGGACTGGGTACAAGTCCCTGTATTATGGAATTTAGGAGTAAGTAGCCTGAGAAAAGAACTGACATTTCCTTATTTCCCCGTAAGGAAACTAGTGGTGGTGTCACAAAAATGTCGCCTGTTCGGGAGTGATCGTTTACTATGTTCCAGCGGGGAGTGTTTACAGGAAATTTTGATTACTTTATACTTACCATAACTGTAAACCCCACCGGAAATAATGTCATAAGAAAATTGCCCCCACCCTATGGCAATAATGAGCTTTAAAATGCAATATGGTTGAACAACTTTTACATAGGCTAGCCAAGAAGGGGTCTTAAAATTTTGACTCAAAAATTGATGTCCCAAAATTAAGCCTTATCAGAAATTTTACCCCTTCCCCTCCAAAACCCCTGTGCCCCTCCCAGACGTAATAAACGACTGCTCCTTCTTCTCAGACCAGGGACACATAAGCAGAATGACTCCATTTATATCAAAAAGAGGATTTATGCCATAACAAACCTAGTCTGTTTCGGAGTTTATTGATATTCCAACACAGCTCCCTCCGCACAAAATAAACAATGTTATTTCCATAACTTATATCACCATTATTTATTTTTTCATCTATCTATCAACATCTCTTGTTTAACAACATATATTCCTTTAAATAATACCAATAATTAAATTTTTTTTCTAAATTTGTCAATTAAACGTCTCCGTTAATTTTCAATAAATAAAATATAATAATAATTATTATTTTTGTTAGTAGCATACATGTCTTGCAAATAAAGTGAGCTTCAAGTGCCGCTTTACAAAGCTGTGTATATTGTTTTCCACCGTTTTGAAAACTTTGCAAGCGCTTCCAACAAGAACTTGATTTGTTGCTTTGGTTTTTTTCTTGTTCACTCTGGCAAAGTTGACTGCTGTGTTGTGTTCATCATAATCCTTGCTCTCTGCTTCACTTCCTCTGATACGACTTCAGGACAGAGGGTGAATAATATGAGTTCAAAAAGAACCTGCAATAATAAGAAACCATGTTTAAGGACTAACTACAGCCAACCCTCCAAGTGCGACCATCTCTCGTAAGCGACTGCGACCACTTCAAGTATGACGGCTTTAGAATTTTCCATTGCTTTTAACCCCATCCGTGAAGCGACGGCCCGATACAGTGGTCTGATCTTTGTGTTCGCTGTTTGTACTACGCTTCTTGGAGTATGAGAAGAACTTTTAGAAACAACATGGATTTACATATAGTGTAACCTAAAAATAGTAAATTGCAATACATTCTCATCAAAAAGTACATGTTTCCGAGCTTTTCCTCGTAAAATACCTCCTGCAGTTTGGCTCTCTTAAGCAGCCACCTCCGTAAGGCAGGTTAACGGTCAAGTCGCCCCAAAGTCATCTCGCTCAAAGCTATGTCACCCGAAACCAGAGTCATGTCACCCACAATTATTAGAATTTTCCATATGGGTATTAAATTTCGTGCGTTTTAAATAAATTTCGCGAGGATTTTTATTCGCTGGTCTTAAATTTTGCAATTTTTTTTTACCCTCCCACGCAGACCTTCTTCAGGGTTCGTCGTGCGTTCCTGCCCCACGAACAGGGGGGAAGGAATGCGTGACGAACCCCTAAGAACGTCTGCATGGGAGGCTACAATAAGGTACGTTTGTTCAGAAGATCTTGGCCATTGAAACCATCGGGGGCCAGTAAAGCGCTTTCAGGTGGATCCCTGATTAGCTCTAGAAATAAATTATAAGAGGGTGCAAAAGATTAAGAAATAGACGCGAAGTTATGCCATACTTTCTCTTTCTTTCTTAATAAGCAAAAATTAGTATTATCATCCACCCCACTAAACAAGACACTCACATAAAAAAGATGTTTTGTGACTCTGATGTCCTGAAATGCCTCAAAAACCTACAAAAAGAATAGAAAACCTCAATAAAGCCCCCAGGGGGGTCCCAGCATAGGTTAATGGGGATGTGCCGCTGGATGGGGTCGCATTTTCACCGCTGGATTGACTATAATGAGGTCGCATTTTCATAAGAGCTACTAGAATGGGATTGCGCATTTTCGGGATTTGGGGATCAGGAAATTCAGGCAGGTAGGGATTTTAAAATGGGAAGATTTTTACTTCAGTAAGTTTAACCAAGGTGTCAACTCATTTCAGGATGACCTAGTTTAAAATAAGTACCAGAAAGGTATTAAGTTGGGATCGCGAAAATAACATTTTCCCAAAAGTGACTACGATGGGATCTATATTCGGCCACAGAATAGACTATAATAGGGTAGGGGTACTGAGAGGCCAGCCATCCCCCCCCCCTCCCCCGATTAATAAAGTTTCAGGAGAAGCCTTTCATCAGTGCAAATACTGGGTCGAGTTCTTCGAAATGACATTAGCGTAAATCCAGGTTTTGTTAGCATGACGACTCCTATGCTCTGTTTGCTGGTAACCATAAGCATCAAAGGACCCGAACTGACACATTTAAGTTCCATTCCCTTTGACTGTGTTCATACATGTAACCTGAAATTAATATTAATACCTTTTGAGCTCCAACTTTACTGTTTTTCTTCCCCACCAGATTCTGAAGAACTTCTGAAGATAAAAAGGAAAATTCACTGGGTGGGTTGTTCAAAGGTGGATTGTCTTAAAGTTTGTCACCAAATAAAAATACTGATTCATGTCCGCAGCTTACCTGGAATGTTCTTCAGTAGTTTTTGCTTGGCTCTTTTTCGACTTTCAGTTTTTTCCTAAAAACAAAGCGGCTACTTGTTAGTTGCCCATACAAATCTGTTTAACTTTTGAATTTTGAATTTTTTTTAATTGTCGATTTTTAAATGCAGTTTGCCTTCATGTTGTGTGGTCAGTCCCAATTAATTGGTTGCTACTAGCTTTCTGGCAGGTCTTCTCAGTGTATGGTCAACTCTCTTTAGAAAGGATTACAGTCCCCTTTTCTGTAAGTACTGGAAAAATCCTGGGAATGAGGTTGTTAATAAATATTTCAAAATCTAGGAGCTATTGATAAACAGAGTCAATACTTACTGCTTCAGTGCGAAGTGCAGCAGGTTTGGCCAGTTCCCCTCCTGGCCATGTGGAGTCACGAAACAAGTGAATGTAGTAAATCACCATTGATTCCGACACCAACCACTCAACCATACAATGAATTTCTCTGACAATGGAAACAATCATCCCATTAGAGTGATAATATCCAGAAGGACATCAGGACCCACTGGTAGTGACAATCATATCTTGTATTACTGGTGTTCTCAGAAAAGTCTGTAGTCAGTGACTCTAAGAACCTGTTCAAACAGATTCTCCAAATATGCTGGGTGTAACATGGATCCTTGTCATGAGTGCATTCCATTGGGATGATCTGGATCAGGATCAGTGATCCAAAGATCAGATAGGATCATAGCACATCAAAGGAACCGACGGATTTACCCTGGGAAAGGATTCATCAGTTCCTTCCATTTACCATGATCTGGCTTGAAATAGTTAACAATATTTATTACATGAATCCCTGTGAAAAGAGATTCACCCATCAGGTCAATTTTATTGTTAGTTGATGAGTTAAGCTTTTTTTTTTTAGTGAGACCATTCCAAGGCATTATGGTATCACAAACACCATCCAACCAGCTGTAATGTTGGGCAACACAATGACCTGTTTCCAAAGAATAAGCTACAGTATAAAGGTTTCTGTATCATGATCAGCTGCTGTCAGTAGCCTTACTTGTTAATGGTACCTCCAAATGTAACCTGAACAAATGCTATCAAGGTTCTTCTCATCCACTTGAAAACTAAAACAGATAAATTTAGAATTAAAGTATTCTTCAATTTTATTGTGTGTGCAAATAATTTAAGTTTGTCTCAGACAAGTAAAAGAGCTAATTAAAAGAAAAAAAACTAATCCCAACTAAAAGAAGTGGAACCTGCAACCAGCAACCAGCAGCCTAAGTTCTGTACAACATAAGGGCTGGAAGTTTATGCGGTACACATATAGCTTACAAATTATTTATATCACTTCAGTTTTGCAAGCTTAAAGAAAGCTTGTTTAGTCCTTTTGGTCAAAGAAATCCCTGTTTTTAAATCCAACTACTCTCCCCTTAATGAGTGCTTATCTATTTTCCACATAATAATAATTTACTTTGCAAAAAAGAACATTGTTATTAAGTAAATCATAATCACACTTGTCAAAACAATGGTGTTTTATTATATTTATCTGTTATTCACCTGAAATTTTGGTATATTTTTATTTTGTATTGGATGCTTCAATTTCTAAACAATGTTTTGCAGCAAATCATTCTTCTATGATAAACATTTTCTAAAAATGTTTTTTCTTGTATCTCTTGTATCTCTTGTAGAGACCAGGGTGCAAATAAAGTCAGTTTTACAGCCTGCTATTCGGGCAAGCTGTAGCTAGCATTTACTAGCCCACAAGTCATTTCAGCTAGCCCTAAAACCCTTTTTGATTAGCAGGATTGATTATTTGAATTTCCCCAAACAAATCACTAGCCCGATAGCAAAATCCACTAGCCCCGGGCTATCGGGCATGACTTTCTTAGTTTGCACAATGATAGGCGGAATTTAATTACCTCCTTTAAGCTCAAATACTTCCCCAACCAAGCCATAGAAGGGCTCTGCAATGGAATCTTTACGCATCACACTGTAAAATGAGAAGTCAAGCTGATAGTTAATTATAAATGGTATTACAGGATGACGGAAACAGAGTCAAACACAAAGCAATGTCGACTAGTACAATGTAGTTACCTATCATCCTGATCAAGACCAGTTTCCTTGAAGGAAAATTTTAAAAAAAATTGATTTTGTTAACACCAACCACACTTATTAAGATCTTACTTACAGCTACAGTTTATAACTGGTAAAATAATAATAATATAATATTTATTCAAATCAAGCAATATCCCTTACCTCATCTGCTTCCTCAGCAGGGATAATGTCAAAAGGTAAGCTACAAAAAAACAAAAATCATCATTTAAATGGAATACAGCCACTTGGCTTCAAGTTCAACTAACACAGAGGCAAGTTGTTCAGTCACTAATGAGGTGATACAGTCAACTCCCATTATTGTGGACACCCTCAGGGGGGAGATTTTTAGTCTGTAATAGTGAGAGTCTGTAATAGCGGGGTATGAGAGCAAAAAAATTGTTTTCTCCTAATCTAAACTTGTGAAATAATATGTAAAAGTCCCAGAAGCATTGCAGTTTCGACAATTCTTTACTTCTTTTAACTATGGACCATAAAAGAAGATAACAAAATTGTAAATGGCTCTAAATAATTAATTTTATGCTGTATTACCACTTCCAAGTTCCTGAAATGACAAGCAATACATAAGAAAGAGCTTAAACAACCTAACGGAAACTCTTCCAGTAATGTAAATGGGTTACATGTTACCTTGCTGTCAAATATAATGTTTTTTATTGTTCTTGGCAGCTCTTTTAGCACAGAGATGCTGCACGGTATACTCGTAACAGAAACCTGTCTAATGACTTTTACAGTAGAGTGTTAAAATAACGTAAAATGTTTGTAAGCTCTAATGGTAATGTCTTTTATCCCCAAAATGCTGTACAGCAGTCATTTGTTTACTCTTTTACAAAGAAGCGGTCAATAGTACTTTGTCTCATCTTTTCCTTTATTGTAATGTTGCTTTATTCTTTATGTGATGTGCGTCAGCATTTCTGATAAAGCACTCAAGTGTCACATTTCTGTAATAGCGAGAGTCCGTAATAGCGGGAGTTTGTTTCAGTCACTTCTTTATGCGTTTCGCCAAGGAGCTGGCTCTTGTCCGCATTAGTGGGTGTCCGTAATAGCGAGGTATCCGCAAGGTGAGAGTCGACTGTATTTGGTAACGAAATATCAAAAAGTGTCAAATGCTTTTAAAAAACACAATTATTTCAGGTTTAAGACCCTTCTTCAGAATATCACCTAATCAGCTATCAAGGTGCAAGTCAAGTGTCACGCATCCCTGATGGTTTTTGTGTTAAACATTCAAGTTGTTCAGTCTCTGGACACCAGTTATACATCCTCGACTTTCAGACACAATAATACAATATTTCTTTTTGCAGGTTTGTAAGTACTATACATGTAATTTATGGTTTTCAAGTAGGGTTTACCCTGGCCTAGGCAAGGCAATCAGTTATTTTCCTCATCTACAGAATTTGGAAACCAGACAGTGGTATAAAGTGTACTTCTGATTGAGGTATGTACAATGCACTTAACATCCTCTCCTCCCACCATGAAATACCCCCAGCTAAATATCATTGCTTCTTCTGTGCTAAATATTTTAACCTGAAATGGATAATTATGATTGTTGGTCAGAAGTCAAGATCACGCAGGGGTTCTTAGTTGTTATCGGTAATCATTCATTAAAACAAAAAGAAAAATAACTCAAATTACAGATGACACTAAGTGGCACATTTGTATAACTCAGTTTAATAGTCAAGAGTAAAGGGCATAAAAATGTTCAACATCCACTGTTACCTTTTCAACACTGACAAAAGTGAAAACCCTTTCTTAGTTGGTTCACTAGAACAAAAGACAAAGATAAAATTAAGTAAGTAAATAACAAATGTATTTATTTAACCCATTGGCTGTTGGAAATTTGGCACAAAAACACCTTTTGAATCTAGTTGTGCAGGTTTCTGGTTACTACCTGAGCAAAAAGAACCAAAACTGCCCAAAATGGTGTTTATAAGTCAACCACATTGCAGCCTTCTTTTCTTCATGTTATCAAGCGTGCACAGAAAGCAAACTGTCAACTTGAAGATAGTTTTTGGGCAGCGGTTTTTGTTTCGTTTCCAATAATATTGCTACTGAAAACCCTGTTTGGGACGACATTATTCAAGAGATTAACAGCAAGTCAGAGTGTATCTCCTGAAGCAAGTAAACTGAACATGTATAACAGTCAACTTTGTGAAAGATGGATACCATTTTAAGTGCAGGAACTAAGTGTCATCTTAAAAACGTGACTATCATGATCAGCAGAAGCCAAGTCTACTGGGTGCTTGAGTCTGTTACAACTGAGATGCCATAAAATTAGAGAGGTGAGTCCTATTTGCTATTACCTTTGTTTCTTGAGATGCTCAGGGCTGGGGCTGAGAAATGAGTACAATTCTTCACTCAGGCACAGCTTTTCATCTGCTAGTAGTGTCTTCAATAAAAAAAAATAACCCATGTTAGTATTCACCAAATCAGTGGATAGCAATTTTTGCACATTCTGATTGGCTCCCGTAACTCCAAATATCCTTGGATATTCACTGTTTTGGTAAGGGATTCAAAATGGCTTCTCGTTTGCAACAGTTTCGAAAGATGAAATTTTAGCGGTAAATGAAGCAGCTGTACCAACGAATACCAAGAAAGAGACAAAATTTGGCTTGTTGGGGGTTAATGTTTGGTAGAAAAAAATTCTCTCACTGAATTTGCAACAAACTCATAAAAAATGATCCCTGAAACACTGTCAATTGAAACGTAAACAAACTCTAAATGAGTGACGTGTTTTATTTACAAAAAGTTCCTTTTTGATTTTTATCCACCTGATTTGGTAAATACTTAAACAACTATCCCCCTCAGGGTCGGTTCATAGTGCTAGATATGTACCTCAATGCTTTGCGTCTCACCTCCATTCGGAGGATAGTTGTATAATATTATACTAAACTCTGTATGATATTGTGCTAACATTCTCTAGTCAACTCCAGCTTAACTGACAGATTTAAAACAAGATATCAAGCAAAGACATGCTCGATAATCACACTGAGTGGTTCAAGATTTCTGTTGTCAAATAAGTCTAACTATTCAGACAAAACACAGCAAATAGATGTACCTGCAGATATTCTTCCAAAGCCTTCCTTGATTTTTCTAAGAACTCATCATCTATGGACTTGTACCACTTCTTTGCAGGAACAGGTAATTCACGAGTAAGCCATGCACAGCACTGCAAGATATTTAGATATTCTTTAATATACTACAGGTAAAATAATATTTGATTTACTCTGCACTGTAGGTTTATTCTCAATTTCCTTTGTCTCCTAGTCCTAAGAGGCTTAACAATGTTTTTTTTTTTCTCGGGGGAGGAGGGAAGGAAGGGTGGGTGGGCAAGCTATACGTGCCTGGGCAGGGGGGGTGGGGGGGAGGTTGTTTGTGTACTGAATAAATACTGTGATCTGCCTTTCTTTGGATTGCCACTTAAACAAAGTCAATGTAACTTGATGTACTGATGATGATGATGATGATGATGATGATGCTACTGCTGATGATGATGATGATGATGATGATGATGATGATGATGAACTGTCTGTCAACTGAGGATGACAACCAACTTCCTGTATGTTTCATTGCAACATTGTATCAGGCCAAAATGTTCATTGTTGAGGGACATTGGTCAGCTGAAAGTTACATCATCATGAGTCACACAATAAACAAAGCAATCATTTCAAAATACCACAATGACTATTATACCCTTCAGACACTTGAACTTACAAGTAAGACATGGTGTGTCCAACATGTTCACCATCTTTGAGTATTTACCTTGAGTTAGATATTGAAATGCTCTTTGAGCAGTAAAATGAATTATATAATAATTTATACATGTAAGCACTTAATAAACATAAGAGATGTCAATTAATTCAGTTTGAAAACCATTATCCATAAAGTCTATCTCAAGTAGTATAAACATACAAGTACCTCTTTTAGTTTTAAATGAAGCGTCTCAAAATCTTTGAACTTTCTTGTGACAACCCATCCTTCTGAATTAACATATGCATGTCCTTCGGTTGATTTCCCTCCTGGCTGCAGCTGATCTTGTTTTCCATCTGCTCTACTGTGGACCACAATAGCATAAACTGGAACAGATCTTTCACCATGTTCTGGATTCCACTGTTGACAAAATCACTCATTAAACTTAGTGCTCAACTCATGAAGAGGTTCAAATAATATTTTACTAAAAATAGCTATCAACACTTAATAAAAATTAACACAACCAATCATGAACATGTACAACTTTAAGATTGCCATGTGACACATAATCTTTGATCAACAAACATTCCTGTTTGTTGGTCACATTATTAGTTTTTGCAATATTTTACTTTCAATGTATGATAACGTAAAAGCTCAGATTTCAACTTTTATTTCTAACTACAGTATTTAAAGGTCTTTACTTTCAAACATGCTGTTGAAGGACAATATGCACAGATTACAAAGTCAATGCAAAGTATTCTTGCTGTCAACCACACAACTTGACAGTCAGGTAGTGGAACTGGCTCACACATACATCAATACACAACAACAAGAAAAAAGTTACATGTGCATGCAGATGAACACTTAACCTTACACACCTCTCTGCTTGCAGTTTCTCTTTTTTGTTGTACTGATACTATTGGTGAGACAGTTCCCTGGACAGTTTTTTCTCACGTACAAAAGTTAGTTTTCTAGTTTTCTCACAAGAACTAGGAAATTACTGAGATGTATTGTTACCAGCATTGAATTATTGTGGGTGGTAATAATTGCTGCAATTGCTCAATGTATATTTTTGAACAGAGTTAGAGAAACGGAAGAAAATTTTTTTGCCTTGACTGACTAAGTACAATTTAATGATATAAAAGATAATGTTATATACATCACTACAGTATTTCACCTCTACACTTTGAATTTCTATCTTCCACTTCCCCAAATTCTCGCACCACTGATCTAGTAAATAAACATAGTACATGTACATGTAATAAATTGATTTTGTTTATTAAACTGCAGATATTTTTAACATTAATTTTATTGTTTGAAAGTGTACCTGTCCTTTCTACATGGAACTCTAGCTGCATTCTTTCAGTTTTTAATCTTTCAATTTCACTCTTCAACTGCTCCATTTCCTGGCAAAATTAAGAAAGAATCTAAATGTCAGTCTTTGGATAGAAAGCAGTCAGCTCCTTTGGATAATTCAATGCAGCCATCATACTTTAAGTGCATGCATGTACATTGTAAGAAATCGGTTGCCTCCTAGAGCTGCAACAGCTGGTGGCCCAAGGGACGTCTTAATCGAACCTAGCAGATGTGTTGTCTTACAAGAGCATTAACTAATATTGGACGACCAATGGGGGCGAAGGGTAGATCCCCATATATACAAGCACACTCCTTTCAATTGCTTAATTTTTTTTCCACCCTTCAACTTGGTAGACCTTTAACTCATCAGCAGGAAGCTTCCTTGGAAAGACAGCATTACATTTACATGTACTTTAAATTGTTTCTTATGAAGCAACTGCAACAACATAATTATACAGTGTATTATTGGGTTGGCACAGTTGTGGTATTTTTTTAATGATTTCAAAAACCAGTTTAAGGTGGCTGAACACAGTTTTTGCAGTTTGTGAGTACAGTGGAACCCCATTAATACGGCCACCATTGGGCCAAAAAAATTGGCCGTATTAACGGGGTGGCCATATTAACGAGGGTTTTTTTACAAGAAAATGTATGGCAGTTTTTGTCAGGTGGCCGTAAGGCGGGGTTCCACTGTATATGTCATTTGCCAAATCGTGACAAGAGAAAGGTTGCAGCTCACAAGCTGAAACTTGGCAAGTGAAAAATATACTGATGAAAGACTTTGATTGATAGGTAAAATTTGACATTTTCATAGTTTCCATGGGAGCATGAACGATTGAAAACAACCTTAAAATTTCACTTTTGCTCAGTTTACATACAATTTGCTCATTGGATTTTCCTATAAACTTGCACACAGCTTACTACAATTAATCATTACCATTTGAAAGTTATTTTGACCAAATTTTAACAGGCGGGTTCTTAGATAATCAATAATATGTTGTACTGTAATAATTAAATGTGCCACAAAATACATCTGTTCAACTTCCATTTTAAAGTTCTCCCTATTTAGAATACGATAAAAGTAAAAATTCTGCAAAATATCAAAAACTTTTAATAAGAAGATTTTTAGAAAATAATTGCCTGTTTGTTTCTTACAATAACATACACTGAAGACAATTTTTAACATCATTTCTGGAGAAGTTTCTAGGAAAATCATGAGGGAGCGTAGAGAAAAACATATTGCATCATCATCAAATCTTTTCCAACTGACTCAACCAATCAACAAGAGCGAAACTGCCCAGTTATATAACCATATTCAAAGAAAAAAGTTAATAAAAATTTAAAGCTGAAATAAATTAAAAGTACTTGCTCATGATCAGAAAAACTACCTGTACTTCAGCTCCATAACTTCGCTTCACAAGTTCAAGTTGCTGTGTCTAAAATAAATAAGCTCATCATTAAATCAACATTTTACGTTACAAAATACATTGTTATACCTCTCCCTTACCAAGTAGAAGTAGTATGTACAGTATAAAGTGTTTCGACACTGTATGTCTGTACATGTAACCCTCACTATTAAGCCATACCAACAAAAATAAACAAACTGTTACCTTTGAGGCAAGTCTTTGATCTAAAACTTCCAACTTTTTTACGATAGCATCACTTCGTTCTTCAACTGTGCTTGGCTTACGTGCTAGGATAGACACAAAAAAATATCATTTTGCAATAAAATCAGAGAAAATATTTTAACTGTACGTTTTTGCTGAGATAGGTTATGGACCAATAATATTATGATTGTTTCAGAGATAACAGCAACACTTTTACTTACCTAGTTTGGGAGTTCCGTCACTTTCATCACCTTCAACCTGAAATTTTTCAATAAACTAAGGTTTAAATACAGTTATAAAGAAAAAGAAGTAAGTGTAGTCAATTGAAACTATTATTTTACCCATGACTGTATCCACACTTATAGCATATACACACTATAAGACTAGTGGAGCTGAGAAAATGACTGAAAAAAATAATCAAATAATATAACAAGGAAAAGACTTCCAACGGGTACTTGTAAGAGGCAATTGAGTTACATCTAGCTAGTATATAAGCATGGTTGAAGAGTTGAACTCAAAAATGCTGAGAAACAATAAGTCGTCAGTCTTCAATGTGGTCAAGGAAGGACTTGAACTTTGGGACTCTGAATTGCAAGTCCAGTGTCCTTGTGTGACCACTTGCAAATGCTGCTTCCAACAATATTATAAAATCTAAATACAGCTTACATCTTCATCAGTAGTATCTGCATCATCATTCCAATTGAATTCCAAATCTTCTTCGTCCCTTTTGTGTGCACGCAGGTCATCCATTTCTGCCTCAGACTGGCACACAAACATGGAATATTCTGCACTCAGTACAAATTTGCGGTAAAACTTTTCCTCAAGGTAAGTGAACACTTTTTTCTGTGCTTCAAAGAATGCCTGCAAGCCATGCATTCCCTGCAGATACTGTTCCATTCCCCTAACAAGAGTTGTGTCCAGCATGACAGATTTGTCTGAGGATGGTGTAACATACACTTGGTAGATTTCTTGAGCACTTTTGTGCAGTTCGGTATGTTTGACTAATTTGAGGTTCTCAACTGCCATCCAGAAACTGCAGTAAAACAAAAGAAAAATGTACATTAATGGAACATACAAAAAACGCAAATCTCAAGTCAGGCATCACCATAATGTCAAATCAACTTGGTTAAAGGGGGGGAAGTGACTGCAAGTGACAATAAGATAAAAGCCTTTACTGGAAAACAAGGATTTGGTATCAAGGATCAAAGTTAAGGGATCCAGGATCAAGGATCTATGGGTGAAAATTGTGTTTTGAGGGAATGGAAGAGGGATAGGGACCAGTTCAGAAGCCAAAAAATGCATGACACAAAACAACCAACATGAGTTTCACAGTTTCATATTTCACTCAAAGTGCTCAGACATTTTATCTATTTCAATCTTTGTATCTAGCTGCAATTTTTTATCATATTGTTGACCACGACAAGTTTTCAGGAGGTATAACTTAGCATTTCAAATGATTAAACAATTAATTTCAGGTGACATAACTCCAGGTGAGATGAATTTTAGATGACTTAACTGTAAACCTCACTAATACAAACTCAACCACTACAGGCATTATGAGTATTCAATGTTTTAAGGATATTTTAAAATCAAATAGAATAAAACTACATTAAAATCCTGTATGTTATGACTTACTTTGTGAAATAATTCAATGCTGTTGGCTACGACTATACATACATTTGTAACTATTATGATTTAATCAGTAAACTTCATCACTGGGCTGCAAACTGTGCACATGTTCATAAAACAACTACAGTTTCTTGTTTTTCTCTCTTCACATTATAATCTTGCTTCACCACTTGCATGTTACACATCACAACCCCACTAACTTTGAATAAAACAAAATTATGAGACTACTCGAGGTCTAAGTTAAAATTACATAATCAAACCTGAGCATATTCTTGCTACCAGTTTTATTCTGAAGGAAAAGCATGAAAAAACTTCTTGCCAAGCTGTTGTCCATGACCTCTATAAAAGTAAGAACTTTAGCTTTACTCTGCTTTGCAGATTTTTGGACAGATTTTACATTCTCTTGTACCACTGCAGTCTGTTTACCATCACCAGCGCCATTGTTGGTATAGTCAGGACCCCCTAACAGCTTAATACGTCTCTCACATTGCGATTTGGCAACAGTACATTGGTTAATGTAGCGCTTAAGATTGCGAGCCCTTAACTGAGCGTCCTTCTTCAGCACTTTTCCCTGTTTGTCATCTTGTCCAAACTGGTCAATTCCTTTTAAATTATTAATGGTGGTTGCTTGCATGATTTCAGCAATAATATGATATCTGGAGGGAGCAGAGAAGTGCAGTTTTACTTGTAAACACACCAAGAACCATCAAGGGGTACAAACATTACATAGGGTGAAAAGGGTGTCTTTTGAGACCAAAAGCCCTTAAAAAAAGGGCAGTTTGTTAGTGAGTGGTACCAACAATAGTTTTTTTTTTTTCTCAAATAAATCTTATTTTATGGTAATTTGTTTTAGTCTAAAAAGTCACTTACCGTATTTATTCGATTAACTGCCCTGGGCGCTTATTAAATTTTTGGACCTTGAGAGTGGGTGCTTATTAAATTTTCAACATTTCAGCAAGTGTAGTATGTTTATTTTGCAACAAAACAATAAATGGTATTAACAAAACGGGAAGATGTAACAAAGCAAGGTTTCTGTAAAATGCTCCAAAGAAAAGTCCGTCTTCGGGGAAGTCTCTTATTAGTATTTATTCAATTTTTTGGAGGTGGGAGGGGAAAAGGGTTTGGGGTGGGGGTGGGTGCTTATTTGCGTTTGAGTGGGGGTGCGAGGGAGGTGGTATGGGTAGGGCGCTTATTAACTTTTTCTGCCTTTAGGATGGGCACAAATTAGAGGTTGGGCACTTATACGAATAAAATAATACGGTAATTCTAGATGCGAAACAAAATTTATCATGGTCTTAAAACAAGGTATCTTGTTATAAACAGGGTGGCCAAATGAATGATTTTGGTAATCACTGTTGATACCTGCAATCTGATTGGCCCTCAGCTGTGTAATTTATCCACAAATCACACTATTTTTGCTCTAAAATATCACATCTGGTCTAAATCACATCATTAATCTTCCAAATTGCATCATTTCTGTTTTTAAATCACATCATTTTTGTTCTAAATCACATCATTTCTGTTTCACATACAAAACGAGATGTGAACGCATTCCCAGATTCATCTTTTCAACTCACTGAATTTTGCGATTTCAAAATGGCTGTAAAAAAGTGGTAATTGAACTCCGCATTGTGCAACTTTTGTCTGCAATCATACTTGTCATTTCAAATCAAACTCGCACAGCGTACTCATCCAAAATCATGTGTACGTTGCACTCCACTAGGTTCAATTATCATTATAAACTAGAGGTAATCATTCATTACCGATCCGTGTTCGTCATTTACGGAAACAAAATTGAGTCAAAAGGAGTCCCGTTTCCGGGCCGACGTGCCCCTGATAAAATCAATAGGGGGCTAATTTGTAAAAGCCCATAATAGCTTGGAAATTTCTGCCTTAGTGGCACAGTAACATTAGATTAGGATGCGTTCCAACGAATGCAATAAATTGCACTCCACTCAGTTTAATTTCCATTATTAATCAGGGTCACACCTCTACCCAAATTTCCCTTGAGTGCCTGCTCTTGGGTACAAAGTCAAGGATAAAAGTAATTGTAAAGATCCCAATAATACCTGATTTGTTTCAATGCCTCTACTGAGTTTGATGTGTTGATCATTTTGATGAAGTCTTCGTATGTTTCTGCATAAGCATAACCCTGCTTATGTTTGGCAGCAAGGGCTTCCTTTGCTTCCAAATGTACAAGAAGTGTTTGATTGATGTAATCTGGATCACAGATCATGTCAGCCAGGGGCTGGAAAACAGAAAAGGCTAAAATTTCACGTAAAAGATACCGCATTGTTGAACAACGTGAATTCTTGGGAGGAAGAAGACAATAGAGCAACACTTCTGAGGCCTTTCGTAAGTAATCAAGTTCTTCAGCCCTGCTCTTCAGGCAGGGATGAAGCACAAAAGGCAGTGCATTATCAGAGAAGGTCCGCATATCCGCAAGACGAAGCTGCTGAAAGTGTCGGCTCAGAATTTCAACCACATCACTAGACAGAAATTTCACCTTGTCAACACACTTGAGTCTTTCCACAACATTTGCTGTTACAACCCACAGCTCCTCGGTTAAGAGATCAACGAAAGCTGCTTCGTCTTTTCCTAAATCACGAAACCATGACAGGCAAAAATCTCGGATAAACAAATCAAAAACCTCTTGAATGGTTTTGTCAACGGTCCGCGAAACTACCACCCTTTGCATGTAAGGCTTGTGGGTTTGAGTTCGAGTCAACTTCGCGAGAAAACGACTTACAGTTTCAACTTTCTTTGATGGTTTTGGTGTCGGTGGAATCCTCTGTTTTCCTGAAAGGAGGTAAAGCATAACTCCAGAGAAAATCCCTAATACTGCTACAAAACAGTTCCACAAGGTGGAGAACAGGCTTTGAAGAAATCCGACTTGCCAAAGCGCGGCCAGGAAAAGAATAGACCCACTAACATAGAAAATTTGCATCTTGTATGAAAAAAGGCGTTAAGATGTGAAATCAAAGATAGCTTTAAACACTAGACTGGCTTCCTTAGACTTTGAACCATTTTCTGGCGGATTTTTCTCGATTTTCCCGAGCTTTTACTTTTCTCCCGATATCTTTTCTTTCATAACTGAGCCTTCGATGCAGCGGCAGCGGTATAATTCTGAACATTGGGTAGGTACTTTATATATGGTAATTAGAGTATTCACGCAAGAAGATACTTTTTTCACTCAAAACCGCCGCATCTCGCACCCTCTTTTGATTTCATTTTTCATTTTTCTTTCAAATGGAGAGGAGGAATGTAACAGAAAGAGAGGAGAAAGAATTTGTCCCTCTGAGAGAAAATTTAAAACGAAAAGCAGGTGAGAAGGAAGATAACTTGATGACACCCTACTATCATGAGCAAAACAGCATTACCCAGCTTTCAGATGAACAGGTTGATGAAATCAGATGGCAAAATGGAATTGAAATTGAAGGAGAAAACTGCCCTAAACCTATCACAAGTTTCCAAGATTTGAATTTATCCCCGGAACTTCAAGGATACTTAGCTAATAATGGTTATGCACGTCCTACTGCAATTCAGATGCAAGCTCTGAGCTGTGTTATGAGTGGCAGGGACATCATCGGTTTAGCAGAGACCGGTTCAGGAAAAACACTAGCATATTCTCTTCCATTATGTATGTTCCTTAAAACAAGAAAGCCATGTTTACCCGCAGAGGGCCCGGTGGCACTTATTGTGACACCCACACGAGAGCTAATGCGGCAAGTGTCAGATCATGTTGCAGAGTTACTAAACTTTTTAACGATGAGCACAACATGTGGTTCATCAGGTAATGTTGGCCTCTTACAGAATTACAACTCTGCTCCAGTGACAGGAAACTTTGGAAATAACACTCACTGGGGCATGAATTCATCTTATACTTCACTCAATACTGGTTCCATCAGTGTACATGACTATGATTCATTTGCAGCAGATATGTCTTTAACTTACTCCCCTTTAAGGGTAACCCCAGTCAGCTTTAAATACCAATCTGCTGGAATATGTGGTGGTGTCCCCATTTCACATCAGGTGCAGGAGCTAAAAAGTGGCATTGATGTTGTCATAGCAACACCTGGAAGGTTACTAGACTTGTGTGAACGTGGCATTCTCAGTCTCGACAAAGTGTCATACTTGGTTATGGATGAAGCTGACAAGATGCTTGGTATGGGAATGGAGGAACAGTTGAGAAAGGTTGTTGGGCTGGCCACTGGTACAATCAGGGCCAGACAGACACTTCTCTGGACTGCAACCATGCCTGAATCATTAGAAAGACTGGCAAGATCAGCAGTTCTAAATCCTATAAAAATTCAGGTAGGTCCTGGAACTGGTCTGATATCACCAACTATACAGCAAAATGTTGTTTTCCTTTATCACTATGAAAAGCCAGCTAAACTTCTTCAAGTTCTTAGAAGCACTCCATTTCCTCCTGTTATGGTCTTTGCATCATCCATACAGAATGTAGACTATGTCACTGAGTTACTCAAGAAGGAACAATTCCATGCATCAGGCCTTCATTCTGAAAAATCTCAAGATTATCGCTTTAAATTGATAGATGCCTTTCGTGATGGTAGAATGGATGTCCTTGTGGCCACTGATGTTGGTTCAAGGGGCCTTGATTTTCCAGAAGTAGCACATGTAATTAACTATGATTTACCTGACAGCATTGAAGATTATGTCCACAGGTGTGGGCGGACAGGTCGAATGGGACATTTTGGGGTTGCCACTTCTTTCTTGACTTTAGACTGCAAGATAGCTGATGAGCTTAAGGAAATGTTAGAGATAATGGATCAAGGAGTTCCCAAAGAGCTTCAGAACACTAAACAGTTTGGTAAAAAGATTATCAAGACAGAATTTGGTGACAGAGTTGTAGATTCTTAGAGATTTACAAAACATGCTTTTGGGATATAACTGTCCTAATAGCTGCTAATAGTCTTGTTAGTACATTTCATAGAATAGAATGCCATTAAGCATGTAAGATCCCCTATTTAGGCCCCAGATTTGAGTGTAAGCCCACTGACACCGCTTACTGACGCTGCTACTTCAAAGCTCCCAGTCCATGGTCCACCAAAGGTGCCAAATATTCAAGAGCACTTTATACAGCTATAATTTTGAGAAAGGTTGTTGGAAAAAATGTGCATTCCACAATCCCATTAAGGTAATATGAAATATGTTCAACACACTGTTCCTGACACTGTAGCTGTCGAACCTACTTTTGTTGCTTTCCTTTAGCACTTGCAAACATAAGTCCATGGCCTCTTGTGACATTCTTTCAAATTTCTTTAAAGAACAGTGAACTCAAAACCACCCCAAGACCTTTCAGGATTGTCGCGTGCACTTTTCTGAAAACCTTTCTCAAAATAGCTGTATGCAACAACATCCTTGCAAGAATTTCAATAAACTAATTTATTATTTAATATGAAGCAAAATTTTGCTTTCTGTTGCATACCTGAACTTCGGAAGCTGATATTTTGCATCTGGAACAGAAGGCCATGAAGTGCTATTTTAACCTATTAACAGCGTTTCACCCAGTTTTGGCTTTTAGTAGCCACACAATGACCAGGAAACAGCTTGAATAGCTTCAGAAGGTGTTTTTCAGCAAATTCCTAGTGGCAAATGGGTTAATATCTCATGCAATTTGAGTTATTTGGTAAATATGTCTTACATGAAAACTGGTACTGTGTCCTGTGTGCACATATTTTACACCCATAAAATGCTTTGTTGTGCGCATGTTTGTTGTAAATTATTGCACTTATAACCATTTCACAGTGGTCAAAAAATTTTGTACATACTAGTCAAAATTATGAATTTCTAAAAAGCTTACATGAAAATCTGTAAAGCCCCACTTACTGGGCCAAGTCTTTAGACCAGAAGCACTAAAACCAAATAAGTCCCCGGGGAGTCTTACAAGATGAAATACAGGTAACATACTATGTTACCCAACTAATGAGGATTATGGATCATTTTCATGTCAAAATATGACGTAATTCAGAATACTAAACAATTTATATTATCACTTAGCCTGCATGGGCTTTGCTAGACTGTTCACAGTGCCCTATTTTTCCGTCAGATCACCACAATCGAGTGATTCCTGTAAGAGTATTTCTCACTTTCCTCCCCCACCGCTGTAAACTCCAAAGCCTGCCTCCTCAACGCAAAAGAAACTAAGTCGCCTGTTATGACAAGCAGTAGAATTCAACATTCTTATACAAAAATAGGGAACTACAAACAGTTTAGCTTAATTGCAAATGAAACTCATTACATTACATAGCCAATAGCCCATTTTACAGTTACAGGTGGAAATGAGGCTGGAGTTGAGCACGCCTTGATACAACTACCCTTCCTACTTTGTTATGTTTATCATGTTATTCTTATGTTCGCTAGTATTTATTTAGGAGGTTTGTATCAAAACAAGGTCAAACTTAGCTTCATGTTCATTGGAAGGCTAGGATACTAAGGCCACAACTGTAAAATGGTCTATTTGGGCGTGGTTTCAGCATATTTTTAACTCCCTAAGAAGAATGGAAAGATCTTAAACCATCGGACGTGTGAGGACGTCTTGGGGAGAGGGGTGAGACGGAGATGGAAAACTTTAACCACGCGAAGACGAAAAAAAAAGAGTAACACAAACGAACACAGCAAATAAGCCAAGACAGACAGGAATTTAAGAAAAATTACAGGAAATCTGCTAACCCGGTTTTACAAATCCATGTAGAAGTAAAAATGTTAAAAACGTATGGTAAATATTAAAATATTGCGATCCACTTGTTTCAGCAGAAAAAAATTACTTCTCGATAGATTGCTTCCATTGTCATGAAGACCTCAAAATCAATACAATTCTCTCGATTTAACACGCCCCCCACCGCCCCCCCCCCAAAAAAAGAAGTTAGCTGTAGTAGCTTTGGACGTACAATTAAATAAAAGTGCCCACTTTGAACAAATAGTTGGAAAAAACCCCAGCGCCATGTTTAGAGTACTTATCGGTTACGGATTTCTTTATTCTTTTTGAGATGGTGCTACTCTTCTCTTGTCTGCAGTGCTTGACTATCTCCGGTTGGATACACTTCCATAACTTCGAGGTTTGTATCATATTATTTTATTTGCCAGGATCCCCCTCTCATTCATACGACATTAATGGACCATATTTTTACCCCCGTGTCATACCAGATTTGCTATCGTGGGAATCTCCATATTTTGGGATCGCTTCACTCGAGGTGGGGATTGCAATGAATTTTCTCTGTGATCGGTCTGCTAATCAAAAAGTCCCCCGCGACTTTCATGTTGATTTCCAAAACGCGCGCGCGACATCTCTGAAAAAAAAATAGAGGGTTTTTGAGCAGGCTATATTATCAGTTTCGGGATCGATATCGATCTCGTCCAAATAAAAGAGCAATTAAATCAATATATTTTTCACAGGTTTAATTATGGTCTATGGCAAATGATAATCTTTAGATGGCAATCTTTTTGAATGGGCCTACCACTTGACGCTCTTAGTACTCTGTATTTGCTAATAAAGGCAATATCCAGCATGGAACCCATCAATTCTTCAACCAACGATATAATACTGCTTTTCGGGCTTAAGTGGTCCTGATAACATCAATTTGTCAAAATTTTGTTCCTTTTTTTTTATCAAAGTCAATACAGTGTAATAGTTAAGAAGCTTGAAGTTGTTATATGTTTTGTGGACTTGAAGGTGCACAACGTTCAATAGCATTCCTATCATTTTGATCGTATTGACCAATAAAAACGTTGTATTAATTTATTCCGTCACAATTTGGGAACAAAAAACAAAGCATTCTAGCACCGTGATTTTTTATCTTTGATGTTTGCCGCCTTTCATAACGAGTCTCGTCTACTATATTAAACTATGACGAAATCAATATCCGTCCTTAATTTACCACGCCTTTTTCCGTTGCCGTTATAATCTTTGCCCCCTAAGTCGTGTTGGCTATCCCGAGTGCTCACGTAGCCATCTGCAAGCTTCTCCAGTCAGGCAGTGCTGAAAACTGGCATAATACAGTGGCTTACCACCGTTTCCTCACACATCACTCTTCTATATGATGCCTTCAAACCTTTCACTCCTTGTCCTTTGCCTGATTACGTTCAACGTCCAGTGAGTATAAACTACCTTAATTACTGGGCCCTTTTTATTTTCATTTTAGTACTTTGCAGCTTAACCTTAGCTCTTTTTCCCAAACAGCAACGTTCAACCTTGCCCTATTATTTTTGAGAACAGCGATGGTCAATCTTTGAAGCTGGGTGACATCAAAATCGGGAAAGATCATCAGGTTGGTGACTTTCAAGAAATCAAGAGCCATGGCTCTTTAGAAATAGATCAGTAAAACGTTTATATTCCATTTGTTTGCTTCTCTAGCTTATCTTGTTATTGTGATGGCAAAGCGTACTGAAATTATGATTTTAGCTTCTTATTTTCAATTAAGCATCAGTTAGCAGCGATATGTAATTAACTTTTAATTTTACAGTTGACCCGGGGGGGGTGGGGACTACCATATAAAAGTGACAGGGACGCTCGTCGTCTCACTTAGGGGCGTAAATAGCAGATTTTGGTCTCCCTTAGGGTGTTTGGGATGAAAAGTCACTCTGTTTGACCATTCAGGTATCGCTCAGGGCTGTCCATAAAGAAATTAAACTGCCGTGATGTCTTTTTTAGTAAGTATGGTCTTTTTTAGGGTCAGTTTAGCTTGAGCAACACCCAAATTAGTCTCCCTTGGGGGTTTAATTTTATTTTTCCGACGAGCATCCCCGTAACTCTTATATGGGAGACCCCCGGGGAAAATTGCCCTTCGAGAAAGTGGGTGTGGTTTTAGCTGCTTCTACTTTTCTACTTAACAATCAGAAGGATCAGGAAATGAAAATTGGGCTGAAAACAACATTAAAAAATTTCAGCTTGTGATTTACAGATTAAAAACAGAAAGAATAATTTTAGCTGTGCTACACGAACACACAATCTATGTCCACCGCTGTCATACGGCAAAGAAAATAGAATTGCAAAAAGCGTATTACAGCCGAACACTGAAGGTAAACCCCTCATGACTGACACCGTAAAATATACAGAAAGTTTCATATTCCCTAAGACGTCAGCGAACAACAAACACCTTTTTTTGTTCAATCGGCAAATTCTTAAACAGATAACAGAGCTTATCTCGTTAAATTAACATTCTCGTACTTGCTCGATGTTGGCTGCATGTTTTTTTGTTCGTATGTACGTGAGCATGAGTCTACTCACGATCTTGCTAAGACATTCCCTCGCGCGCGAATAGTTAACAATCTAACCCTCGTAGCATTCTCCTGCACAAATTTTGCAGAA
>NC_133209.1:13935646-14005646 GCF_958299795.1 Porites lutea
TACTGAAAAAAATAGAAAATTGGAATTTGCAATTGAAAGTATGAAACAGAGATAGAAAGGATAAACTGTAAAACAAGGTCACTTGACAGAGTCGCACAAACACACAATCTGTGCACTGCTTGTATGTGTCAAAAAAATAGAACTTATAAACATGTATATGGAAAAGCGTATTACAAAGGATTTCTGCAGTCAAACCCTTCTTTGTAGACACATCAGAGCTCCCTTGTTTCTCAACGTCAACCAACTTAATATGGACAACTGCATGTTAATACAGACTTTCTCATTGGTCAATGGACACATTTTCATACAGAGTTCATCTCGTTAATTTATCTGTATCTTGACTTGCCCGATGTTGGTTGCAGGGTTTTTTGATACGTCTGTAAGGGGGGCTACTCACGATTTCGCCAAAATATTTCTTTGCGAGTGAGCTTGGGATCAGCAGGCTCCTTTCTGGTGAAGGGGGTGAGTGCAAAGAATGACGCAAACTGGGCGTGGCTCGCTTCGCTTGCCGGTTTCTTGAGCCTCGTTATATTCGTTATTCCCTTTTTCACACTGGTCCCAGGGTATTTGCGCGCGAAAAGGAGGTCACGTGGTCGGTACGCCCTGGCATGCCCCTGCTAGAATTTAGTGGGTTATTGTATTCTGTTTGCTTATACGATTTGAATACTGGTATCTGGGGGCACCCAAGTGATCTGTTCCTCACATCACCTGATCCCCTAAGTGTGGGAATTGGATTCCACCATTCCCAAAGAAAAATCACTTATGCTTTATTGTTGCTTTTAATTCATATTTGAAGTTAAAAATCTTCGCTTCTTGACCCTGGGTATTGGCAGGTACACACGAATACTAAGCAACGATTAACCTAGCCTGAATTTCATCCGATTGCTTAGAGTCTCCTCTCAGCAATGTCAGAATCGTCCGCCCGTTAATGCCATCCAGTGACGTCACTTCTATCCGAAGACCGGGTAGTGATTTTGATTGGATGATTGTCTAAACATTCGCATAATTATGCATAATTATGATAAATTTTAGCGGGATTGTCATTTGATATTCTGCGGATCACATCCCTGGTATGCATGCGTAGAGTTCAAACATTTCGATAATCTTTATCGTAAACAGCAAAATTGCCCTCGTCTTCGAAAATGAAATGCTAAATTGAGCTGCGAATGAAGAATCATTGCGGAGAGTCGGTAGGTTTTTCATTTAGAGCCGCTTTGCGGTTTCGGCAGTGATTTTGTTTATGCGAAGTTTCTGAGACCAATGTTATAACTCGACTTTCTACTGAACTATTTTTACCGTCAAGGGTAATGATTGGCCGAATTTCGGTATCCGTCAGACAGATAATTCGTCAAAGTATAAATCCGAAGACGAATTTTGACGAATAATGTGTCTAGATATTTATTTATTTATTTATCCCAGGAAGCATTGCAAAAATATAGAAACCAGTCCCTCTCATGTGGAAACTTCGTCGAAAAACCGTCTACGTTCCCGGTCTAGATATATATTTAGAGACGTATAATCAGCCTCAGAGGAATTTTGCCTCATAATTCGTCTTAGCACCGAATTTACACTAGAGACGAATTATCCGTCTGAGACGGATAATTCGTCTCTAGTATTAATTCGGCCATTCTGTTAGCTTTTCTTTCTTGTTTCCTTGTTTTCTTTTTTCTTCTTTAAGGACCAAACAGCTTCTTTTCAATTAAAGCAAATCGTTGTGTTTTTGACCTAAGTGTTCCGTGTGTGTATTTATTTTATTGCGTGATTGCGACCGAGTTTTAATACGGAATTACAACAGGTTCAGAGTACTGCATGCAGTCGATAGTTTGAACCTTAAACAAGAATTACGATCGAAAAAGGTAAAGCAATTCTGTATCATGCCTGATGCAGACATTTCAAACGATATTTCTTGGTTTTCCACTTGAAAATCGTGTTTTTAAACGTTTTCCATGATTAAAATCAAAGGAGTAGTGATGTCACTGGACGGCATTAACGGCCGGTCGATTTAGACGTTACTGAGGGAGTAATAACGACTCGAAGTAATCGGATGAAATTCAGGCTACGATTAACCCAAACAAGTAAACACTGTACACAATTAAAGTGTATAGATAGTGTCTCCAGGAGCCTATGACTTGTCATGTGCTCCTGGTATCTCTGATAATGAGAGACCAGCCAGTGGATTTAAGTCAGTGTATATTGCTTCGTCAATTTTACTGTATGCATTTAATTTGACTGCTAGGATTGTCAGTGTCGTGTTCAGGAGGTCGATGCCAATTGTACTTCTGCAAACAAAGGAGTGCTGCGCATGGCAGATAATCATTTGCAGTTTTGTGACGGAAAAGACTGGGTACAAATATTGGACAAAAAGTTGAATCAAAACTCCCAGGAAACACCAGGTTGGTAGGATGTGTTCGCTTCCTGCACTTGCCTCACTTGTACAAATGGCTACCAATCTCCTCTCAGTTTTAAAATCAAATATTTAAGCATGCTTAAAGCACGCTTGTGTAGTTATTTACAGTCCTAATAGGTGTTTCATGAAGACCATAATGCGATATTTAGTGAACAAGCGTGTTTTGGAAGGCACAGTTTTTTGGAGCTTGTGAAGTGTTTTCAACAGCGTCCGTAGGTAGCGATGAGTGGTGTGTCCAAAGGAAGTTTGCGCATAACTTGTTCAAACCCTTAGAAAGAATATTCTAAAAACAGCCAGACAAAGTCACAAGGAGCGTTTTAAATACAGGTGAAGAAAAATATTTTTTTTTCTTCAGGAATTGATTGTCAGGACGTTCTGAGCCGAGGTCAGTCTCGGGGAGACGGCATGTACTGGCTAGACCCAGATGGTGGAAGCCATTCAAATACGTTCCTAGCTTACTGTGACATGACGTCATACAATGGAGGATGGACCATGTGTTACACTACTGATGAATACGCCAAACCCAGCACTGAAGTCGAGTATAATGCCTTATTTCCTTATGGAACTGACGGGTACAGGACCAACTGCAACAACATCGGAGTAAGTTGGTGCATACCTTTCGGACATAGTCTAACATAACCAACTTCATTTGATAAAAATCTTTTCAAATTCAGAGAGTATTTTTTAGAGCTGGATCAGGCTGGTTCATAATCTCGTACCTAGATCTTCCAAAAGACAGAGTGACATCTGGGTACGAGATTAGCTGGTTCAGTTAGATTACCTTCCAAAAAAACGCCTTCTGACCTGAGATTGGTTTCCTACATCCGGGTCTAACCAGCACATATCGGCACAAATTATTATGGACAGCAATGACATATACGTACCCAAAAAAGGACTTGGTTTAATATTCCCTTTGGACAAGGTAGAGCAAAGCTCCAACAATTTCCTTCAGTAAGTTTGCTCTATCCAACATTCAACAATCTCTTGTACGATAAGCTTCACGGCAAATTCAGTCCAACTTCCTTTTGTTTGTTTTTGTGACATCGCTTCTTTCATTTTTTGCATGTACTAATAGGTTTGTGTATGAAATTTGCCGTAACCCTCAGTCTAACTCCCAGGAGTAATCTGCGTGTGACTTCTCCTTGTAATGATATCAATACATTGTCCAGCAGACAGGTGATATGAGGCAAATGTGTCAACTTCTCTTGACTAATGTGCAAATGGAAATGTATAACACATAACACATGTATAGCTTGAGAGTTAAAGGCTTGAATATTTAAATGGTCAGGCGCTTAGTTACAGTTTAAAAATGAAACTCGGACAAACAAATTGACTTAACATTGGCAATTTCTCACCTGCTTTTCTCTTTTCATTAAAATATCATGTTTGTCAGTCTGACTTTTGTCATTAAAATGACAAAAATGACAAAAGTCAGTCAAATATTGCAATACTCACTCTGACGTCATTTGTGGGCTGTTCTTTTGCATGTCGAGAAATAGTTTTACTTTTTTTTATCCTTCAGGATATTCTCTAAGACATTGTCCATCGTTCCGTCTTTTCCATCAAGTCATTTGTTCTTTTCTCTTCTTGTTTTAGTTTACTGAGATCATTTTCGTTGATCACAAAACTGGAAATAAGGCTTACTTTAAGCAAAGACCAACCTGACGACCATCAGGGCCGCTGGTAACTATGGGAAGCAAGCTGACACCTATGGATTGTGGATAGGCTTTGGAACCATTAATAACCTTTATTCGTACCAGCTGTTGATCTGCGATACTTCTTTCTACACCGGTTTTTTTGTTTCCGGCTACACCAACTGTTACAAGCAGTGTAACCATTGGTGTCTTGATTACAAATCGCCATACTTCCGCACAGCATCTACCAGGTCGCTTTACAAGGGTGTGGCCTTTAATACCAATGGTGCCAGATCTGTCAGCACCCGACTGATGAGTGTTGGTCTGCGTTAGTAATTACTGACTATAATCACACTTGAGCGTTTACTTCTTTCTGCGATTTGCTTCTAAACTACAGAATTTTAGCACTCAACATGGTAAGTGATTTGCAGTTAATGCAATGGTGCCTTCAGGATGTTGGTAAATACGATGATGCCCGAGTTGAAAAGAGTTTTATAGTTGCGTTATGCCTTGTTAGATACGTCACAAAAATAGGAGGTGGAAGTTGAGGGGATTAACCAAGCAGTATTACATGGACAGTGCCCATCTAGATCTTGAAGATGTGATTAGTTATCTGATTACAGTCGATAACTCGAACCCTCGCTAACTCGAACCTCGCGCTAACTCGAACCAAAATCGATTTCTCCTGGATTTCCGTCATACATTCGCTGTAATTTTACCCTCGGTAACTCGAACCCTCGATAACTCAAACTCTCGCTAACTCGAACCAATTTTCGTTTCCCCTCAGGTCATTTTCTATATAATTTTACCCTCGATAACTCTAACCATGTTTTGAGCCCTTAAAAAGTCGAGAAAAAAGCCGTCTACTGGCGTCCAAAAAATTGAATTTTGGATTTCCTATTGACGTGTTGTAGGAGTATAGTTTACTCTTGAGGCTGATGTTGATTGTCACAGGCTAACGCGAAGCACCTTTTCTTCTCAAAACAGTGAAATGCATGCTCTATTTAGGCTATGTTTTGTTACGTTACGCTCTCAGTTATAATCTAGAAGTGTCTTTTAATTTTCACTTTGCATTTCTAATATTAAATGTGATTAAAATGTTCACTGTGCAGTAAAAACTGTTTTTTACCTTACTCTCGGCTATTTTCTTCGAACTCCCGATAACTCGAACCTTTTTTGATTTCCCTTGAAGGTTCGAGTTATCGGGAGTCAACTGTTTGTACCTCCCCCTATGTCTACTAGGGGACTAGAAACAAGGATAGTGATAAAGTATCAACTTCGAACAATAAAAATGATTACGTTAATTTCAATGTACGTTTGTATGTACTTCCACTCACGATCGGTCATCTTCGAGTTCAGTTTATTAAGGAAATGTCAGGCTAATATGTCATAAACCTTCCAACTCGTATGCTTGAAGGTCTATGACGTCACGTTATTTACTACCCTTTTAAAACGCTAGATCTGGTCTTCACATTAAGAATTCCAAAAATAATAGTCCTGATTTGTTATATAAGACCATGTTTAGGTAGTGAAACAGTTTCCTGTCGTCTGTTGCAACGAATGGCAAAGATGGACGTGGATTGAAACTTGGAAAAGTTGGGCCAACGTTTTCGAGGTTTCAACTTTAAAATGATATGCCTGCAGAAAACACCAAAAGAGATCGTATATTTTGTTGTCACGCGTTCTCACTCTTGCAGACAATGTCTCACACGTGGTGAAAAATTTAACCTATAACATCCTCAAATGACGTTTTTCTTAAGATATGTAAAGTACAAATGTTAGACGGGAAAGCACTGGAAAAGAGACTTCGCCGAGTGTATGATCCCGGGGTGGACTCCAATAAAAAGTGACGGGGATACTCGTAGGAAAATTAAACTTAAACCCCTAAGGTCTGTAAGGTCGGTGTGGCTCAAGCTTAAACTGACCCCTATAGGAGACTACCAAAAAAGACGTTTAAATAAGAGAGAGCTGGAGTGCCAAGGTGTCGTTTTTTTTATAGCTGAGTGGGAAGTGAAGAGGTTCATATCAATAGACCTTATTTATGATCAGGGGCACCCAACGAGGAAATAGTTCAAAACCACTTAACATAGCATTGTTGAACGTATTTTAGTATTCAAACGGTAGATATAGGCATATTTTTGTCCCCTAAAAACTTTTCATCTGTTCGGATTTCCTAGCTGAAAATCTAGTGATCCGAAAATTATAGGGATAAAAACTTACCTTCTCGAAAATTTCAGCCAGGAAAAGGCTCCCGAAAATTCTAGGTGGCCTTTTTTAGCGTCAAAATCCGTTAAAAATGAGTAATTATACCATTTTGTAGATGTTCGAAAATCCTAGGAGAGGCAGGCAAGCAAGAAATTTTACAACAAATGCTCCGAAAATTCTAGATCTCAAATCGTCTTCCGAACAGATATTTTCCCGAAAATTGCCGTTGGGTGCCCCTGTATGATGACGGCCATATTTCCCATATTTGCAAGTATGTTTTAGGGATTAATGGGATGAAACAAAATCATGTATCAGCTATTGCGCCTATTATTCCATGTAGCCTAACGTGTCACAATCATTTAACAACTATGCACAATTATGATGCAACGTGACCAATGATTACTAATCTAAGCAAGCTATGTGCCTCAAAAACATATAACAAGAACGAGAGTAAAGGCGGGAGATAACGATCGAGGCAGTCCGCTAACTAGTCCTCGAGGACGCCTTAGTTACAGTAATAAATTGCTATCGCCACTAGGCAAGCAATGAGTACAAATTATCAGGCTTCGAGGAAGCAGTCCAATATCTGACCTTCCTCGTTAACCTGACTAGAGACTTGAGGGGCTAATCAAATCAAATATGCACACAAGAAGGCAAAAATGGGAAAAAAGGGGCGGGGGGGGGGGGGTGGAAGTTGTCGATTAGCGTGTAAGGTGTCGGACCTAATGTAAAGCTTAAAACCGTCGGATTTCCAGCGGCCAAGAGCCCGAATTTGGGCATCGGAGAACCCTTTCTCGGCAGCATGCGTCACAGGCAGCTCCTGTTTGAAAGCTATGATCCTTATACCTGCCGGTGTCAAGCCCGCAACCTGAAACAAGCAACAGTGGAGTTCGGTATTAAACTGACCTACCGTTGTTCGGCTTCTATCGCTATGACAAAAACGAGGACCTACTTGGGTGCCCCTGAGTTTGCAATAATCCAACATTGCTTGCACCGGGCAAAACGGCAGAGAATCTTGCCGCTCGATTAGTACAACAAATGGACGTTTGTCCGTGTTGTGTTTAAAGTTTGTGATAGTCATTTTAAACATGTGGATGTTTCCGTCATGTGTGAGAAAGCGCATGTTACTGAGTTGAGCTACCGAATCACCAGAATTTGCGTTCTTGGCCGCCAGCTCAACGATCCTAAAAAAACGGTCAAATGCTATTTAAAACATAGCAGAGAAAAGAGTACCGTGAAAACCAGGCCTAGTCGATCGATAGAAATCGATATCGGAAATTAATCGGTACACTCGATATCAATAGGCTCAATCGATATCAATCGCCGATTGCTATCGATTGATATCGGTAATCGAATACAATCGAACTCACAGAAAAAAATTATCGATTTTTATCGATTGGCAATAATCGATAATTATCGATAACAGTCGATAATCCAAAAGAGTGTTGATTTCAAACATATTACTGAAGACTGGCATTGCTGTCTAGTAAACGAATATACGAGAAAGGCGTTTAAGGTTAAGCATTTCATTATCGATTTCATCATCTAGTCAAGGCGGAGTGTTCATCCCACTTCGATATTTATGGAGCCAAAGTGATTATTGCTGAGCTACTGGATATTTTTTTATTTCTTTCTTACTCTGTGATTTATTCTTACGTTTCTTTTTTAATGCGACTAATTGAAATCATAAAAATACTGATTTTGTTGTTTATTCTGCTTCATCTTTCTGGCGTTGCTATAACGAGACTAGCCGAGGGTTGCACACCGCTACTTTTGGCCGCAGCTTCTTCTTCTTCCTGTATTATGAACTGCGCTAAAGCTGAAGATCGATAAAAAGACCAAACGTTCCTGTTATTGTTTTTGTTCCTATAGTATTTTGTTGATGATAGTAAACCTATTGCATGCTATGATGATTGAATGACTCAATAAAACCATACAGACAAAATTGTGTCGATGATTAACTTGTAAAACGACAACAATCTTTTCCGATAACAATCGATAATAATCGATAACATTCGATAAATCCATCGTTATCGATTTCTATCGGAAATCGATATCAATCGAACTCACAAGTTTATTTCTTTATCGATTTCTATCGATTGGTATCGGAAATATCAATCTTATATCAATCTTCTTCTTCTCTTCAATCTTATCTACTCTTGTCCTATTCGTATTTGAACTGACGCCAGATGCGTTATTTCCGGCCCTCTCTCCATCATCATAAACATATCTGTGCAAAAGAGCATCTTTCCATCCAAACTGAAAAAAGTGAAAGTTGTTCCTGTGTACAAAAATGAAGATGAGACTGAGCCTGGTCATTATCGTCCGATATCATTACTGTCTATTTTCAATCGGGTATTTAAAAAAATAAATGTACCACTGCCTCAAATTCTATCTTGGTAAAAACGATATTCTATTTAAGTCACAGTATGGCTTCCGCGAAAACCATTTCACGCAACATGCCATTATTGATATCGTTAATGTCATACAAAACAATATGGACCAAAAACTTTTCACTTGCGGGATCTTTTAGACTTAAAAAAGGCCTTTGATACCGTCGACATTTAATCTTGCTTCAAAAACTTAATCATTATGGCATTAGAGGAATTATCAATGCCTGGTTTGCCTTGTACCTTCTCGGTCGTTCACTAGTAACTGAAGGGAGTTTTAACTTATCTACCGAATGTATGATCTCATATGGTGTCCCTCAGGGGTCTGTGCTTGGTCCTCTGTTATTTTTAATCTATATTAACGGTATTCACATCTCTTCAGCGAAATTGTCATTCAATCTCTTTGCTGATGACACCACAGGGGCCCACACAATCTGTTTGTGTAGCCCATTGTTATTTTGTAGTAAATGTACTGGATTTACCGTTTGCCTCACCTATAACGATACATCGCTGACTATGTATATAAATCAATGATAAATAACGTTGAATTACCTTACCTGTGGTATGTAGTCGTCCTTTTGCCTCAAAAGTGGTTTTTTGAGCGATTTTGAAGGAGTTCGAGTTCGCCTTTGACTGTTCCTTCTATTATAAGGAAGACAAGGAACAGTCAACGGCGAACTCAAACTCTTTCAAAATCGCTCAAAAATTTATATACATAGTCAACGATGTATCGTTATAGGTGAGGCAAACGGTAAATCCAGTACATTTACTACAAAATAACAATCGGCTACACAAACAGATTGTGTGGGCTCCCTGTGCCGTTACGTGCTCTTTGTGAACAGCACATTGAACATTTATTTTAAAGCACCGCACTTATGGGAAACCTTCGAGGTCCATTAAAATTATTGTTTAAAACCACGGTTTAAATAAAACTCGGGCTTATGTAAAATTTAGCTTTTTTTACAAGAAAGTGCACTATCGTTCGGAAAGTGTTTGACAGTCACATCAAAAAAATTTGCTAGCAAATTTTTGCTAACAAGATCGATCCTGGACATATCTCATTTACAACTAACAACCGTTATTAATACTTGCTTAAAGTGATCTTTGCGTCATAAGTAGAAATGCTGCGCTGATAAGTTTCTAGAATATTTATGTGCACATGCAATCGAATACTTCGAGTCACGCTGTAATTTGGCAAGTCCGTACACAATGAAGCGTTCAAAAGGATTTATATGTTTCTCTTTGATTATTGAACTGTCTCTTCTACACTAATTCAATTCATCCATGGGCTCGCTCCTAGAAGCCTTTGCTTGTCGTCTGGCAGTCTGGCTTCCTGCTTCACCGTATCAAGGGTAATGCCTGCGAAGCAGTCTGAGGGCCGACGTTTTTTTCTTCTGCTTTGGGAACCCCGAGATACTCGCACAAGTTAAGAAAACCTTTTAAATCGGCCTGGCATTTCTCTTCGCTTTCGGCAATAAATAGAAAATCATCATAACAACGTGTGGTTTCTCGGTTGCGCTTTCTAGATTACGAGATTCAAAGGTCTGCCGCTCGCCCACATAAGTGATACGAAAACCGAAAGAAAAACCTGAAATTGAAAAGTATTTTAAGTCAGCAGGGTATCCGGTTAAAAGAAAATTAAGCCTGTCCACCTTTACGGGAGTGGCCGGTTTGCTGTGCAGAATTCGTAGCAACTGGTCCGTCTTTGGGGAAAGTGGCGCGATGTTAATTGTTGGGTGGCGGAGCACTGGCTTGCGGGGTGCTTTGCGCCACATTTGAAACAAACATGGTCGAGTACAACCTGCGGAGTATCTCCCTGCATGAAATGTCCAGCAGGACCCTTTCATATTGAATTAAACAACTGTGTTTATGATTGTGTCAGCCTTTGATTATTTGCTTTGTCGTTGCCTCTTGATTTTTGGACTCGACACTGACTGTACACCATGAGTCGCAGTTCAGCGGCCAGCTTTGATTGTGTCAGTCTTTGATTTATGCGTTCCATTCGTTGCTTATTCATTTGAGCACGACACTGGCTGTACACTCTGATTCCATAGGTTCCGTTTGGGACTCTTTGTTCTCTACCGGGAAGGTTTGGGTTCATAATTTGCTGTCAGGTACCATTTTTGGTATACAACAGATCTCCGGCCGCCTAATTTTTGTCGGGTGTGCACAATGCCATGCAATGCACTCGGTATTCTGTACTTGACGTTCATATGGTCTATTTCAATTTCATCATTTATTCACTATTTTTTTTATTATTGTTTTCGTTTGACTGGAACTTGGCCTGTGATGTTTTTATATTTTAACTTCGACTTCTCCCCCCTCTACATAAAGGAGAAAACCGTTTACATAAAAACCCATAAAACGGCCATAAATCGGCCCGTGGACCACACAGGAGAGACGTAACACACCTTTTAAGTAAGGTAAGCTGTTTTTATTGAAATCCTGTCATTTTCGTAGGTTACAGAAACGATAGGTTTTTTCCCATACAAATCCTTATATTTTGAATGTTACGCAACAATGCCGATGCTCGCCGATGCTCATATTTCGAGCTTGGGCTACCTGTGGTGGGTTCTGCCGCTCTAAAGAATGTTAGACAGGAGGTTTTTATCTAACATGGAGTTAATTAACAGTAACTGTCTCTGTTGATAAGTTAAGCCTCCCAAGAAGCGCCAACTATCTAATTTGCCTAAGCGAACTGAAGACAGTTGAAGCGAATACGACCTTCCGACCTCACAGAGACGGCTCCTGAGACAGAGTATGCAAGTTCCGCAGCTGAAAATTCAAACACAGCTAATTTGATGACAATGGATGTGTACGCCTCAACTTCGTCAATTTCCCTCGCTGTAACCGAGGCAGTTCAAGGGGCCTTAGAGAAGATTCCCCAACAGCAAGTCGACAAGTGCCAAGACAAGCCTACTGGCGAGGCAGTAGTTGATGAAGAAGTTTCTCTTCCGACCGAAAGTGCAGCACCAAGTACGTCATCTAATCTGCTCCATTTAACAGGCAAAAAAAAAAACCATTTGCCAGTAATTAATAGAGCCGTAGCACTTGGTAATAATGTAACTCCCAAACTTAAAGGAAAAACCTGGGCAAATAAGTACATCGATTTCGGGACCCTGATTTCCGTCTCCCCAACTACTGAAAAGTATTCTTTATCTTTCAAGTCCACTGACAGCTCCCTGAGACAACCCCAGTTGACCCTGGAGCCTTTTCAACCCTCTAAGAAAATTCATAGCTTTAATCAATGGCTATCAGCTTTCAATACTTTTGTAGCCATATTTACAGAAAAATTTCCCCATGAAGCCCCTCGACTAATAAAATATTGCGAGATCATTCGCGACATTTCAGCCAAACCGGGTGACTGGTATTTTTACGACGAACAATTCCGATATCTTAGGCTGTCAGCCCCTGACCAGTACCCCTGGGATTCTGTGCACGGGGAGCTATAGTATAAGGCGGTAATAAATTTTCTTGCCAAATCGCAATTTAGCTCGGACAAGGCCAATTCCAGGCTTTCTACGCGATCACGGCCTAATCGTCAAAGGGATGTCAGTACAGACTGATAGCAATGACTGGAAAGGCTGCGCAAAATATATAACAAGTTTATTATACCGACCTAAAAACGTTCGATCTGCTGATTGGCCGGGCAACCACCGCCTGCAAACTGCTGATAAGAAACGGGAAATGCCTTGAAATAAAATAACAGTATTTGTCCGTTATATGATCCCATTTTCTCATCATAATGTTTGTCTTTCGGGCTTAAGTGGTCCTGATAACATCAAATTATTAAAATTTTGTTCCATTTTTTTTAATTTACAGTCAATAGAGTGGAATGGTTAAAAAGCCCATCACACTTCTTTGTTATATGTTTTTGTGGACTTGTAGGGCACAACGTTCAATACCATTCGTATTACTTTGATCTTACTGACCAATTAAAACGTGGCATTAATTTATTCCTTCACAATTTGGGAACAAAAAACAAAGAACTGTAGCACCGTTATTTTTTATCTGTGATGATTGCCCCTTTCATAACCCAGTCTCATCTACTATAACTATGATTAAATCAAGATTTCCGTCCTTAATTTACCACGTCTTTTTCCCTTATCGTTATAATCTTTGCCCTCTAAGTCATGATGGCTTTTCGTGTTTTCACGTAGGCATCTCCAAGCTTCTCTCCAGTCAGGCAGTGCTAAAAAAACTAACTGGCATACTCTAAAATTGTCTTGCCATCGTTTCCTCACATCCTCACACAACTCTTATGATGCCTTTAAATGTTTCACTCCTTTTCGTTTGCCTGATGGTACTGATGACGTTGAACATCCAGTGAGTGTAAACTAGCTTAATTACTGGGCCTTTTTGATTTTCATTTTAGTACTTTGCAGCCTAACCTTAGCTCTTTTTTCCCCGTACAGCATAATTCAACCTTGCCCTATTATTTTTGAAAACAGCGATGGTCAATCTTTGAAGCTGGGTGACATCAAATTCGGGAAAGATCATCAGGTTGGTGACTTTCAATCAGTTAGGAGCGATATGTAATTAAATTTTAATTTCAAAATTGACCCGGGGGGGTGGGGCCAACCATATAAAAGTGAGAGGATGCTCGTCGTCTCACTTAGGGTGTTTGGGACGGAAAGTCACTATATTTTCACATTCAGGTATCGCTCAGGCCTGTGCATAAAGAAATTTACAAAAACTGCCGTGATATCCTTCTTAGTAAGTATGGTCTCCTTTAGGGGTCAGCTTAGCTTGAGCAACACCCACATTGGTCTCTCTCGGCCGGGGTCTAATTTTGATTTATATGGGAATCTCTCCTCCTCCACCCGGTAAAATTGCCCTTCATGAAAGTGGGTGTCGTTTCAGCTGCTTCTACCTTTTTACTAATCTATCAGAAGGTTCAGGAAATGAAAATTGGGCTGGCTGAAAGCAAAATTAGAAAATTGCAGCTTGTTAGCTAAAGATTTAAAACAGAAACAGGAAGGGTAGTGTTAGGTGTGTTACACAAACACATAATCTATGTGCATCGCTGACATATGGCGAAAAAAGAATAGAATTGCAAAAAGCGTATTATAGCCGAACACTACTGTATAGGAAAACCCCTCATGCATTATAATTACGGAAGCCGTAAAATATGCAGAAAGTTTCATATTACCCGAGACGTCAGCGAACAACAAACACCTTCTTTTTGATCAATCGACAGATTCATCGTTTGATCAGCTAATTTAATGAGCTCTGTTTATCTGGTTAAAAACATATAAACAGAGCTTAACTTTTAACTATGCTACGCCAAAAGTGACAAAATATCAAAGATGCAACTTTATAATTCAAATCCACCAATTCACTATCAAGATCGATAAAATTAACATCAATTTGCTTTTTGAATGAGTCAAGATTGTAAAATTTACTTTCAATTCCCACGTGTTTCATGTCATGTATCAAGAGACACGTTTTCTAAATCAAGATGCATGTTTTTTAAATCAAGAAGGGAGACGACAATTTTGGATCAGTTTTGTTTCCGAGGGGGACTGAAACCGAGCACAGGGGTTGGAATTCAAGGTTTAAAAGTGTTGACGGGCCTGCACGACTCCTGCAGTCCGCAAATAGATTGGTCTTAAAGCCTTCATAGTTTAGCTCTTAATTGAGTGTCTTTTAGGGATTTTCCTTTGCGATATGAAATGAGCGGAGGTTCCTTAAAGATGTTTCTGAGATATGGTTGGTTCTGTATAAGGTGCCATTTCCCCATGAGTATGTTCTTGAGGTTAGGCAACGCCCGCAGGGTGGTATTGCGTTACAAAGGGTAGTATTTTCTTACTTGCATTTTTGTTTCTCTGTTCTAGTGCTTTCTTTCTGTCTGCGAAAATGACCTCTGAGAGATGTCTTTCTACAGTTGTAGCTGGGTAATCTCTATTCTTGAGGCGTGTTGAAAAATTCCTCATGTTTTCTTCAAAAGTGATTTCAGAGGAATTTGTTCTTAGAAGCCTTAAAGCTTCTCCTTTGATGAAGCCTTTTGTGACGCCTGGTGGGTGACACGTTTTGGATTGTTTCTGTAGGCTTGAAGTGTGTTCGCACGCAAAGGATAGAATCCTTGTTGAATCTGACACCTTTGTACCTTTCGTGTCCAAGAATGTAGTCTCTGTTTCTGATATTTCAGCCGTGATAGAATTTGATTGTAGGATGGAAGTTGCCTGTAGAAGGAATTCTTCTATTTCGTTTCTGCTTGTGTCCCATCAGTGATATGACGTCATCGATATAAACCTTTTCCAAAAGATGCTCTGTCTGAATAAGTTCTTTTTCTGTTTTGGCCATAAAGATGTTAGCAAAGGTTACGGCCATTTTCGTGCCCACGGCTGTTCCATGGGTTTGAAGATAATCTTTCAAGTTAAATTGGAACGAGTTTTCTAGTAGTATCAGACTAAGCATTTCGCTTAAAAACCTGGTAGGGACTGGAGGGTTTCCTTGGTGAAATTCTTCGTATGCAAGGCATACAGTGGTAATACCCTCTCGTTGTGTGTGTGTGTTTTTTTTGTATTGTGACGTCCATTGAGACATGTATGGCACTTTTAGGCAGTTTAATCCTCTTGATGAAGTTAATAAAGTCTGTCGTATCTTTAAGATACGAAGCTTGTAGTTGTGCTATTGGCTGAATAAGGTGGTCAACAAATGCTGAGATCCGTTCTCTAGGTCCGGAACACCCTGATATAATAGGTCTTCCGACAGGTGTCGGTTTGTGGATTTTAGTAAGTGTGTAAAACCCAGCCATTTAGCCGTTATTTTATCAATGTGGCCTTCTGAGAGCAGTGTTTTAATAAGTTGTTGAGCTTTTTTGGATGTAGTTTCAACCATTGGTTTGTCTAGAAGTTGGTAGTTATTTAAATCATCAAGCAGAACCTGACCTTCGTTTAGTTTGTCCTGTCTGCTCATCAATACGGTGGTGTTTACCTTTATCAGATTTCTTAAGAATAATGCTTTTGTTGGGCGATAACTCTTTGAGAGCTTGGCGCTCTCCCGTAGATATATTATCTTTTGGCTTGTCAAATTCAATACTTGCGAGCTCTAATTTTACCTCCTCTAGGAAGGTCTCAGAGCTACAGATAGTGGGACTGGTGGTTTCCAGTCCGACTTCACGTGGAAAGGATGAGGTTCGTTTTCTTCCCCGTGAAAAATATACTGTAGTCGCATTCGTCTCGCAAATTGATTAAAATCAGCGAGAAGCTGGCGCCTGATAAGATTTTCTTTTGTCACGGGTGTAGGGATAAACGTTAGACCACGCGATAGTAGAGTAATTTTCTTATCTGTCATGATCAGTTGTTCATTCACAGCTTTTTGATATACTGTTTGCGTGACTCAATGGCGTCAAAAAAGCGCTTTTTGTCTTTGATTTTTCTCCGCTCTTTTCTTTTGCGGTTTTTGGCCGCTTTGTTATCTCTGCGGTTTGCGTTCCCTTTCCCCTTACTTCTAAGGATTCTGATAAGAGGCAAGAGTAAGATTCACTTTGTTTATTCGCACACACTTGTCTTCAATTTACATTATCATCTTTGTTGACAGTTTTCTTTTTAGCCAGTGATTGCGTTTTCTGGTGAGACGTCTGCTTAGTATTCCTATATTATTCCTTACAGTATTCCTGCGAGATTTATACTGTTCGAGTTTACGAAGCTTGTTTGTTAATCGTTCTGCGCGCCTGTGGTGATATTTCACCAGCGCTTCTGCGAGAGCCTGTTCCTGCTTTCTTTCTGATCGAGCCTATCTCGTTCTTAAATCGCCGCCTCAGTTCTTCGTCGGGTGTCGACACGTTTGAGATGTGTTCGAGATGTGTTAACTCCTTGTGCTGCTCGAATGATTCTTCTGACAAGTTCTTCGATTCCTTCCTCCGCCATGTCTGACGCGGGAGGGCGGGAATGGGCAAGAATGGGCGGGATTCTTCATGGAGCAGTCCATGGAGCATGGCAGATTTTTCGGTTTCAGTCCCCCTCGGAAACAAAACTGATCAAAAATTGTCGTCTCCCTTCTTGATTTAAAAAACATGCATCTTGATTTAGAAAACGTGTCTCTTGATACATTACATGAAGCACGTGGAAATTGAAAGTAAATTCTACAATCCTGACACATTCAAAAAGCAAATTGATGTTAATTCTATCGATCTTGATAGTGAATTGGTGGATTTGAATTATAAAGTTGCATCTTTGATATTTTGTCACTTTTAGCGTATCATATTTAACTGTGTCGTACTTTGCTCGATTTTGGCTGCATGCATTTTTGTTCGTATGTACGTGAGTCTACTCACGATCACGTTCTTGCCAAGACATTCCTGACCATTCCTTCGCGCTCAAATAGTTAACAATTTAACCCTCGTCAGGAGTGATGGGCTCCTGCCCTAGTGGCATTCCCCTGCACAAATTTGTAGAAGAATGTAGTCTGTTTTGCTTATACGATTTGGATAGTCATACTAGTATTCCTGGCTGTTGGAAGCTAGAGAAACTTAGCGGTGCCCAAAAGTAACGCTCATAGAGCAGTTTCATAAAAGACACCTCTGATGACCAGATATCCATATGGGTAAATTTTAATGTACGTGGCACTTGAACCATAATAAAGCATTGTAGTTAAGTCCTTTGCATGTGTTGTACGATTTTCAGTGTCGTGTTCAGGAGGTCGACGCTAATTGTACTTCAGCAAACAAAGGAGTGCTGCGCATGGCAGATAATCATTTGCAGTTTTGTGACGGAAAAGACTGGGTACAACTGTTGGACAAAAAGTTGAATCAAAACTCCCAGAAAACACCAGGTTGGTAGAGATGTGTTCTGTGCTAACAGTAACCACCTTACTCTAACCTTAACCGCGGTCAAACGCTCGAGCATGCGCAATGCACTCGTATCCGGTCCCGGCCGGGGAAATTTCCCGCGCGAAATTTTAATTGAAACCATTGCAGAGACCGGTGTCAAGCAAAGTATAGTTAAACAATCGTCAGAAATACGCTAAAGTTAAGCGAAATACTTCAAAGTGAAGGTTTTTGTTTTCACAGTTACTAGTTAGATAAATTTTCATTATTCTCCGAGTTCACTAAATTTTTTTGACCTTCACTAAAAAAGTTCTTCGTGTTAAAAGAGCCGACATGCGAAAGCTTGTCGTCGCCATTTGTTTAGACTTGTTTACTGAATGTCGCTGTTCCAATGCGTGATGAGTCCAGGAAGGGAGAAGCCAACAGGAAGAGAAAGCTGTAGTCAAAAACAGCTCCGGAGTGTTGATTAAGTTTTATCGAGGGCAGAAGGGGTACCTGCTGAAGGATCATGGCCTTGCCTGAGGCATAGAAACGCGATACTTGCCGAGGACAAACGCTGCTCCTGTCCATCTTCGTGGGGACACAGTAAAACCATTTAAAATTCCAATCGTCGAGAGACTGTATGCAGTATTTGACGAGGTGGGCAGGAACAACCTGACAACGTTACCCACTACAAACCTCGGACAAAATGGTGCAATAATTATGCAGAAGCAACGCAGTTAATAAATCTCTTCACTCCAAAAACAAACGAAAGAGACATCAGAAAATATGGTAAACCACACTTAACTAAAATTTTATTCTCAGCAATTTGAATTCACTGTCCTCTCATTTTAAGTAATATTTTATAAACGGATGAACAACTGTACAGAAATATTTTTTTCTCGGTTAATGGTTTTTTTTCAGCTTTTCCCTTCCCTCCCCTCCCCTCCCCATGACCTATTTCCTTGATTACCTTTTGAGCTCCTGATCAGGTGAGCCAAGGCTTTCAACATTTTGCTATATATAAACGCAGTGTGCTTGGCATTTTAAGCTCGTCAGAAGCAATTAACTACAACTGATCATTGAAAAACTGGTTGGAGTCATCCCTGTTTCCAGTTGTCAGAAAAAGAAATGGAAGTAAGGGGTGTCCTTTTTGTGATTGAAACAGAAGAGAAAAAACGGAATTTAACTTTTTCACTTCGACCATAATAATGCACTTTGTTTAAGCCAGAGAGGTGATCAAAGATCAAGAAGGAAGACTTTAAGAAAAAGCAGAAAAAATAACAATAATAAACAGGTAACAAAGCCTTGAGAGGATAGCTGCCCATCTCCAAATGATGGCTGGTCAGTTAGACTGCTTGGCTAACAAGATTTTCTAAAAGGTAGTCTAAAATGCTGTAAGAAAGAAGACAAAATTGCAAATAAAATTTAGTTAAATTAGGTGTTCTTTATGTACATCATTTCCATTCTTTCTTCTCATTTTGCATCCTTTTCTCATGGATCTGCTTCTCCTTCAGTGTCTAGACTCTATGTCTTCTATTCATCCCCTTCCTAACTTTCTGTACAAAAATAAGATAGATTTAATCAAATAAATAATAAGTTGTCAGATTGTTATAACAAAAACAAAACTACAGTAGATACCAAGTGCCTTTCCTTTTAATGCTATACGAGCATCTAGTAACCCACAATAATCTCTAACTCGTATTATTTGGCCCACTTTAAAGATGCATACAAGATCATTAAACACCATGGCAGTTAAATCAACACAGAAGGTTGTACAACTGAGACCTCATTTACCACCACTCCCCTCCCCCTATTGCTAGTAATTTAAACTGTAAAACTAAGACCAAGCTGCGAGCATTGAATGGACAGCGTAATGAAAACAGAAGCCTAGTCATGAATGTAAACAAACATGAAGAATAAGCAATAGTGTTGAAATGACAGCATGTACACTGATTTCTGGTCAATTTGCAATGTCAAACAGTCAAAAATAATCTTATGCTGCTGTGATTATCGAACTTATGTGTGGTTATTAAACATCTGCTAAAACAAAAACCTTTTTCCCCTCACAATGTGCCTGGCCTAAAACAATAAATAACACCGACACTATAGATGTTCATACATCTTTTTTGAGCTCGATTATGTTTACTAAACTCATGTGATGTGGTCATTTAATTTTATGAATGAGATCTAAAATAATTATTCATTATAGATACATTTTGTTTGTTATTAATACAGACTTAAACCCTGAGCGAGATAATATATTTGATGTGAAAAGATAAGAACAAGCTTAAAATTAAGGTCGTCAGTCATAAAAGAACAGTTTCATCGCAAAAAAAAAGACAACCAGACAATTTACTAAATTTTTTACTTTGCAGAACGAACCAGAGCCCAAAAGATATGGTTTGTATTAAATAAAAATACCAACCATTCAAATTACGTTCAAGCCAGTGTTAGTATAAAAACATTACAGAAAGCTTAAACAATTTAAAACTATTTAAACTTGAGCTATACTTTAAGAGGCCACAAATGTGTGCCACCATTTTGATCAACAAGAGCATAAGAGCACTTGGGGAATATTATGATTGTCAAAGGCAAGTTTACTCATACTTACATTTCCTGTTATGCGTTCTTCTTATTCTTCCTATTCATCGCCAGTGAACTTTCTTGAAATACAAAGAAAATTTCTCTGTTCTCGCCCGCAAGAAGACGTCGCCACATGTGTATAGATTTTCCAAATCGAATGTAGCGATCACCAAGCAAATCTTCGCGCATGCTCAGACGTTTGACCGCGGTGGAACTCTAACCTCATGTGCCTCTTTGGGATAAATGGCGACCAATCTCCTCTCTCCCCTTCCCCCAATGACCCCCGGGCACCCCTCTCACGAGCGTTCGTAGGTAACATGGCATGTTGAGTCACGTTAAAGTTAGCACACTTAACTTGTTCAAACCCTTAGGAAGAACAGTCTTCATATAAAAGCAAGACAGAACCACGAGTAATACAGGTGAAGATAAATATTTATTTGTTCTTAAGGAATTGATTGCCAGGACATTCTGAGCCGAGGTCAGTCTCGGGGAGATGGTATGTACTGGTTAGATCCAGACGGTGGAAGCCATTCAAATGCGTTTTTGGCTTACTGTGACATGACTTCATACAATGGAGGATGGACCATGTGTTACACTACTGATGAATACGCCAAACCCAGGACTGAAGTCACCTACAATCCTAATTTTCTTTATGGAAATGACGGTTACAGAACAACCTGCAACAACATTAAAGTAAGTTGGTTCACTTGATATTCAACAACCTCTTTACTTTCAAGAAAATGTTGACAAAATTTCGTTCGAATAATAGTCCTCTCCAAATTCGCGGAGGTTTTTTGGAGGGCTGATAAGAGCTCACCAGTAGCATGCGCAAAAAGATTTATTATATCAGGCTCACAGGACAAGGAACGAAAAATGGAGGAACAAAGGTCGAGCAATTTCGTGCGGTTTTGTATTTTAGAAAATCACTGACTTTGATGAAAATCAACCACACGCTAGAAAGAATTCTGACTTCAAGTGGGACTCGAACCTACGACTCCCCGTTATTTAGTCGGATGCTCTTGCCACTGAGCTCCTTGCGGCTGCTTGATGAGCTGGGGTATTTCTATTAGCCGACCTCAGTGATTAAAGCATCCGCCTAGAGTGAAAAACAAAATTTCTTTTTTGGTTTCTTGTTGTTATTATTACATTTTCGAGCATTGCGGTTTTGTTTTTATTTGTCACTAAGAGCACACCAAATTTGGGTACGCAACATTTACCATATTTTATTACGATATTGCTGTTTATACTTTGCTGTTTTGGGGGGGTTTTTAACTTTTAAGCGATGATACATTCTAAATGTTTAGTCAAAAAGAATTGAGTTGTTTGAATTATCAAGGTTTTTCATACTTTCTGGCCCTGAATTGTACATCACTCGACAGTTATCATTTCTAAGGCACCAACACACCATTTGATTCCATTTGATCAGGTCCGATGAATAACAACAGTTGTTTTTCTTCTTTTGCTTCAGTTCACTGAGATTATTTTCGTTGATCACCAAACTGGAGATAAGGCTCACTTCAAACGGAAAACTAACTTGCCCATCAAAGCTGTTGGTAACTATGGGAAGCGAGCTAGTACCTATGGATTGTGGGAAGGCTTTGGAGCCATGAATAGTGGTTATTCGTACCAGCTGTTGATCTGTGATGTTTCTTTTTACACCGGGTTTTTTGTTTCCGGCTACACTAACTGTTACAAGCAGTGTACCGGCTGGTGTCATGATCGTAAATCGCCCTATTTCCGCACAGCTGCTACAAATAGCGGCTATAAGGGTGTGGCCTTCAATACCAATGGCCACCGATCCGTCAGCACTCGCTTGATGAGTGTCGGTCTGCGTTAGTAGTTACTGACTGTGATTACGCTCAGCTTTTACCTCGTTTTGCGATTGACTTCTAATCATGTTAAATGTAATTCCTCTTTAATGGTATGAGGGGAGTAGTTTCTCTGAAATTTGATAAAGCTTGAAAGTGACACTTAAATTGCTGCAAGGTAACCGTGAAGAAATTACGTCAAGTGTTACTTCAGTAGTTATTCCATAAGTAAGCGAGAGGTTAATTTTTTCGTATTGGTCATTTTTATCGATTATTATAAGCTCAAATAAAATGCAACCAACCTACGAAGTGGTGCCTTAAGGATTTATTACGTTACTATTTTTAATCCAGGGCGTAGCTATGGGAGTCCTGGGTGCCCATGAACCTCCCAACCCCCGGTATGAAGGGCGTCTCTATCCTTTTCCGCAACAAAGTTAGGAACACAAATGTTTCGAGTACTGCTGGATAAATCGTTGAATGAGGAGTCAAAAACCAAACTGAGGAATCGAAGGAGAGTTTGAATCATTGCGTTCCAAGATGGCGGGAAAGAGAGTAATCCTTTTCCATCTTATTTGGTGTTATCTTTCGTGTGCGCTCTGTTTCAAGGGCAGGGGATTCGAAATCCGAGACAGGAGTCACATCCGCAATCGAACTTGTTGCCAGTGTTAAATCCGCCGAGGGGAGGGGAATCCGCTAAATATGAGGCTTCTTCTTATCAGGCATCTTCATCATGGTCTGTTGTAAAAAAATGATTTTTAGATTGAAATGTTTTTGAGTTGAAATCACTTGACGCTCTTACTTATATTTGCTCAAAAAGACAACATCCAAAATGGATCGCATTTTAAAATCCTTCCAATCCAATGATCCAAATATACTATTTGGGACTAAAGTTGCCTTGATGACATGAAATGGTTGAAATATTTGTTTCATCTGTTGTTTTCATGGATCATCAACCCCCTTCCTTCTTGTTTTGCTCTATTTTTAATCCTATTTTTTTTTGCTCTATTTTTAATTTTGCTCTTTAAGTAATGTTGGCCTCCCGTGTACAAGCCTTGTCATCGCCGAGCTTCTCTCCAGTCAGACAGTGCTGAAAAGCTAACTGCCATACTACAGTGTCTTACCACCGTTTCGTCACACAACTCTTATGATGCCTTTAAACTTTTCACTCCTTGTCCTTTGCCTGGTGACGTTGAACATCCAGTGAGTGTAAACTACCTTAATTACTGGGCCCTTTTTATTTTCCTTTTAGTACTTTGCAGCCTAACCCTAGTCCTTTTTTCTGAAATAGCAACGTTCAACCTTCTCCTGTTATTTTTGAGAACAACAATGGTCAATCTTTAAAGCTGGGTGACATCAAGATTGGCGAGAAAAGTCGACTAGTAATTTTCTTGTAACACCTGACTTAATAGACGACATTCAAACCGTTTATATTCTTTACGTCTTTTGCGTTCTCTTGTTACCGTGATGGCAAAGTGTAATGAAATTAGGATTTTAGCCTCTCATTTTCCTCCAGCTCATCAGATCGATATGTAATTTAAGACTTCTAATTCAATTCTACTTCAATTTTATGTTAACTGTCCTTTGGAAAATTGTCAAATTCAAATGGAAGCTAACAAATTCAAAAAACCAACAAATGAATTAAATTGCTAATAGAGGGTGTAGAAATGATTTCAGCGTCTGTCGCAGGCCAATTTTTGTACTACTGTTTTACAACGATTATTGGTCGTTTTAGAAAAGGAAAATTACTGAAAAAAATGGAACATTGGAACTTGTAATTGAAAGTATGAAACAGAGATAGAAAGGATAAACTGTAAAGTGAGGTCACTTGACAGAGTCGCACAAACACACAATCTGTGCACGGCTGGCATCTGTCAAAAAAATAGAACTTATAAACGTGTATATGGAAAAGCGTATTACAAAGGATTCCTGCAGTCAAAACCTTCTTTGTAGACACATCAGACGCTTTCTTTGTTTCTCAACGTCAACCTACTTAATATGGACAACTGCATGTTAACACAGACTTTCTCATTGGTCTATGGACAGATTTTCATACCGAGTTCATCTCGTTAATTCATCTGTATCTCGACTTGTCCGATGTTGGCTGCAGGGTTTTTTGATACATCTGTACGTAAGTCCACTCACGAGTTTGCCAAAGAATTTCTTTGCCACCGAGCTTGGGATCATCCTTTCTGGTGATAGGGGTGAGTGCAAAAAAAGAGGCTAACCGAGCGTGGCTCGCTTCGCTTGCCGATTTCTTGAGCCCCGTTATATTCGTTATTCCCCTTTTTACACCCACCGAGGAGGCTGTTCCCAGGCTATTTGCGCGCGAAAAGGAGGTCACGTGGTCCGTTTAAAGTTAACGACTGGCATGCCCCTGCTAGAATTTAGTGGGCGACTGTATATTCTGTTTGTTTATACGATCTTGGATACTGGTATTTGGGGGCACCCAAGTGATCTGTTCCTCACACTCTACACATATACAGTGTATAGATAGTATCTCCAGGAGCCTTTGAATAGTCATGGCTCCTGGTATCTCTGATAATAAGAGACTAATCAGTGGATTAAAATCGGTGTACATTGCTTCATCAATTTTACTGTACACATTGAATTTGACTGCTAGGACTTTCAGAGTACTGCGCATGGCAGATAATCATTTGCAATTTTGCGACGGAAAAGACTGGGTACAAATATTGGACAAAAAATTGAATCAAAACTCCCAGGGAACACCAGGTTTGTGGGTGTGTTCGCTTCCTGTAGTTGCCTCACTTGTACAACTAGCTACCAATCTCCTTTCATTCTTAAAATCAAATATTAATCGATTCGTTCTATAAAGCATGCTTAAAGCATGCTTTTGTAGTTATTTACAGTCCTGATAGGTGTTTATGAAGACCATACTGCGATATTTAGTGATCAAGCGTGTTTTGGAAGGCACAGTTTTTTTGATCTAGTCAAGCATTTTCAACAGCCTCCGTAGGTAGCGTAGGTAGAAAGAACATTCTAAAAACAGCCGGACAAAACCACAGGGAGCCTTTTAAATACAGGTGAAGATAAATATTTAATTGTTCTTAAGGAATTGAAAGTCAGGACGTTCTGAACCGAGGTCAGTCTCGGGGAGATGGTATGTACTGGTTAGGCCCAGATGGTGGAAGCCATTCAAATACGTTCCTAGTTTACTGTGACATGACGTCATACAATGGAGGATGGACCATGTGTTACACTACTGATGAATACGCCAAACCCAAGACTGAAGTCACGTACAACCCAACATTTCCTTATAGAACCGATGGGTACAGGACAAACTGAAACTGTTTGTGTATGAAATTTGCCGTAACCCTCAGTCTAACTCCTAGAAGTAATCTTCGTGTGACTTCTCCATGTAATGATATCAATACATTGTCTAGCAGACAAGTGACATGAGGCAAATGTGTCAACTTCTCTTGACTAATGTGCAACGCAATTTATGACACATGTATAGCTTGAGAGTTAAAGGCTTGAATATTTCAATGGTCCTGCGCTTAGTTACAGTTTAAAAATGAAACTCAGACAAACAAAACTTAACATTAGCAATTTCTCACCTGCTTTTCTTTTTTCATTAAAATGTCATGTTTGTCAGTCTGACTTTTGTCATTAAAATGACAGAAAAATGACAAAAGTTAGTCAAATATTACAATACTCACTCTGACGTAATTTGTGGGCTGTTCTTTTGCATTTCGAGAAGTAAATTTATTTTTTTTTAACCTTCAGGATATTCTCTAAGACATTGTCCATCGTTTCGTCTTTTCCATCAAGTCATTTGTTCGTTTCTCTTCTTGTTTTAGTTTACTTAGATCATTTTTCGTTGATCACAAAACTTTAATCAAAAAACGAACCTGACGACCATAAGGGCCGCTGGTAACTATGGGAAGCAAGCTGATACCTATGAACTGTGGAAAGGCTTTGGAACCATCAATAACCTTTATTCGTACCAGCTGTTGATCTGCAATACTTCTTTCTATAGATGTTCTAGGGATCTGAATGGGATAAAACAAAGTCGTATATCAGTTATTGCGCCTATTATTCCACGTGTCGTAAGCATTACTATCATTTAACAACTATGCACAATTATGACGCAAGGTGACCAATGATTACCAATCTAAGCAAGCTCTGGGCTTCCCAGTGGCCATATATATGCTACCGTTTTTTCCCGTATCTGCCTGGTTGGATCCCGGATCGATACACGGGCTATTGTGTAAGTAGCTTGATCTTTACTTGGTTCCAAAGAGAGTGTGACCTTGTCGACCACCGAATCTTGAATTGGGAACTCGGCGAATCTATGGCCTCGACGAAGACAACGCATTCCAACGCAAAGAGGTGGCTAATTACAATGACGGTTTATATCATGGTAGGTGACGTTTGATCATTATCATTATCTTAAGTCTCTGTATCTTGCAATTTCTCTGCCTCTTTTTACTAATTTCACGTGGATAAAATATAAAGAATATTTCATTGTTCTTCAAAGTGGAGTACAGCCAAGTTTAATCCCTTAATGCATGCCACACACCAATTTCGGCCACAGAGTCTAATTATGCCTCTCCATTTTTGAGAATGATTATTCTTAGCCTTTAGCAACCATATTATTAGGTCATCCAGTTTCAAGATATTATTTATTTGGCTCCAGCATGTTCAAGCATTTTATGGTTTTCTGTATTCATGGTTTTTCGTCAAAGAGGTCGATTAAAGCACATTGACTGTTTATAAAATGACAGTTTACGCTTGCTCAATAGACTTAGTATCAATCTGATTATTAATTTAAACAAGTCAGAAGCTGTAACTTGTCTACCATTTTCTCTGCTTTCTTCTACTGATTTTACATGAATGATACTACGAATACAGTATTGTGAGGTAAAATAAAGAACAGCTTAGTTTAATCCCTTGACTGAAAACCCCAATTAGGTTAACAATTTTGGCCATACAGTGATGAACTTTATGTGCTTCTCTTAAAATAGATGAACTCCTGGCCACCAAACGTACCGGCGATCAGTTTCAAGATGTCCATATTTTTGGCTCTTGTCGATTCGAGCGTTTTATATTGCTTCGCAATCTTGATATTTCGTGTAAAATCTGAAATTTATATTGACGGCTCGAAAAGTTTAAAGCGACATACAAAAAACGGTTTTTCCTACGCAAACTTTGAAACTAACAAATTTTTCTATCTAAACGTTACTCCACTCGGTTCTGCTTCAGTGAAAAGGGTTTATGAATGCGGTGTACTTTGTCTGGCACATTCCTCGTGTTTCTCTACTAATTTTGCGTCGTTGTTTCGTGAGAAAGGAGAAATTTTGTGTGAACTGTTACCAAGCGATAAATACAACAGCTCAAACAAGTTAGTCTTCAGCTCAGTGTTTAATCACTTGAGCCTTAAGGTGGGTAGTGAAATAGTTACCCTCTATTATATTTATTATTCTACCTTGAACAAAGCCCTTAGTTTGCGGCGTCTTATGTTTTAAAGGTTTAGTAGGGTTTAATATTTTGATACTCCGAATATTTGCAATTTTTTGCACTAGATTCGATCACTGATTGCAGGGAATGCTATTGGAATCTGGTTTCGGATTGAGCGTTATATTGTTTGCATTTGGCCAAATATTTTCCTTTGCAAGGGAATCTCACAAAGTAAACTAGTAAAAACGTTTTAAGATAGTTTTCTTGCGACAGTTCCTGGCCATCAGACGTCTTTTTCGTTGCTTCATAGATGACTTTCATCATGAACTAGCGGTGGCTAATACTGTAAAAACAAGGCGGATGCTAATTCTAATTTTGCGAGATCATTTGGCATCGTACATATTTTTGGTGATTCACATCGCACGATATGCTATACCCTTCTGCCAGCTCACATCGTTGCAGTTTGCTGTTGATCAATATTCATAGCTGTCACTTCTTAGGATTCTCAGCCTCCACACCTATGCAACTATACGCAACGTTATTAAGGTAAATATATTTTTGCCAAAGGCATGGGTCGCACTTGGCAAAGTTTTGGAAAAATTTGTTTACCTTGCGGTAGAAATCTGTCATCAGGAGACATTGCCAAGTGCGACTCCAAGTTTTCCGGTTGGAAAAAAACTTTGCGAAACAGAAAAACATCAAAGATGCCGAAGTGCTTGGGTGGGGCAGGCAGATTTTGGAAAACTCGAGCTAAACAATAGGAATCACGGCGGTAAGTGTCAGCACTTGTCAGCGAAACGTGACCAATTTGAAACACGATCAATCTGAATCAATCGTTGAAATTTTCTGACCTTCGCGTTTTCGTTGTGGACGGACGAGGCTACCACTAATTTTCGCCATTTTAACGTTTTTGCGAAAACTTTCTACGGGCGAGCAATTCATAAGCTTGTAATCCTTCGCTATTTCAACGTTTTTACGGGAACTCTCTACAGGCGAGCCAATTATAGTCTACCCAGGCACCGTCACAGGTTTGTTATTCTGCGAGCTAAATGTAGTCTTTGCAGCCAAGCACTTTATTTTCTTTATTTCTCCCATCCTCCTGAAACTGGGAAAGGAGGAAAACGATCCTACGCCAAATTATCGGACTGCGAAGAGATAATGTTCTCTGGTATCTGGCCTACTTTAGTTCTCAATGTGTCAAAACAACGACAATTAACTCCCACTAGTAAATACTAGTGCGACCCTTCTCGATTTGACTAAAAGTTTTCTTTTCCGGTTGCAGTTTCGAATTTTTGTGTTTTTTTAGCCGGCAAAGATGAAAACTTTTCCCAAGTGCGACCTATGCCAAAGACAAAAATATGGTAGCCTTCAAACAATCGTAATTTAATGATGACATTTATTTTCGTTTTGTTTTGTTTTGTATTTTTATATTTTAAAACAGACTCCTTGCTCCAGTGACCCATGTATGAATAATTCAACTTGTGTGGCCAGGTACGAAGATGACGACTATTACTGCGCATGCGCTCCTGGAATCAGTGGGAAAAACTGCAGTGACATAGGTGATGATCATATTACTTACCGAAATAAAGTGTTTTTTGGAAAAAGCACCTCCTTTGATCAAGCGCCGTCTTTGTAAAAGCGCCTTACATTGTAGTGTTCATGGTTTTTATTGTTGAACTTGTTGTCAGCACTGACATCATGAACATAAATCCGGAAAAGTAATCGTATACAACGCAAAAATCAACATTGCAAGACATAAAAACGACACCGGTAGAACCCAAACATAGCGGGCTGTTTTGCCATTCATGTTCACTTAGAATGTTTTTGCTTATCAAATCTCCTGTTGATCGGACGTTCTGCAGCCTATTCTTTTGAGCTTACGCGGTTAATTTTCAGTTATTACCTGATATGATGACTAATTCGAAACGGGAAATAGACCTTTGCTGGCTGTTATTGCCAAGGTCTCGTGCTGTTTTTATCATGTTTAAAAACTGCAAAGCCCACTTGGTTTTGTGTTAAAGAGCGGTTTAGCATGAAGTCATGTGCGCCATATTGGGGTCTATTGGTGTTCCAAAACAATGAAACGGCGGCCATGTTGGTGTTACAACCCATTTCTTTTGAATTTGAACTTTTTTGCGGGCGACAAGAGGAGCCCGCAATCCTAATCTCCAGGTTGTCATGTGTCCTTGGTCGCATGTATGTATCCAGCATTCGTTTGGACTTCCTCTATGAATGTATTGAATACACAGAATGTAATTTGATCACGAGCGTTTGGACCTTCTATCACTCGTAATCTGATCACGCGTGTTTTGATCATCTGTCACGTGAAACTTACGCAAAGCTCAACGCTGGAGCTAAAGCGTTTTGACCTTGGATGGTTGTTGCCCGTACTCTGTCGTAACCTTTGGTTACTACTAGTCTTATTTAAAAACTTTCTTTTGTTCCAATAAATTTGCATAGCTGTTGGCCACGTGACATGAGTCAAAACGCCCTATGAGATGTTTGATATAAGTGCCACCCCTCAAATAAGCGCCTGGCCTACAACTAGGAGAATTAAACCGATCACGCAGTTGTATTTCGAGGGAATACTGTACAAGTTTTTCGTTTATTTAACTTTTTTTGTTGAGTACAAAGGCATTTTTCATAATTATGTTTTTTCTTTGATCTAAGAACTCTCTTGCTATGAATTAATGCTTGTCGTGGTGGATCCAACGTTTGTTTTGAACAGCAGTGTAATTTATATATTATGGTTAATGTATCTGATGTATTGCAACTGGAGATACGGATAAGCGTGTGCATCATTTTCTTCCGCGCGGCTTTTTTCAATTTGAGAAAAAGGTAGTATTCTTGTATCAGAGCTCAAGTAGAAGTGCCGAGCAGTTTTAATTTGTTTGTGACTACGAAATGAGCACTGAGTGGCTGTGAGTTCTATAAGGAATTCGTACCTCACCCAAGAGGATGAACAACACTAATGACCATTCCTCAGAAAAGTCCTCTCAACCATTTTGTCATGGTTGCAGTTTTACTGAGTGAAATCATAAGTAATTACTAACTATTATAGTTTTCAGCAGTCTTTCATTTGTAATTATACATAGTGTGCCACGTATATTTTTCAGCAAATGACTGTAACGATATTAGAACTCAAGGCCATTCCACGGGAGATGGTATGTACTGGCTTGTTCCGAATGGAGGAAGTCATTCAACTGCATTCGTAGCTTACTGTGACATGACGTCATACAATGGAGGATGGACCATGTGTTACACTACTGATGAATACGCCAACCCCAAGACTGAAGTCAAGTATAATGCCTCATTTCCTTATGGAACTGACGGGTACAGGACGAACTGCAACAACATCGAAGTAAGTTGAGTCTCCAGGTTACTCATGATTAAGTGAATCTCGGATACTCGATTTCCCATGAACGCCTTGTAGTTGGAGCCCGTCTGATGAATCCAATAAAAATCTGTGGTAGAATCACTCCTAACAAGAGAAAATATCATATCCGCGACTAGGGTTGGGGATGTGCCTTCCCTTCCGCTTCCGGTTTAGATTTCATTTCAGCGTGACGTGATTGACATAACATAACATGACATCAGTCATAACATCACCTATTTAAACCTCGGAGTTAGAGCTAGTACTAATCTGGCACGAGTAATTAACACCTCGTGCAAGAGGGGGTTGAGGGTTACGTCTTCGTTATCAATTGAATTGTTTTCTGTGTTTTATCGCTTCAAAATACTTAGTACTACTGCTTATCCGTCGTTCATCGATATTTTTAGGCGCGTGAAAGCTTGCATTAGCAATTCGCCTCAATAGATGCGTTAAAATCATGGCGTTGTTTTCTAGCCCAAAGGACATTTTAATTACCTTTCAAAAATTATTTTGTTGTTTTAACCTTAATGTTATAAATGGTTTTCTCTTTTTGCTTTAGTTCACTGAGATTATTATCGTTGATCACAAAACTGGAGATAAGGCTTACTTCAGGCGGAAAACCAACCTAACCATCAGAGCCGCTCGTAAATATGGCAAGAAAGCTAAAACCTATGGATTGTGGGAAGGCTTTGGAGCCATGAATAGCAGTTACTCGTATCAGTTGTTGATCTGCCATACTTCTTTCTACACCGGGTTTTTTGTCTCTGGATACACCAACTGTTACAAGCGGTGTAACCATTGGTGTGATGATCATAAATCGCCGTATTTTCGTACAGCTTCCACAAGGTCGTCTCATAAGGGTGTGGCTTTCAATACAAATGGTGCCAGATCCGTCAGCACTCGGCTTATAAGTGTCGGTCTACGTTAGTAGGTACTGACTATAATCACGCTTCAGGTTTTACTTTTGTTCTAGCTGTAGGCCTTACCTGTTATCCAGATGACTCTAAGCGTGATATTAGATTAAAAGTTCTTTCAGTTTTGAAGTTTAAATACATCGCCTGTTGTCTATGATTTGACTCATCTCATCGGACTCTTGCCGTTCATAACTACAGCAAGGACCATCTTCCAGAACTTACTATGGTCTTACAAGGTTTAGTGTAGGGGTATAAAAAACCTAAGAAACAATACCTATTTTAGCTAAGGCCTCTCTTGCAATAGAGCGTTTTCACTCACGAGGCCAGCATCTATGCTAATTTATTGGAACAAAGGAATGCATTTACATGAGAAAAGAGTTAAACTCCCAGAGGATTTTCTTGGTACACCAACATGGCCTCCGTTTCATTGTTTTGCAACACCAATATGGCCGCCGTGACGTCATGTGAAAACGCTCTATAGTTTAAAAAGAATAAAAACTCCTACTACTTGACAGTAAGGGGTAACTAGTTCTACAAATAAAACCTCCTGAACTGCACGTGATCGTTGCCAAATCGACCGCCCTTCCCTTTTGACCTTCACATGCACTTTCCCAATGTAATACTTCATTTAACATGGTAAGCTAGTTCGATTTTTTTTCTTACTATTGTTGCATATATTGTGGGAATAAAATGAATTTGAACTTGAACTTGCAATTACACTGTAATGCAATGGTGCCCTTAAGATCTTGATCTTAACCATTAGTGCGCCTGCGTCAGGTCGAGATATGAAGCAAGTTTGGAGAGCTCGAAAGTGGCTAACTCTCCACCTGGAAATCTAGCGTCAGGAGTGCTCTCCAAACTTTTCCATTGCTTTATATCTCGACATACACACAGCTGAAGCATGAACCAATTGTTTTATAACATTCTTACTGAAAACGGCAGTTGACTTAAATTTTATCATTATTACTATTATTATTATTTTTATTATTATTATTGTTGTTGTTGTTGTTGTTGTTATAGTGCGCTCACTCGTCAATGTCTACGGACTATATATTTTTACCTCATAGTTATATTTACAAATGTTTAATCTTAAAACTGAGAGAAAGTTTACGGAAGTCGCTTAAGACAACTTTCAAAAAACCTTTAAGAAAATGGAAAATGATTCTTTTTGAACGAACTACTTTGCAAAAAATGATCAGTTTGCACACGCCATAGTTTACGTGGATGACAACAATTTTGACCTCGTTCCCAAAATCGTACCCAGTTGGTCTTTATGTGTTTTGGGGATAAGAGAAGATTTGGGTTAGGTTGCGGCGCGTGCGGGGGTGTCATAAACCCAGATTTCGAACGTGAAATCCGAAAACGGATTTTACCTCCGAGACATCCGTCCTCAAGGTGGATTTCAAGTATGAAATCTAAATCCGGATTTCATGATTTTTGATTGCGAAATCCGAAAAGGGATTTACAAAACTGTTCTCGTGCGGTGAACAGTGGTCTTCTTTCTACAAATTGTGCGTACCCCTGCATTTTCGCCTTTCTTGAGAACAGTTTTTAATATCCGTTTTGGATTTACAAAACAAAATCGGAAAGAAAGAAAATAAGAACAGATTTCTTAGCTATGAAAATTTTCGGATTTTGCGTTCGATTGAAAATCCCAACTTGATCCTGATTTTGAAATCTAAATCCAGGTTTCCCAATCGAGCGCACCCTCTTTAACAGATTCAAGTGTTTCTCGTTATAAAACATGAGGTAAATGCCGTGTACTATTGAGTCATGGACGCAGCAAAGCTTGTTGGCGTCGTGGAGTGTGCTCAATGGATCATATGAAGCACTCTCGCGCTATTGAAGCCAATTTGATTAGGCGAATATACTAGAGCTCTATGTTATAAGAATCTAAATGGCCTCCACGAAGACAGCCTGGCCCTAATGCGACAGATATGGCTAATTACTCTCTTTTAATAATTTTGCATGGATAATATATAATGCCGGAAAAACGTATTGTGCGACAAAATGAGTAGAGCCAAGTTTAATCTCTTTACAGAAAATGCCCCTCACCAATTTCTGCCATATACAATAGTCTATTAAATCATGCCTTTGAATAATTAAGAATGATGAATTTCATATTTACCAATTATACGTATGGGACATCCAGTTTCAAGATGTTTATAATTTTGGCTAAAGTATATCCACGCATTTCATTCTTAGTATTTCGACAAAAAAGTGTTATATGACTGTTTATAAAATCATTATTTATTTTAACTATAGCCAACAGTAAACGTCACCTTTCTCTACTTGCTTTTACAAGTTTTACATAAATAAAATTGAGAATATCATATTGATAGGCAAAGTAGATTACAGCTTTAAGTTTAATCCCTTATAAAAAAGAAAACGTCACTTAGATTAACAAGATTGGCCATATAGTGATGATAGTGATGGTCTAATTATGCCTTTCAATTAAGGATGTCGAACAGCAACCATTTCATATCGGGCATCACTTTCAAGATGTACAAATTTTTGGCTCCAGTAGATTCACGCATTCTATGGTTCTTCATAATCTTGGTATTTCGTGTAAAATGCGAATTTTTTGTTGACAGCTCAAACAGTTTAAAGCGACATACAAAAAACGGTTTTTCCTTCGCAAACTTTGAAGGTAACAAATTTTCCTATCTAAACATTACTCCACTCGTTTCTGCTTCAGTGAAAGGGGTTCATGAATGTGGTATACTTTGTCTCGATCATTAATCATGTGTTTCTGCGAATTTTGCGTCGTTATTTCTTGAGGAAGGAGACATTTTGTGTGAGCTGTTACCAAGCGATAGATACAACAACTCAGACAAGTTAGTCTTCAGCTCAGTGTTTAATCACTTGAGCATAAAGGTGGGTAGTGAAATACTTAGCTTCTATTATATTTATTATTCTTCTTTGATGGATTTAAATAAAGACCATGGTCCACGGCCTGTTATTTTTTTAAGGTTCAGTAGGGTTTAAACATTCTTAACGCTCGGATACTGAGGAAGAAAATTTTTTTTTTTTCAACGCGGAAGAAACTATTTTTGCAATTCACTCTAATCCATGTACTGGTATTGAAATCTGGTTTCAGACTGACCGATTTATTACTCTTCTTTGCAGAGGAATAGCAGAGAGTAAAATGATAATAACGTTTTAAGAGAGTGTAAGTTTTCTTGCGATAGTTTCGGGGCACCAACCACCTTCTTTGTGGGTTCATAGACTTTCATCAAGAATCAATTTTAAGATCCAAGAGTAACAATTTTTCCGTAATTCCGGCATTTTTTTTTTCCTTTTTCCGGTCGTTAATTAAGCTTATAGTTCATTCGATCATATCCTTCTTATTAGTTTCTTTGTTCGAATTTAAATGTGTTTCGTTCTTCGTGCTGTTTTTTGCCCGCTCGTTAGCGTCTCTATGCCTTTTCATCTTCATTAGCGCCTTCTTTATTTTTTTTGCATATTCAACCGTATTTTACATCGCAGTGTGGCAGTACAATTTTCAGGTTTGTTTTGCAACCCCAACAGCGCCCCGCAACCCCCCCCCCCCCCCCCCCCCCATAACCCAACCACCACAACCACCACTACCACCCCACATTAAGCACGGTTACCACCGCAGTTTTCGCTGGCCGTAACAATTTTCAAACCACGCACAGGCACGCTCTTCGTATCACGTATCACGCTCGTCTCCTATCAAATAAATGTTCATTTATTTAGTGGATTTGGTTTTGTGGTGTTGATATTTGAGACCACGAATAGTTCTTCGCTTATTGCAGTTTCATTAATGCTGACGAAAACTCAACAACCTGCACCATGGCAAAAAGATTACCTTGCACCTTTCCCTTAACACCCCATCAAAATCTTCCTGTTACAGGGCAGGGCCATTATACTGATTCCACCTGTGTAGAAGTAGAGCAAATGTGTTCGATACACTCATTATTACGAGTCTGCAAGATCGACTACACTTTTCACATAACATTCATAACATAACAATAACATTCTATTGGATACCATCGTTACACTTTGCTGTTGATCAACATTCTTAGCTCTTTGGCAGCAGGATATATTTTTTCGCATACATACAAAAATCTTAGCCTTCAAACCGACTGTAATTTAACAACGACATTTTTCAATTTTAAACAGACCCCTTGCTCAAATGACCCCTGTATGAACAATTCAACTTGTGTGGCCAGATACGAAGAAGACGACTATTACTGCACATGCGCTAAAGGAACCAGAGGGAAAAACTGCAGTGACATAGGTGATGACTGTATAACTTAGCGAAATAGCGTATCTGCTGGAAAGAGTACCTCCTTTGATCAAGCGCCGTGTTAAAGGTGCAGTGTTAAGAGCACTAATAGAGACACTATGTCGCCAACAGCTTTTTAATCACTAAAGGACAGAGCAAGCTTCCATGCACCGTCCGCTTAAAACAATGTTTTGACGTGTTTCAAGTTGTCGTCAGTTATAACAAATAAGTTAACAAACTAACAAAGTTTTTTTAAAAGGTAGCGAGTAGGGGGAAACAGAATGCTTTAGTGGTCTCTGTAATACAGAAAAGTGTCCGCTTAGGGACTGGTCAAAAAGTATAGGGGGGGGGGGGGGGTTGGGCCGGAGCATTTGGAAATGTGGTTGATAAAAAACACATGGCCCACCCCCTCCCTTCGGCACAAAAAAGACTGACCCACTCCTAAAGCATGGCTGGAAATTCCATGACCCACCCCCTTGTTAAAACATGAATGTTTGGTTTCCTCTTAATAATCCAATAAAACCTTGTTCTGTGTTTTACAAAATTTGTTGATACAATGCTACAACCGATATCAAAATCACAGACATGATACCTTTCACTTAAAAGACAAATGGGAAAATCCGAACGTTTCTTGTTTCGATGGACGTTATGAGTCTTGACACAAATATACCGCAAAACGAGGGTACATTGAAATTGTCTGTCACAAAGCATATGAAAATTTCTACAAAGACAACCCATTCCTTAACATTACTTGCCGGAAATGCTTAGAATAGTGCTCAAAGAAAATTTCTTTCACTTCAATGGAAAGTACTACCCACAAAACCATGAAACTGCAGTGGGCACAAAGACAGCAGTTTTGATTCCTTTGCCAACATTTTCAAGGCGTATATTGAAACAACAACTCTAAGCAAAACCATCTTTAGAACAACAGTTTGTGGAAATCCTACATACACAATACCTCTTCCCTACTGGACATGAGTAAACCAGACATTGAAACCTTCATTGAACAAGCAAACTTACATCACCCAACTATTAAATTCACGGCCGAAACATTTGACACTGAGACTGCGTTTTTAGACACGGCTGTATACAAAGGCACAAGAGTCAAGGAAAAATCTATCCTTGATGCAAAGACACATTTTAAACAAATGGAAACCTTCTTGCACACTCTTTTCACCTCGTGTCACCCTCCAAGTGTTAAAAAGGAGAAGCCTTGAGAATCCTACGAAAAAAAATCCTCAAAAACAACCTTTGAGGAAAATAATTCAAAATTAAAAAAAAAAACGCTTGATGGACAGAGGCTACCCACAAACTTTGATAGAAAACCTTCCAAAAATGGAAAATCATTAAAGGACATGCTTGTTAGAGCCAAACAAAAAAAGGTCAACTAAGGGTTTCATGCCCGTATAGATGTGCAGCCTGTCACCCTTTGCATTTTCTCGCACAACAGGTTTGTGAGTATTTTAGCAGTAATTCCAGCTGGCTGTGTTTTATATAACAAGTGTGGTCAACTGTCTCGTTAGTAGTTAGTGCCTATCTATGTAATAAAATAAGGTGACCCACCCCCTAAGGGTAGCTGAAAATTGCACGACCCACCCCTTGCGCAAGGCTCAAAACCTCATGACCCACTCCCTCTCTGCTCCGGCCCACCCCCACCTATACTTTTTGACCAGTCCCTTACGCGAGCTTTTCCCAAAATGAGGTTTAAAATATAGTGTTTACATGTGGCTCGGACTATCTCCAGTTATGGGTTTCGGTTATGGCCCGCCGGGGGCTATGGGTTATTAAACTGAAATTACGTTTACTTAGTGTGCCGCGTACTGATATTTTTCAGCAACCAACTGTAGAGATATTATGAGTCAAGGTCATTCCGCAGGAGATGGTATGTACTGGATTATCCCGGATGGAGGAAGCCATTCAAACGCGTTCCTAGCTTACTGTGATATGACGTCATACAATGGAGGATGGACCATGTGTTACACTACTGATGAATACGCCAAACCCAAGACTGAAGTCACGTACAACACAACATTTCCTTATAGAACCGATGGGTACAGGACGAACTGCAACGAAATCGAAGTAAGTTCATGCATTTGATATAAAACACCTGCTTTGCCTTTAACATCCAGAGGAACGCAATGGATCTGTTCCTCGGGCAAATTTTTGTGGCTGGGAGACACACACATTTTCCCTATCGGACCCTCCCCCGGCCCACTTAAAAGCTGAATTTTGCCCTATGACCACACCCAAACTGGCCAGTAATGTCTGAACATACGTCTGTTAGGAAACTTCCCAGTAAGTCATGTCACAGGTTGTAGGTGCACCTTGCTGACTGAGAACTCTTCCATTAGTCTAGCTGGGAGTGAGGAACAGATAAATTTTCCCCAGTAATCTCCCAAAATGCTTAAAATGGCTTCAGAAAGCTTTATTCATACTTTACATTGTTGTCGTTTTAGGTCTTTTTCTCAAAACTTCTCGCTGGGTGCCCCTGAACATGTAAAATAAAGCGTGTCACTTTGTAAACATCCTTTCAAATTCAGACAATATTTTCAGGGTTCCATCGAGCTGACTTTGTTAGCAGTCACCTGTTTAATACACCCCAGCTTGCTCTATAAGGGTCTAAGCAGTACATATCAGAACAAGCTATAGTAAGGGGAGCAATACATAACGAAATTTTCCCTTTTAGACGCAAAAGAACAAAGTTCGAACACAGTTTCGTTCAGTTTGTGCTCTATCCATGAATAAATTCATCTTCGTTACGATGAGCTTCACCGCTAAATTATCAAATCCGACATTCTTTTGCTTCTTCTTTAATGACGTGAAGGGACCGGTCATTCTTTATGTAGAGGTGGGGGGCAGGGAAAAATATGTTAATGAATATTATTAGTGGAAACTCGGGATAAAGGAAATCGCTTAAATCGCAACGGATCGGGAAAATAAACACACAGGAAGCAAGAAGACACCAAGTAAACAAGGTAAAGTGTATTTTATTGGAAGTTCATGCGAATATTTATCTTCTCGAATCTATTGGCCTGAATTCCCATACAAATCCTTTATAATGACGGCCATTTTGAAAATTACGAAGCCGCACGTACTCTCATATTGAGCTTGGGCCGCCTGTGGTAACAATACTCTGTTAAGAGGAAGACTTAATTGATAAATAAACATACTAATCATAAGATGATTAGTTACTTTGCATAACAATGGAACTGACCTATTCTATTACAAAATCAGTGTATAAATATAGGAAAAGTGATAAATTTTTACAAATCGTGCCTTCATGTGAAACACAAATGTAATAACCATGCAAAATACAATTCTTTTCAAATTATTTTCCTGCAGTTGTAAAAGGACTACTTTCTTGTTGTTTCATCATGTTTTCCTTGGGATATTGAGGAGACAAGCGTTTCGTCAAAAACAATTCAGTCAAACCAAATATTAAAGCAGATAGGTGTGGATTCTTTATTGGCTAAATTTGAAATAACAATAAAGTTTAGAGTGCAAACAGAATTTCTGTCAAATACAAATGACTAAGTTGTACAAATTAAAATAGTGATGCTTTAGATAAACAAAAAAGCAATATGATTAGCAAAAATTTGTACAATTTAGTATTACTATTTCACATATCTAATGGACCCATCTTAAAATATAACTCGGATCAAATTGCTAACCCCCCCCCCCCCCCCCCTCCCAAACTTCTTTATCAAAAAAGGTTTAACCCTACTTCTAGCCAATAAGAAATAGCCTTGAACCCCCCTTTTTCCCTTCCCCTCCTCTACATAAATAATGACCCGTCCCTAACGCTGCTTTTTTAGCTAATAAAGAAATTTTATTTTAATCAGAGACATGGTGTAAAAGTTTTTTGGCTAAATATTCAAAGACATTTCCCATCATTTCCTCTTTTCCATCAAATAATCCTTTTTTCTCTCTCTCTCTTTTCGTTGTAGTTTACTGAGATTATTTTCATTGATCACCAAACTGGAGATAAAGCTTACTTCAGGAGGAAAACCCAACTGACCATCAGGGCCGCTGGTAACTACGGGAAGCAAGCTAACGCCTATGCATTGTGGGAAGGCTTTGGAGCCGTGAATAGCGGTTATTCGTACCAGCTGTTGATCTGTGACCATTCTTTCTACACCGGGTTTATCGTTTCCGGTTACACCAACTGTTACAAGCAGTGTAACCACTGGTGTGGTGATACCAGCTCACCGTATTTCCGCACAGCTTCTACATCATCGTCTTATAAGGGCGTGGCCTTCAATACCAATGGTCATCGACCCGTCAGCACTCGGCTGATGAGTGTCGGTCTGCGTTAGTGGTTACTGACTATGAATATATTTCAGTTTTACCATGTTCTCTATTTGGCTTTTAATCTTGTTAAATTTAGCTTTAAACATGGCATAAGGTTGCATTTTTCATTCAGTTTTGAAACCTCGATAAACTACATTTTATCCAGTGGTTCCTTCAGGATATGAGCTTATCAATTTTAAAAAATCTCTCGCTATGGATAGTTGGCGAAGAGCTTTTTAGTCGTCTTTTCCTTTCGATAGACTGAAAAATAGATCGAAGTTCGAGATTGACGAGATTCATTAAGCAGTAATATATGGACCGGTGCCCACCTAAAAACGGCGGGTCTTTTTCATGTATACCTCAGGGTTAGGAACTGAACAAGGCTAATGAAAAAGTATCAACCTTGAATAATAAAAATGTAACATAAATTTCGAAGTTTTTCGCGCAAATTTCTCCCATTCTACCCTCGCGGTGGCACAGTTGCGAGTTCCAAGTAAGAGAGGTTTGTGATTGTGATGAAAATTATTTTCCGACAAGATTCATTCATATCATATACGCTTAATAACGCCATTTGCAAATTATACGATTTACTGAAAAAATCAAACATGGGAGAGTGACATAGTATATTGATTCACTCACATAGCTTGCTTCAAATCATTACCTATCTCCCGTTTCAATTAGCATACACCCAGTTCTTGGGTTCGAAATGGAAATATTCGACTCCCGAAAAAATATAAATTAAGATGAATGTTAAAAAATGATGTTGGAACGGACTCACAAACACGTCAAATATAGCCAAGAGGTGCATTTGTGATAAGGATTAGGTCACAAATGTAATAAGGCCTTGTCACGAATATAATTAGCAGTATATCGCATGAAACGTAAGCGTTTTGGTAAAGACTTGCCTAAGGGTTTCAATCAGTATACTACGGAATGGTCTCCTGGTCAAAATGAATTGTAATTAAGATGATAGGGGTATATCAGTGAGGAGGTAAATTTCATATGGGGAATAGCACTTGCGATAATTGTTACTTGAGTAGGATAGGTGATTTAATAGTTTGCCATCAGTGACGATCATTCCCGTATTATTAAATAGGGAGTTTAAGCAAATCGCTACGGCGACCTCTACTGCGGCGGCCGGAAGTGAAAAAGCCCCGAAATGACGCAGTGCGCATGCTTGAAAATGACCTTTCGCCGTAGCGCCAAATCCTACGACGTGACTACGTGAGTATAAAAGTCGACTCTTTTCCTATGTTTTACTATCACTGGTTTTAAAAGCTATCATAGATTGTTTTTCACTTTATCAAGAAAGTATTCGAGGCTTCTGGTTTTCCAGTGAATACGTTTTCCTTGCGTTTTCTCAGTTTGAGATTTCGATCCTCAAGCCAGTGTGCCATGAGTTCTGCCGCGCCATGGCCGCAGAAAATCCGCCAGTACAAACAAAGGCTAGACGAAAACCGTAAGCACGACTGTTAGCAATAAAGCTAAATGTCACTGAAGGTTGTTTAAACAAGAATAGAACAGAATATCTAAAACGCTGAATTTGTTGATTTGTTGTTAAATGCGGTACACAAGAAGAAACATCACTAGCAGCTTACTTCGATCTTCATCTGTAGTTTTCTGTTTTGTGTACGAATCGACCCCTGATGATGTTTATTATCAATATTCTTCTTGGCAAACGAAATTTTTAAATTGGCCGTTTTCTTACTTGACCACCATTGAATTCTGTTGTTGATAAATTATAACGAAAGCAAGTGATCAAGAACCGAGCTTGAAATTTGGCGAGCTACGAGACGTACTCTCCCCAGGACACCGCATCCACGACCGCCGTAGTAGAGGTCGCCGTAGCGATTTGCTTAAACTCCCTAATTGTTTAAACCAAGTCGCATAGAGTGTGGGCCGCCTGTGCCCTGACAAATTTTAGTCATGCACCGACTTCATTTCCATAGTTTTGCTAAACTCGATTCGCTCAAATGAAAACTGTACAATCTTTAACTTTTTAAAGTTTCTGTGAAATGGAGGCATGTAAAATCAAAACAAAGGGACGACTTCTCATGACTATTTATAAAATGGCAGGTGAACTGTTTGCTCGCTATCATTATTAATTCAAGAGTAGTTTGTTCTCATTTCTTTTGTCCACCCTACTTTATATGTTATGAATATTGCATTGTATAAATCATCCCTTTCTATCGTTAAGAAAAATGAACTTAAAAAAAAAAACAAACAAACTTACCTGCTGGCATCCAATTTTAAAGATGTTTGTAATTTTGACTCGAACAGATTCATGCGTTTTATGGTTCTTCGTAATTATGATATTTCGCGTGAAATGCGAAATCTTTGATGGCTCGAAAAGTTTAAAGAGGAGTAAGAACGGTCTTGCCTACGCAAACTTTGCAGTTCTAAAATCTTCCTACCTAAACATTACTCCACTCGTCACCGTCTCAGTGACAGGGGTTGATGAATGCGGTAAGCTTTGTGTTGATCATTCATCGTGTTTCTCTGCTAATGTTGCGGCGTATTTTCTTAACAAGGAAGGAGGAACTTTGTGTGAACTGTTACCAAGTGATAAATACAACAATTCAGACAAGTTTGTCTTCAGTTCAATGTTTATTCACTTGAGCATAAAGGTGGGTAACGATATACTGACTTAACTTGTATTTTACTTAAAGGCTAAAAATATTTGTTGTGGTCAAAAATGCGCATATTATTCATTCTGCGTTGATGGATTGGTCGACGGCCAAGTTTTAAGTTTCCACTTTTCATGAGGAAGAAATCTTAATTGCGTAATGTTCAGACCCCATTAAGACGAACAATAGTAGAAATAGCATGAGGTGTTTTAGACCGGCATAGCAGGAACAAAGATAAAGAGTCACCAAAAAATAGTTCACCATATCATAAACTCAGTGAGCTACTTTAAATCTTTGAAGTGCGATAGATGCTTCGGATCATTATACGTTTCTTGGAAACTGCCCACCTAACCCTTCCTTAAGCCAATATTAACATTTTCTTCTCACTTAGGGCAATATGTTGGGTTGAGGGAGGGGCAGGTGTGCATTTTCCCAGAAATGTATAACTTTAACGTCCTCAATATTGACAAAATAAAGTCATAAACATCATCAACATAAACGTCATAAACGACTCTGTTAGGGTTTTTAAGGCTGAACTCAGGATACTTGCATAGCAATTACTGCATGAGGAGTAATACATTTTCAGGAAGAAGGCAATTTTTCAGGTTTATGCATGAGTACACTGATCGGTTTTGGAATCTGGGTTGGGTTTTTCTACCCTGTATTTGGCGAATTTTTTTCACATCACAGACAGCATCGACCACATGCTCCGATCATGCCTCCTCGAGGTCGAACCCCTTACCCTTTTACATAGCATTTCTGACAGAAAAGGTCCTTTTATTATACCTTCTATTGACGAATAGTACTACTTCTTCCATGTACCAAGTTTAGAACTTTGCGTCCCTTCTAACTTCTGTAGACTTCTGTAAATCGGCACTGTCATTAAACTATATATAAATCACAATACAAGAACGTGTACTCGACTTTTTCAGAGCCATAAACTGCATCTGTTAGTTAGCCCTTAAGGACCTTTTACCGACCGAAATGTCAGATTTCCCTGTCCTTCACCCGGTGAATCCCCCTCGTATAGGCCATTACAGGGAGTATTCCCCCCGCCTCTCCCTAGGGTCCTTTCAGGCAGAGGAAACTCACCGAGTAACAGCCATAAACTGCATCTGTTAGCTAGCCCTTTAGGACCTATTTACCGACCGAAATGTCAGATTTCCCTGTCCTTTACCCTGTGGATCCTCCTCGTATAGGCCATTACTGAGGGAGTATCCCCCTACCCCTGGGGTCCTTTCAGGCAGAGGAAACACACCGAGTAAAATAATGAAAACATTTAACAGGCCGGGGAGTTTCTTGTGGTAGTTTCGGGCTGTCGGTCGTCTTCGTCAGGAGAAAATAAAGAGTTTCTTTATGATGAATTAATGGGTCACAATATACGTGAAAAGAAGGGTATCAAAAAGACTAAAAAAAAATTACCCAATGGTGAAATCTAGCCTTCGAACGGCAGACGTTTCTCTTCCCTCAGCGTCATTCAGCCGGCGATGAGCGAGGAGAAATGTCTGCCGTACGCAGGCTAGGTGAAATCCTATTGTTTACACAAACAACTGTTCTTCCCAGAACGGATTGCGTTCCCCAATTAAATCACCGCCAAAAAAGCCTCCTTCTTACAAGACTTGTCCATTATACAATTCCACATATGACAACACGGGCCAATTTGTACAAGTGCTGTTGCTTTGTTAGATACATTCGTTATAACGAGTCTGTAAGGTCTCACTAAGCCTTTTCTGGTCGCTAATTCTCACTGTTAGAGATAACGTCTCATTGATCAAAGCACTGAAAGCTTTTCCTGATCGCTCAGACTCCATGAGACAATAATATTCAAAGAGCTTGTTAGCTAGGTATGATTTTTGACAAGTTAAGGACACTACACGTCTGAAGCTTAACTCTATGCCAACGTAGGTAGGGTTAGCGGGTTAGCCTTGAAACAGACTGTCAATCAATGATGACGTTATTTGTTTGTCCTTTTTTATATAAATCAGACTCCCTGCTTCAATGACCCTTGTTTGAATAATTCAACTTGTGTGGCCAGGTACGAAGAAGACGACTATTACTGCGCATGCGCTCCAGGAGTCAGAGGGAAAAACTGTGGTGACATAGGTGATCATGATTACCGAAATACCGAACCTACTTTAAAAAAAGCAGCCCACTTCAATAAGCGCCGTCTTCGAACAAGAATCGCAGCAATTCAAGACAAAATTATCCGTTTTTATTGTTTTTTTTAGACAAAAAATATACTGTAAAATCCCGAAAATAAGCCCCTCTATGTATAAGCCCCTCCAAATATAAGCCCCCCAAGCTCGTAACGCAAAAAACCTTCCGTTAAATCGCCCCTCCAAATATAAGTCCCCCCCCCAGGGGGCTTGTACTTGGAAATTGTTCTGTAGTACAAAGTAAAACAAGGAATAACAGTAAATTTCTTTCCAAAAATAAGGCTAGCCCAATCGATTTTGAAACGCAAATTTGCCTCCGTACATAAGCCCCTCCAAAAAGAACCTTTGAAAAATATAAGCCCTGGGGCTTATTTTCGGAATTTTACAGTAATATAATGGCTAATAGACCTTATTCACGATACGCCATCTTTGCTCGCCCTTTAGGGTAGATGGGATAAAAGCAATGTCACGTGGTTGCTTGAGGGCAAAAAGATTATAAAATTTATCAGTACGAGTATTAAATCACGGGTGAGTGTTTTTATTCTCTCAAAATGAAATAACGACTTTAGTCAAGCAAAATGTACAGATAAAGTTTCGTCAATTTGACGGACTACGACGGCAGTTAAACATGCTACTGCGCATGATCAGAACCCCAAACCTGTTCATTTTTCCCGTGTTGTCCTGCGAGATAAGATCACATGCAAACTATTTGCATTGTGTTGTGGAATGAACATGAAAGCAAGAAAATCTTTGCGTGTTTCCCTCTCTCTTCTCTCGTAGTCTACTGTCTGTAATGCAATCTTAACGTTCTATTTTTGCACAACTCAACCCAAAGCTACAAAGAAAGGACAACGCTAGTCCAGTCGTAGTTCGTAGTCCGTAGTCACCGTATCTTAAAGTCTCTGTTAGCCGGCCGCCGGAGGAGACCTCTAGATTCAAGGACGAGGACGACTAGAAGGACGAGATTTAACTAAAAGTATTTGCGCGTATTCTCAAAAAAATAGATACCGCGGAAAGCTTCATTGTACTTTTTCCACCGGAAAGTTGGCGATGTACTGACAGTTTTTATCAGTTGTTTACCCCCTTAGAAAGTGCATGACAAGGCTGTTATCCCATCAGTCCGTAATCGTGGGCATGCAAAGACGGCTGAAATAGACCTTTACTGGCTACTTTTGTAACATTCTTATGCTGTTTTCATTGTTTATGAAGAAAAAAAAGAAAACGAAACAAAGTAAACCTTGTTTTATGTTATTACGACCGATAACACGGCGTGAATCGGAGACGGATTATATAAGCCCCGCACGCCTGAACAACGTCTCTTTCGAATGATCGCTGCACTTACAAGCTAACTATTGTAGTTTACCATAAGGTACAACTTATACATGTTTTTCTCAGCAACCGACTGTAGCGATATTATCAGTCAAGGCCATTCCACAGGAGACGGTATGTACTGGATTGTCCCAGATGGTGGAACGCATTCAAATGCGTTCCTAGCTTACTGTGACATGACGTCATACAATGGAGGATGGACCATGTGTTATACTACTGATGAATACGCCAAACCCAGCACTGAAGTCAAGTATAATGCCTTATTTCCTTATGGAACTGACGGGTACAGAACGAACTGCAACGATATCGAAGTAAGTAAGTTATATCTCTTTCTGGGAAGATAAACTGAAAAGGTGGGGATTCCTTAAGGCTATTTTTTTTATTTTCTTGTTTCAACTGACAGAAAACGTTAAAAACATTCGCTAGAAATAATAGAACCAGACAATGTTCTGGGAAACGAAAAAATGTTTTTATCTCATATATAACCGCCTCATCAATTTTTAATCCCCTTTGTCTTTTTAGAGTTGTTTGATTCTTCATTTAGACGGAGGCACGACTTTTTCTTTCCAAACCGTTATGAATCGCCTTTTCGCTCAAATTAATTATAAGCAGGAGATCATGGGCCCAGAGCCTCCATCCGCTACCAATAAATTTCACAGTGTGTGAAGTTCTATTTTTAGATTTCTTCCGCGAAAATTTGCTGTGTTTACAAACGTTCATGCTAATCCAACATGACAGGTTCCTCTTTCAAGGTTCTTCAACGAATTAAACTTTGTTTGCTTGGCACTGGGTACTCCTCTGGGTACTCCCGACTGTAGAGCGGGAGATCGTTACTTTGATTCCCGGGACCGGACCAATACCCAGGGTCTTAAAAAATCTGAGAAATAAGGGTACTGTCTTTGTCCTGCAAACGGCTAAACCTTCGCCTGGCGTGGATTACCAAGTGAAATGATGTTTCGATCTCCAGTAGGAGCAAGTAAAAATAGTGTCCTCAAAAAGTACTTTCGTGCTAAATACACACTCAAGTAAAGAACATATTTTTAAAAGGATCTAGCACAATTAGTCATTCTACCTTTTCCAAGTGAATTATCTCTCAGTACCTCCTGTACCATTAAGTATTAAGTCCAATAACACGACACAACTTTTCACCTGCATTTGTCAATCCTGCCAAAAGTAGTGTAAGATTACACATTGCAATGATTAACCTTGCTATTCGGCAATTAAATGATTTAAGATTAAAGAATTTAGGTTAAAGACGTACGCTCTGAGGTGGTGGGGCTCTGAGATATTTAAGATATATGTAGACATTACTCTCCGATTGTGATGAAAAAAAGCAGTTCGTTGAAAACTACTTATAACTTAATCTTTCTCTCCCAAGTTCTCAGAAATCATCTTCATAGATCACCAAACTGGAAACAAGGCATTCTTTAAACGACGTAATCAAGTACCCACGAAGGCCGCTAGTAACTATGGGAACTTCGCTGACAGACTTGGATTGTGGGACGGAGTAGGGGCTAACAACACTTACCCCTATCAGCTACTGATCTGTGATCATGCCTTCTATTCGGGCTTTTTTCTATCCGGGTACACAGATTGTTACAAGAAGTGTAACTGGTGGTGTGGGGATACTTTTTCTATGTATTTCCGTACGGCATCCACTGATACGCGTTACAACGGCGTTGCCTTTAACGTCAACGGTCATTCTCCTAACAGTGTAAGCAACAGGCTGATCAGTATTGGCCTGCGCTAAGTCAAGGACCGCGCGCTCAGTCAATAGGTACATTAATACGAAATACGTCATCACAAAAAAACTTTTGCGAAGCTGTAAAGGGTCAGCAGTAAGAATAAAGAGAAACAAGCCAAAGGGGAAAATATGATTAAAAACAAAACAAAAAGAAACAAACGCTTAACGGAAAAAATAATTGTGCAACAAAGAAAAAGAAAAGAGCTGCACTGAGATTCAACCCTGGACCATCTGCACTTCAAGGCAACTCCCAGACCACTGAACCACTCTACCACTACAAGAGTGTGACTAGTGCATACAAACATTTGGTGCTCTCTCTTAGGCCCTTTCCTATTATGCTTGTAAACCTATAATATTATGTCCGCAGTTTTTGGCCCAAAAATTCTCAAATTCTGTTCATTTTTTCAAAATTAAGCTTGAGAAATGTTTTGCTTCATTTCGAAGAGAAGATACTAAAAATAGCATCGCGTTTCTTTGTAACACTTAGAATTTACCAGCAGTGTATTTCAGACACCGCGAGCATTTTTTCCGAGTTTTTTTAGGAAAGATCTGACCTACTTTCAGCTTGGAAAACTTTCCTTTTACGGTAAAAAAGTTTTTACCTTTTTTCGAAACTTTTTTCAAATATTTTTATTTTATCAAAATAAGTTAAGCTTAAACGACTTTATAGGAGGAAGGAAGCAAAACTAAACATTTACTGTTTTTTCAAAAGTATCACTGACTTAACGGAAACATCATTCTTCAGGGTCTTACCTGCTCGTGAATCATTGTGAAGCAGATACCTGAAGAAAATGAAGTCTTGACCTGGAACAAGCTGATCATGAGTCATTTTCTCATTACAAAACAATTGAAGGCTTGCTACGTTTCAATTTGAACTATACTTATTCAATTGATTGACAACAGAAGCCGTAGAATAGTCGGTGAAAGTAACTTTAAGGCACTCAGAAAAACACACAAATCTTTTTCTTTCATAATCCCTGTGCACTGTCTTGGGCTTTGCATAAAATAGAGTAAATCATTAAAAAACGGTTTCAACTTCCTCCGTCGCAGCTGATGGCTTAGAGTCTAATTACCAGAAGGTGCTGTTACCCCGAAGAGGTGGAGGGAAGTTTAGGCATTCTTCCCCCTCCCCCCCCCCCCACGGGGGGGACCGTTGTGACAAAAGAGAGTCTTTAAAACATGGTTCATAGTCCTGTTATATTTTGCCGAGATTTGCATGTGCACTAATGTTTTTGCTAAAAATCGTTAAGATAATAATTTGTAGAAAACTCAGAATTGAAACAAACCAAAATTTAACAGTTGTGTCTGTATTTGTTTCTATAAAAAAGACAAAATTAGGTTATTAGATTATTCAGGTTTTTTGAAGGCAAAATAACTAAGTTTACTACTGAACCTTGAACAAAGAAGCAGGGACGCTTCGCAAAATATAGAAATATCCCAAACAAGTAAGGACACACTTGTATTTTTAAAACAACAACCCATTTTGTTCTATCGCAGTTACTTGTCACAACTGACAAATGTTAGAGTACATTCTGTTTAAATATGTTCCTGAAACATTTTCCATAACAGAGAGCCTGTTCACAGGCTATTTCACACGATCCCGGGATCATTGGTGTACTAATACAGGTAATACCGTTCTAAAAACGCACGCTTGCAAATACTCCTCCTCTTCTAGGCTGTTTCTCCCCTTCCTTAGATACTTACAACTGGACTACAAGATTGCGTCAATGACAATTCCCAGGGAAAACTAAGGCAAAACGCCCCTAAATAAAAATTAGTAAATATTTCATCATTATCATAAATAAAGGTTAGAAAATAAAGGAAATTAGGAGCTGCACATTTGTCGACTTATCAATGTTCCTTGCTTCAAGCTTTACTCTGCAATGAAAAGGGATAGTAAATTATTAACTAGTTATAGTTATCACTAAGTGCCAACGAGCAAAGATTTCAGGAGCAGTGGCAGCCACAGACAGCTTTTCCGCTCTTATTGGGGCCCACCAACGTGACGCAGCCGTAGGGATAATGACCGGGTAGAACCCGCGTCTCAAAACCCTTACTGCCGAGGTGAGGGCAAAGCAGTCTATCAAGGGCAAGCTCCGCACAACACATGTGGGAGCTGTTGACTGGGAACCGTACAGAGGTTCACCACGAAATGCCTGGGGAAGGTGGATCACGAATTAGCAGTAAATCAAAGCAAGGGGCACACACACCAACCCACGGCCTAACCTTACGCAAGCGCACACACATATCACGCGGACAGTGCCAGCCATGCACAGTGGTTTTGCCGTTAGTCAGTGACAGGGAAAAACCCATCGTACAAGACTCTTTCCTGCAGAGGCGAGTCCTTTAAGAGCCAGTTCCACACAGCACATGTGGGAGCTGTTGGCTGGGAACCGTACGGCAGCTCTCCCACGACATGCGCGGGGAAGGCGGATCATGAGTTTGGTGTATGTGTGCCCCTTGCTTTAATTTGTCTTTTGAAAATAGTGAACTAAACTGTTCTACTGCATAAAGAATTTGAAATCCCAACTTAACGCAGCAAATTTTTCGAGATATTGACGTTCGTGTTTTTGTTCGAAGTTGCGGACAAGTCATTTTGGGTAAAATTTAGTGGTCTTATAAGCAAACTTAAAATCCTCGAAAATCATATTAAAGTCCGCGAATATTCAACGTACAGACTTATATTATGTCTCTTTTTAAAGCTAAAAAAATTTATGGTTTTCCAATGAAGCCTTCCGAATTATTTTGCTTCAAAGACAGAAAAAAATTTCGCTACGTTATTATTTTTCTTAGCGGCATGCGATAAAAAATTCCAGCGGGCGAATGCGACAGATATCGCGTAGGATGAAAATGATCCACCCGACGATTGGTTGAGGACGGGATCAGCACAGGACTCACAAACACGCACACAGCTCGTGGATTCTCTGATCTGTAACACCTGTTCGCTCGAAAACAATGTATTCTCTGTCCTGCATTACGTCATGGTTGCCTTACATTACTCTATGTTACATCGCTTCGAGATGTTTTCTGCCTCTGGAACAATCACCCACGGCTCTATTGGCTGCTCGTTGGCAATTAATATTACTAAATAATTTTTTACTGAACTGAAGCTTCATGTTTAGCATTTCAAAATGACACTTTCAAGCAAGTTATAATTATTCAGGAACAATAAATTAATCGGAATTAAAATTTCAGATAATCATACATAAAAATATCAAGGGAATATGACTTATTCTCCTTGCATTTTGATACAAACTCCAGTCTCATTTTAATTTGATTTTCTTTAGCCCTGCTCTTCCTTTCAAAACATTTAAGCTAAGCCCGGCTTTTCAGACAGTTGATTTGGAGGTTATGTGACACAGTGATATATTCCCTCTAAGAGTGCAAAGCCGCAGCCCCGTGCTCAGATAAAAATAATGACATGCCTTCAGAACAAAACTTCAAAGGTTAACTTCTTTATAACTGAAGTATTTCAAACTGGCGTAGCTAGAATGGTGTAAAAGAGGCTCCCCGCTTCACAATTCAGTTCACCATGAAGGACTGCGACAAATGTTGTCATTCATTGGAAAAGCAGTATTTTCTTGGAATTTGCTTTCAACTTTACAGAAAAAAGGATAAGAGGAAACGGAATTGATAATGATAGTGACAATGATAGTGGGGGAAAAATGAAGTCAAAGGCGCCAAGAAGTTTACCGGGAAATTAACAATAAATGCCAAACCTTTGTTTTAATTGTTTTTATTTTCTATTGTCAAATACTGACAGTAATGCCCTCTTGTTTACTTTAAGTGTTTTGCTTATATTTTTATTTATCTTCTGAATGGTTTTAACTTACTTATCCGCCTCTTTTTAAATCTCTTAGGTTAAAAAAAAAAGACCCTGTTTTACTTAAATCCGAAATAGTCGGCAGTGCTGACATCTTAACGCAGACCGACACTCATCAGTCGAGTGCTGACGGATCGGTGACCATTGGTATTAAAGGCCACACCCTTAAAGCTTCTATCTGTAGAAGCTGTGCGAAAATAAGGCGATTTGGTATCACTACACCAGTGGTTGCACTGCTTGTAACAGTTGGTGTAACCGGAAACAAAAAACCCAGTGTAGAAAGAATGATCACAGATTAGCAGCTGGTAGGCGTAGCCACTATTCATAGTTCCAACACCTGTCCACAATCCGTAGGCACTTCCAGATTTTCCATAGTTTGCAGCGGCTGTTATGGGCTGGTTGACTTTGCGTTTGAAGTAGGCCTTGTTTCCACTTTGGTAATCAATGAAGATGATTTCAGTGAACTAACAAAAATACAAACAAATCCACGAAGAATTATTATTATTATTATTATTATTATTATTATTATTATTGTTGTTGTTGTTGCTGTTGTTGGCATCCTAAAATTGTAATCTAGCCGTGGACCTTTCAAATTATTTGATCTCTGAGCAGGTCGGATGTCAATGTTTGTACTGCAGATGAAAAGTAAAGTGTTCTTCATTCAATCGAAAAAATGGTTCAATTCATAAAAATAGAAAGTGACTAAGTAGGGATCGACTACAATGGGGTAAGGGCTCCGAGAGGCCAGCGGCACATACCCAGCAAATATTAACCCAAATACCCCCGCCCCGGGACCACCAATACGTTAAAATTTATCATTGTTATTGCAGTCCACACTTTATTAAGCCGCAAATGTTGCTACGGTTGCAGTTTCAGTATACATTTAGAAGCCAATAAACTTACTGGGATGTTGTTGCAGTCAGTCCTGTACCCGTCAGTTCCAAAAGAAAGCTTGGAATTGTACGTGACTTCAGTCCTGGGTTTGGCGTATTCATCAGTAGCTAGTGTAACACATGGTCCATCCTCCATTGTATGACGACATGTCACAGTAAGCTAGGAATGCATTTGAATGCGTTCCACCATCTGGGTCTAACCGGTACATACCATCTCCCCGAGACTGACCTCGATTCTTGATATCAAGACAGCTCTTTCCTACAAAAATTAATGCGCATACGGATGGTGTCTGGTTGACGATACCAAAAACAGATGATATATAGATATTTGCAATAACAATTTGCTACCTGTCCCCTTTCAATTGAGCTTATCTTGGACTGTTATTATACTGACCTGTTACTGGCCCTGTTGCATCTGATAGTCGCACCCAGGATTTTCCGTTACAGAACTCCAAATGCAGGTTTGCCATACGAAGTAATCCCTTGTTTTCAGAGTTGCAGGGGGCTGTGACTTCTTCAACACGAACATTCTACAATAAATGAAGTTCGATTATAGTAAGACAAGAGACTGACCCCGATAGTAGGAATAGAGCCTGGTTTTCCTTTGTATCGGATTGGGCTATTTAATAATAATCGGCTGCTTGTAATTTGCCATGATACAACGAAGCATGGCTGTTTCTTAATCCACTATTGGCACATTGCCGGTTATTTCTCGAAAAAATGTTAAGGCTGCATTTGGTTCAGGTACAGGCACTTTATTTCAAGGCATTAAATTCGTCAGAGGATTCAACGGTGGGAGTCTGTTTTCTCGATGATCCTCAGAATTTAACTATACGCGTTGTTACTCACAGAAACTTTCATTTTCCTAATACTTTTCCCTATGATTTAATTCAGTATATTTCAAGTGGTACAGGGTTAAAAAAAATAGATTTTGGACGCAACTGGGATTGTCTAAAACTATTTTCAGCACTGAAATGTTATTGAAGAAACAAAATTTGCGAAAGTTGATAGTCGGCCGAAAAACGAGGGTCTGAGTGCGGTTTAGTGATAAGTGTTATTTGCCTATAACTTAATTAGTGTTTGCTGTTAGATAGGCCAATTTTAATGTTTACTGTTTCCAGAGAAAATACTGTTAAGTGTTTGGAGGGTTTTTTCATAGTGTCTTTTAACAGTTCTTATCTGCTCTTGGAAAATAGGTAATAAAAACACTGTTGAACTTTGAGCCTGTGTTCAAAGGCTGTTACATGTCTCTTTTTTCGATGTTGTTAAGAAACGTTTTCTGAGAAAATCCACTTTTGAGCACAAAGCAACCAAATCAGGCCACAAATTGCCGAATCGGGAAAAAAAGTGAGCAAAAGCACGATTTTTAGGTTTTTTGATCAAAGTTCTATTGAGCTTTTATAGACGCGGGGTGGATTCTGCATTCCAAAGGCATAGAAACAGGTTCACTTTATTTAACAACAAAAATAAAGTCGAAAATAAATTTCCGGGTTTCTCCTCGGAAATCTACGGTAGTCTTCGCACATCGTCTGCAGTCTTCGGAAATCTTATGAAATGATCGGGAATTGTCGGAAATGGTCGAAAACAGAGTCCTCCAGGAAATTGGGAAATTTTAATTTTCAGTGGACAAAAACCTTGTACCAGAATAATTTGAACAATATCGCTTTCTTTTTATTGCATTTCTCAAGGGCTGTAGGAGTAATTAGTTATCTGTAATAACACCAAAGACTATTTCTCGTGGGAGCCCGAGAAAATAAATGTCAAATTTCACAAGAATTGTGAAAACACAGGTAAAATTCTGAAAATTTCATGTGTAAGATGTCATTTTGTAAAATTTGACATTTATTTTCTCTGGCTCTCTTAAGAAATTTTCTTTGGTGTTATTACAGATACTAATTACATCTATAGCCCTTGAAAAATGTAAAAAAGATTGCAATATTCTTTAAATTATTCTGGTACAAGGCTTTTGTCCACCAGTAAAATTACTCAGTTTCCTGATGGATTCTGTATTAATGTTGGCCTTTTTAAGCCTGTTTTTTGCTTCTTTTTTTTTTCTGGAAATATTTTGTGGAGAATTTACTTAATTTACCGAAGTGTAAACTGCTTCATGTTACAGATCCAAAAAAAATTAAGTTTTTAGTGTTATAGAGGTACCCTCATTCAGACCCCCGAAAACCTTGCAACTCACTACCGCAGTGCAATAAAACTGAGAGATTCCTGCAGTGTTTTATTATTATTTTAGATTTTTTTTTTGAGAACGAGCTGCACGTCAACCTCCGTAACCTTTGCAAGCTAGATGAAAACATCATCTCACGTTATTTACGAGGAAACTGTGTCGCTAGTCTCGGTAATCTACTGCTCTCTGAAGTTTCTTAGAAACTGGTCCATAACCCATGAAAGTTTGTTGTTCTGACGTTTAGGCTTTGCTAGTTCTTGTCCGGATATCCATAGCATGAGTGCCGCTGTGAGGTCTTAGTCTCCATTTATCACGGCATTTTCACAAATTCCCCCACCTTGTTTTATTTTCCTTTATTGACTTTTTCTGGTAAAATTATTCAAAATTGCAATGAAGCATATATATAACACTTTATGTTAATATAATTTTTTTCCCTGAATAAAAAAGATAACTGATCAGAGATAAGAAAATGATGACTGGTACCAAGAAAAGATCACGTACCGCAAGATGAAAACTGTAGTATCTTGTATTATCTACGTAAAAATTTTAGAACCTCTCCCGGGCGACTAAAAGAATCCTCGCAATTCTAGGTGGAAATATGTACTAGCCAACAAAGCAATAATCTTACTTGATGTTTGTTGAGCTTTAGGGACTGACCGTTGTTCAAAAAGACAAGGTTCACCGGATCAGAGGTAGCTCTGTATTAAAGAAAAAATAGGAAAAGGTAAATATTAATAAAGTAAATAAATTCCCCGCCATGTGCAAGATGATAAACGCACATTCTCAGTCATACTTACTTAAGAATCAAAGCTGCTAGCTGAGAAATGAAAGGCAGCAACTTTAACAGCTGCATTCTGACAGTTACTTTTACGTAAAAATCAGGTAAGGCAAGCTCGAATCGAATCACAACTTGATCATGAAAAAATCGGCAATAAAAGCTTTCCTTCATACACTGACCTTTATCCTCGGCATAAGTTAATTCTTCAAAGGCTTCAACGCGCTCAGTATACATGTTCGGAAACTGACTGAATGCACGTGATCATACCTTATGAACCGGAACTTCATTCACTCGCAATAGATCCCAGTTCTGCGCGTTCAGACCATTTACTCATCAAGTCACAGAAGAGACGAAGAGCATAGTTTGAGGGAAACATTTTTTTTCCATTCCATAATGGCCCTTAGATAAACTGGATCGCTAAAGGTATAACGGTGCATGTAGTCACCGCTTTGAGTGCTGTACATGAGAGTTCTCTACATTGAAAGACGTCTTAGAACTTTCCAAAAAAAAAATACGTCAACGTGTAAACATGTTCATGGGTCTTCTTACTCTATTTCCGTTAAATCGAACAATTTCGATTCATTGAAATTTATACCTGGCTCTTAGGCTTGAAGGAATTTAAACAAAAGAAACGTATGAATCCGTGAGGGGGGGGGGGGGGGATAATGTAATGTCTGTAAAACCGTGAATAAAAAGTCGAATAATCAGCTATTCTTTGATTTTAGAATTAAAATCAAGTCAAGTGATATTCAAACAAAGAGACTCTTAATTACGTGCTATCGATACACACCAGTTACGTTAAATTAACATTTACACTCGACGTAGCTGCCAATTGAAAGAAAACAATATTCATCGACTGTATATGATTTCTGAAAGAGTGAGATAGCGCTGTGCCATTTTTTCGAATTTAAAGTTTTTTATCAGTGATTTCCAAATTAATGCTCTCGGGTCTTGGGTTTATTATGTGAATCTCTTGAGGGGTAGATTAGACTTCTTGGGTTTCATAATATTTTATCCGTAAAGCAATCATGCAATAATATCGATGGCAACAAGTGGGTACAGGATATCTCTTGAGTCGGCACGAAAAACCATGTCGAATAAGGATTGAGAATGGTAATTTCGGCGCGATTCCCGTAACGAGTGCAGCGTCACATATCAGAGAGAAGGTTACTGACACTCGGCGTTGCAGTATGAAGCTCGTAGCGGAAGTAAATGAGTAGGAGCAGGGACTAGAACCTACTGAGACGGAAGTCAACCCTCTTGATCTGCCTGCATTCACTCGGATATGATGTTCGATTTCAACCAGTTCCATTTCTGTGCGGTTTGTCGCTCATGCTGTACTGGGTAGCTTTTCATGTCGCAGAAAACGCTACCCGGTACAGTGTAGGGCAAGAGAGGATATCCAGTCTCATATGTTCTCTTGTGTAGAGGTAGTCTTTAAGATAAGCCTCAAACTTCCATTTTGACTTGCAAAAAGTAGAACAGGCGTTTACTAGAGGCGCTCATATCAAGGAGTTCTGGGGTGCCAGCGCGAACATACCGTACTTCCTCAAATAATAGCCGTCCCTCGATTAATCGCCTCCCTTGAATAATCGCCCCCCTTTGATGAAAATATTTGAAATAATCGCCCCCTCCCTCCACCCCTCTCGCCATCATCTCTTTCTTTTATCCACTCCCTAGCTGTCAAGTTGAAGAGGAATCTGATCCGGCAAAACAGTGCGGATTCAAGCTCTGAAAATTAATCAAGGAACCAAATTTGGAACACTTAAAAGCCAATGTTTAGTTTACTTGATGTGATAATTTTTTTTATTTAATGTGCTAATAAAACAAAATATTTAAGGCGCGACTTCCAGTGAGCAATATTTGAAATAATCACATCCCTCAATTAATTGCTCCCTTTTCATGCGAAAAAATAAATAATCCCTCCCAGCTATTATTCGAGGGAAAATGGTATCAGTCTTCTGGGAGTACAAGCGCGAAACTCGAGACGCGAGAGAAAGGTTTAAGAGTTATTTAAACACATTTAGAATGCCTTTTGATTGTTGAAGGTCGTGTGTGTGTGGGGAAGGGACAGAATACATGTAATAACACATCAGTACAGAAGTTATTTTGCGTTCCCCGGGTTACCGCGAAAACTGAAATGTAAAAAAACGGAAGAAGAAAATAAAATACATTTATACATCTACATTAACCCCCAGTTGGGAAATGTCGCAAGTTTCCAAACCGAAAAGAGCGGGGAGGAGTGAAAAGTAAACGTTGCATCCTGTGACATCCTCTGCGGATGGCTGAACCTTCAATGCTGTAACTTAGTATCAGAATCTACAGGGCCAGCGTAGTGCTCAGCTTGTAAACAACGCTTTGGGCAGTTTCGTTTCCTTTTCCCAGATAGTAAGCAGAAAACAATGGGGCGTCGATAAAACCAGGAACATGGAACATTCCGGAACATTCCGGAATACGCCGGAACATCCCGGAACATCCCGGAACATGAAAAAATTAAAGTAATTTTCATGAAAAAAAAAATTAATTAAATAAAATGATAATAATAACATAGTTTTTGTAAAAATTAATAATAACAAAATAACATAAAATAACCAAAAAAAAAATAAAGCAAGAAATGATTAAGAAAGAGAAACTCATCCCCGAGTATGAGAAAACAATATTTTGTCGCAAATAATTTGTTGGGCGAGTGAGGGTCCATGCAAATGACAGTAATGAGTGAAGGCTTGCTTCTGAATTCAAAATATATTAAAATGGGTCGCGAGGAGGGGGTTTTCAAGCTTTACGACCTTTACACACACAGCTACCTCTTGTAATTGTTTGCCATGAGTTAATCATTTGGCAGTTAACCATTTACGGTTCTGCGATAGTCTGAAATGTCGGTGCAGTACGTCATGTTAAGCCGAGTCGGTAATTAAGTTGCGAGGAGCCCCTAAGCTCTCCTTACGGTCGCAAAGCCGTAAATGAATAACCGTTAAACCACATGGCAAACATTTATAAGAGGTAGCTGTGTGAGTAAAGCTTGAAACCCTCCTCCTCGCGACCCATTTGAATATATTTTGAATTTAGAAGCAAACCCTCACTCATTACTGTCATTTCCATGGACCCTCGCCCCACAAATTATTTGCGACAAAATATTGTTTTCTCATACCCGAAGATGATACGAGTTTGTTTTTCTTTATTTCTATCTCTTTCGGTTTTTTGTTATTTTACGTTATTATTAATTTTTATAAAAATTATTTTATTATTATTATTATTATTATATTTATTTATTTTCATGAAAATTATTTTCATTTTTTCATGTTCCGGGATGTTCCGGAATGTTCCGGTATGTTCCGGCATGTTCCGGAATGTTCCATGTTCCGGGCTATCGACGCCCAAAATAAAAGTCAACTTTGACAGCATTCCGTGCGTGAATAGTTATGAAGAGACAATATTCAAGCGCTTTCAGGTAGAAACGAAAGAATGCAAGCTCGAATCTCAGCTTGGTCATGAAAAGTCGGCAGCAAAAGCTTTCCTTCATACCCTGACCTTTATCCTCTTGCATAAGGTATACAAAGGCTTCAACGCGCTCAGTATACATGTTTGGAAACTGACTAAATGCACGTGATCCTAAAAATACGGTGGATCCCAGATTCTCGGCATTAAATTCAGTAAAACAGTTTTTTTTTTATTTTTATAAATATTATTATTTCAAGACGCAGAAAAGGAGAAGAGTATAATGTGTGTTCTTTTTCTGATGGCCCTTACCAGATCAGCTGGCTCGCATTAAGAGCTGGGACTGAGTATTTACTGAATGTCAAATCATACGTCTAGACTTTCTATTGAACGGAACCAAGGCATAAATACGCCACTATTCACTTGCGTTCAAAAGTCACCGAGTTTCTAAGAAGTCTAAAAAGAACAGCTACTAGTTCTTTACAATCTTTTATTTAAATACATCAACGTTTAAACAACTTTATACCCTCCTGGCCCCAGTTGTTCAATAGGTGGACAACGGTATTCACTGGGTAAATTTCTCATCCAAGGAGTAGTACATATTTGTAAATGACATTGTTGATATATTTGACTCCACTTGTGATCCCTTGATCATGGGAGAATGCAAAATCAATCGTTTACTATATGCAGATGATCTTATCCTGCTTTCCGAATCAGAGCATGGCTTGCAGAGATGCCTTGATAAGTTAAAATGTTACGCTAAGAAATGGCAAATGAGGATTACTATAAAGAAGACAAAAGCTATTATTTTCAATAAAAGAGAGAAAATTTTCCCCCTTTCCCGCTCCACGTCTCATAGGGGAAATGAGAACCACAAGCGTGTGAAACGTTGAATATGATAATAAGTTTTTCGTTTAAGCATTTTAAAATAGATATCAAAATGAGCATTATTACACGTTTTGGACGTGATACCCACCAGCACAAGCCAGTCTGGTGGCGACTGCAAGTATTAAAAATTAGTTATTTAGTTGTGATGCATCAGCTGATGAAACCAATAGAAAAATGCGAAAGACAGCGAGCAACACGGCAAGTAAATTGTGAGCTGAAGTGTAAACACTATCATCTTTTGAGAAACCATCATAGACCATATGCTGTAGAGCCCATTTTTGGTTTCCTGTCAAATATATTGCGACTTGCGTGACAACGTTTTGATTTTGAACAGAGTTTGATCATTCAAATGACCACCAATAAATAGATTTCACTCTCTTTTATTGGAATTTGTGGGTTACGTAATCTTTTCTTTGTATTTTCTACCCCCACAGCACGCTCACTGTGGATTCCGTGCAAGAACTGAAGGGGGCTCTTAAGCCTATCCCGTTGATCAGGTCCTTTTTTTTGCTTTTTTGTTTTCCCCAATCTTCCTCGGTTGTCAAATGAAAGAATTTGCCCAGCCTCTATTACTTGCGGCTCCAGGCCCAACTTGGTCTTCTCTGCAGGGGGCCTTTTGTGTCGCGTAGGGCAGCTGGGAAGAGGGAAAAAAAACGTCCGCGCTGCTCGATGGTAAGAGGAAATAAATAACATAACGGCCTTTTTCCTTTACCCATCGTCCTCCGTGAGCCTACTACTTTTTAAAACAAAACTCAATGCAGGGCTGGCACTACGGCAAAGGGCTGATTTATTATAGGCCAATATTTCGGCTAACAAAAGTAGCCTTCCTCAGGACCAGAACAAGAATGAACATTGAAAGAAGGAATGAACATTGAACTGTTTCTATTTCTATTTTTATTGTATTTCTCCTTGGATTTTTGAAGAGGATGCATTCAAGTGAGTCCCTCAATCATGACGTCATACAATGGAGGATGGACCTTGTGTTACACAACTGATGAATACGCCAAACCCAAGACTGAAGTCAAGCATAATGCCTCATTTCCTTATGGAACTGACGGGTACAGGACGAACTGCAACAACATCGAAGTAAGTTGAGTCTCCAGGTTACTCATGATTAAGTGAATCTCGGATACTCGATTTCCCATGAACGCCTTGTAGTTGGAGCCCGTGTGATGAATCCAATTAAAATCTGTGGTAGAATCACTCCTAACAAGAGAGGATATCATATCCGCGACTAGGGTTGGGGATGTGCCTTCCCTTCCGCTTCTGGTTAAGATTTCATTTCAGCGTGACGTGATTGACATAACATAACATAACATAACATCAGTTATAACATCACCTATTTAAACCTCGGAGTTAGAGCTACTACTAATCTGGCAAGAGTAATTAACACCTCGTGCAAGAGGGGGTTGAGGGTTACGTCTTCGTTATCAATTGAATTGTTTTCTGTGTTTTATCGCTTCAAAATACTTAGTACTACCGCTTATCCGTCGTTCATCGATATTTTTAGGCGCGTGAAAGCTTGCATTAGCAATTCGCCTCAATAAATGCGTTAAAATCATGGCGCTGTTTTCTAGCCCAAAGGAAATTTTAATTACCTTTCAAAAATTATTTTGTTGTTTTAACCTTAATGTTATAAATGGTTTTCTCTTTTTGCTTTAGTTCACTGAGATTATTATCGTTGATCACAAAACTGGAGATAAGGCTTACTTCAGGCGGAAAACCAACCTAACCATCAGAGCCGCTCGTAAATATGGGAAGAAAGCTAAAACCTATGGATTGTGGGAAGGCTTTGGATCCATGAATAGCAGTTACTCGTATCAGCTGTTGATCTGCGATACTTCTTTCTACACCGGGTTTTTTGTCTCTGGATACACCAACTGTTACAAGCGGTGTAACCATTGGTGTGATGATCATAAATCGCCGTATTTTCGTACAGCTTCCACAAGGTCGTCTCATAAGGGTGTAGCTTTCAATACAAATGGTGCCAGATCCGTCAGCACTCGGCTTATAAGTGTCGGTCTACGTTAGTAGGTACTGACTATAATCACGCTTCAGGTTTTACTTTTGTTCTAGCTGTAGGCCTTACCTGTTATCCAGATGACTCTAAGCGTGATATTAGATTAAAAGTTCTTTCAGTTTTGAAGTTTAAATACATCGCCTGTTGTCTATGATTTGACTCATCTCATCGGACTCTTGCCGTTCATAACTACAGCAAGGACCATCTTCCAGAACTTACTATGGTCTTACAAGGTTTAGTGTAGGGGTATAAAAAACCTAAGAAACAATACCTATTTTAGCTAAGGCCTCTCTTGCAATAGAGCGTTTTCACTCACGAGGCCAGCATCTATGCTAATTTATTGGAACAAAGGAATGCATTTACATGAGAAAAGAGTTAAACTCCCAGAGGATTTTCTTGGTACACCAACATGGCCTCCGTTTCATTGTTTTGCAACACCAATATGGCCGCCGTGACGTCATGTGAAAACGCTCTATAGTTTAAAAAGAATAAAAACTCCTACTACTTGACAGTAAGGGGTAACTAGTTCTACAAATAAAACCTCCTGAACTGCACGTGATCGTTGCCAAATCGACCGCCCTTCCCTTTTGACCTTCACATGCACTTTCCCAATGTAATACTTCATTTAACATGGTAAGCTAGTTCGATTTTTTTTCTTACTATTGTTGCATATATTGTGGGAATAAAATGAATTTGAACTTGAACTTGCAATTACACTGTAATGCAATGGTGCCCTTAAGATCTTGATCTTAACCATTGGTGCGCCTGCGTCAGGTCGAGATATGAAGCAAGTTTGGAGAGCTCGAAAGTGGCTAACTCTCCACCTGGAAATCTAGCCTCAGGAGTGCTCTCCAAACTTTTCCATTGCTTTATATCTCGACATACACACAGCTGAAGCATGAACCAATTGTTTTATAACATTTATATTCTTACTGAAAACGGCAGTTGACTTAAATTTTATCATTATTACTATTATTATTTTTATTATTATTATTGTTGTTGTTGTTGTTGTTGTTATAGTGCGCTCACTCGTCAATGTCTACGGACTATATATTTTTACCTCATAGTTTTGTTTACAAATGTTTAATCTTAAAACTGAGAGAAAGTTTACAGAAGTCGCTTAAGACAACATTCAAAAAACCTTTACGAAAATGGAAAATGATTCTTTTTGAACGAACTACTTTGCAAAAAATGATCAGTTTGCACACGCCATAGCTTACGTGGATGACAACAATTTTCACCTCGTTCCCAAAATCGTACCCAGTTGGTCTTTATGTGTTTTGGGGATAAGAGAAGATTTGGGTTAGGTTGCGGCGCGTACGGGGGTGTCATAAACCTAGATTTCGAACGTGAAATCCGAAAACGGATTTTACCTCCGAGACATCCGTCCTCAAGGTGGATTTCAAGTATGAAATCTAAATCCGGATTTCATGATTTTTGATTGGGAAATCCGAAAAGGGATTTACAAAACTGTTCTCGTGCGGTGAACAGTGGTCTTCTTTCTACAAATTGTGCGTACCCCTGCATTTTCGCCTTTCTTGAGAACAGTTTTTAATATCCGTTTTGGATTTACAAAACAAAATCGGAAAGAAAGAAAATAAGAACAGATTTCTTAGCTATGAAAATTTTCGGATTTTGCGTTCGATTGAAAATCCCAACTTGATCCTGATTTTGAAATCTAAATCCAGGTTTCCCAATCGAGCGCACCCTCTTTAACAGATTCAAGTGTTTCTCGTTATAAAACATGAGGTAAATGCCGTGTACTATTGAGTCATGGACGCAGCAAAGCTTGTTGGCGTCGTGGAGTGTGCTCAATGGATCATATGAAGCACTCTCGCGCTATTGAAGCCAATTTGATTAGGCGAATATACTAGAGCTCTATGTTATAAGAATCTAAATGGCCTCCACGAAGACAGCCTGGCCCTAATGCGACAGATATGGCTAATTACTCTCTTTTAATAATTTTGCATGGATAATATATAATGCCGGAAAAACGTATTGTGCGACAAAATGAGTAGAGCCAAGTTTAATCTCTTTACAGAAAATGCCCCTCACCAATTTCTGCCATATACAATAGTCTATTAAATCATGCCTTTGAATAATTAAGAATGATGAATTTCATATTTACCAATTATACGTATGGGACATCCAGTTTCAAGATGTTTATAATTTTGGCTAAAGTATATCCACGCATTTCATTCTTAGTATTTCGACAAAAAAGTGTTATATGACTGTTTATAAAATCATTATTTATTTTAACTATAGCCAACAGTAAACGTCACCTTTCTCTACTTGCTTTTACAAGTTTTACATAAATAAAATTGAGAATATCATATTGATAGGCAAAGTAAATTACAGCTTTAAGTTTAATCCCTTATAAAAGAAAACGTCACTTAGATTAACAAGATTGGCCATATAGTGATGATAGTGATGGTCTAATTATGCCTTTCAATTAAGGATGTCGAACAGCAACCATTTCATATCGGGCATCACTTTCAAGATGTACAAATTTTTGGCTCCAGTAGATTCACGCATTCTATGGTTCTTCATAATCTTGGTATTTCGTGTAAAATGCGAATTTTTTGTTGACAGCTCAAACAGTTTAAAGCGACATACAAAAAACGGTTTTTCCTTCGCAAACTTTGAAGCTAACAAATTTTCCTATCTAAACATTACTCCACTCGTTTCTGCTTCAGTGAAAGGGGTTCATGAATGTGGTATACTTTGTCTCGATCATTCATCATGTGTTTCTGCGAATTTTGCGTCGTTATTTCTTGAGGAAGGAGACATTTTGTGTGAGCTGTTACCAAGCGATAGATACAACAACTCAGACAAGTTAGTCTTCAGCTCAGTGTTTAATCACTTGAGCATAAAGGTGGGTAGTGAAATACTTAGCTTCTATTATATTTATTATTCTTCTTTGATGGATTTAAATAAAGACCATGGTCCACGGCCTGTTATTTTTTTAAGGTTCAGTAGGGTTTAAACATTCTTAACGCTCGGATACTGAGGAAGAAAATTTTTTTTTTTCAACGCGGAAGAAACTATTTTTGCAATTCACTCTAATCCATGTACTGGTATTGAAATCTGGTTTCAGACTGACCGATTTATTACTCTCCTTTGCAGAGGAATAGCAGAGAGTAAAATGATAATAACGTTTTAAGAGAGTGTAAGTTTTCTTGCGATAGTTTCGGGGCACCAGCCACCTTCTTTGTGGGTTCATAGACTTTCATCAAGAATCAATTTTAAGATCCAAGAGTAACAATTTTTCCGTAATTCCGGCATTTTTTTTCCCTTTTTCCGGTCGTTAATTAAGCTTATAGTTCATTCGATCATATCCTTCTTATTAGTTTCTTTGTTCGAATTTAAATGTGTTTCGTTCTTCGTGCTGTTTTTTGCCCGCTCGTTAAAGTCTCTATGCCTTTTCATCTTCATTAGCGCCTTCTTTATTTTTTTTTGCATATTCAACCGTATTTTACATCGCAGTGTGGCAGTACAATTTTCAGGTTTGTTTTGCAACCCCAACAGCCCCCCCCCCCCCCCTCCCATAACCCAACCACCACAACCACCACCACCACCCCACATTAAGCACGGTTACCACCGCAGTTTTCGCTGGCCGTAACAATTCAGTTCAAACCACGCACAGGCACGCTCTTCGTATCACGTATCACGCTCGTCTCCTATCAAATAAATGTTCATTTATTTAGTGGATTTGGTTTTGTGATGTTGATATTTGAGACCACGAATAGTTCTTCGCTTATTGCAGTTTCATTAATGCTGACGAAAACTCAACAACCTGCACCATGGCAAAAAGATTACCTTGCACCTTTCCCTTAACACCCCATCAAAATCTTCCTGTTACAGGGCAGGGCCATTATACTGATTCCACCTGTGTAGAAGTAGAGCAAATGTGTTCGATACACTCATTATTACGAGTCTGCAAGATCGACTACACTTTTCACATAACATTCATAACATAACAATAACATTCTATTGGATACCATCGTTACACTTTGCTGTTGATCAACATTCTTAGCTCTTTGGCAGCAGGATGTATTTTTTCGCATACATACAAAAATCTTAGCCTTCAAACAGACTGTAATTTAACAACGACATTTTTCAATTTTAAACAGACCCCTTGCTCAAATGACCCCTGTATGAACAATTCAACTTGTGTGGCCAGATACGAAGAAGACGACTATTACTGCACATGCGCTAAAGGAACCAGAGGGAAAAACTGCAGTGACATAGGTGATGACTGTATAACTTAGCGAAATAGCGTACCTGCTGGAAAGAGTACCTCCTTCTATCAAGCGCCGTGTTAAAGGTGCAGTGTTAAGAGCACTAATAGAGACACTATGTCGCCAACAGCTTTTTAATCACTAAAGGACAGAGCAAGCTTCCATGCACCGTCCGCTTAAAACAATGTTTTGACGTGTTTCAAGTTGCCGTCAGTTATAACAAATAAGTTAACAAACTAACAAAGTTTTTTTAAAAGGTAGCGAGTAGGGGGAAACAGAATGCTTTAGTGGTCTCTGTAATACAGAAAAGTGTCCGCTTAGGGACTGGTCAAGAAGTATAGGGGGGGTTGGGCCGGAGCATTTGGAAATGTGGTTGATAAAAAACACATGGCCCACCCCCTCCCTTCGGCACAAAAAAGACTGACCCACTCCTAAAGCATGGCTGGAAATTCCATGACCCACCCCCTTGTTAAAACATGAATGTTTGGTTTCCTCTTAATAATCCAATAAAACCTTGTTCTGTGTTTTACAAAATTTGTTGATACAATGCTACAACCGATATCAAAATCACAGACATGATACCTTTCACTGAAAAGACAAATGGGAAAATCCGAACGTTTCTTGTTTCGATGGACGTTATGAGTCTTGACACAAATATACCGCAAAACGAGGGTACATTGAAATTGTCTGTCACAAAGCATATGAAAATTTCTACAAAGACAACCCATTCCTTAACATTACTTGCCGGAAATGCTTAGAATAGTGCTCAAAGAAAATTTCTTTCACTTCAATGGAAAGTACTACCCACAAAACCATGGAACTGCAGTGGGCACAAAGACAGCAGTTTTGATTCCTTTGCCAACATTTTCAAGGCGTATATTGAAACAACAACTCTAAGCAAAACCATCTTTAGAACAACAGTTTGTGGAAATCCTACATACACAATACCTTTTCCCTACGGGACATGAGTAAACCAGACATTGAAACCTTCATTGAACAAGCAAACTTACATCACCCAACTATTAAATTCACGGCCGAAACATTTGACACTGAGACTGCGTTTTTAGACACGGCTGTATACAAAGGCACAAGAGTCAAGGAAAAATCTATCCTTGATGCAAAGACACATTTTAAACAAATGGAAACCTTCTTGCACACTCTTTTCACCTCGTGTCACCCTCCAAGTGTTAAAAAGAAGAAGCCTTGAGAATCCTACGAAAAAAAATCCTCAAAAACAACCTTTGAGGAAAATAATTCAAAATTAAAAAAAAAACGCTTGATGGACAGAGGCTACCCACAAACTTTGATAGAAAACCTTACAAAAAAGGAAAATCATTAAAGGACATGCTTGTCAGAGCCCAAAAAAAAAGGTCAACTAAGGGTTTCATGCCCGTATAGATGTGCAGCCTGTCACCCTTTGCATTTTCTCGCACAACAGGTTTGTGAGTATTTTAGCAGTAATTCCAGCTGGCTGTGTTTTATATAACAAGTGTGGTCAACTGTCTCGTTAGTAGTTAGTGCCTATCTATGTAATAAAATAAGGTGACCCACCCCCTTAGGGTAGCTGAAAATTGCACGACCCACCCCTTGCGCAAGGCTCAAAACCTCATGACCCACCCCCTCTCTGCTCCGGCCCACCCCCACCTATACTTTTTGACCAGTCCCTTACGCGAGCTTTTCCCAAAATGAGGTTTAAAATATAGTGTTTACATGTGGCTGGGACTATCTCCAGTTATGGGTTTCGGTTATGGCCCGCCGGGGGCTATGGGTTATTAAACTGAAATTACGTTTACTTAGTGTGCCGCGTACTGATATTTTTCAGCAACCAACTGTAGAGATATTATGAGTCAAGGTCATTCCGCAGGAGATGGTATGTACTGGATTATCCCGGATGGAGGAAGCCATTCAAACGCGTTCCTAGCTTACTGTGATATGACGTCATACAATGGAGGATGGACCATGTGTTACACTACTGATGAATACGCCAAACCCAAGACTGAAGTCACGTACAACACAACATTTCCTTATAGAACCGATGGGTACAGGACGAACTGCAACGAAATCGAAGTAAGTTCATGCATTTGATATAAAACACCTGCTTTGCCTTTAACATCCAGAGGAACGCAATGGATCTGTTCCTCGGGCAAATTTTTGTGGCTGGGAGACACACACATTTTCCCTATCGGACCCTCCCCCGGCCCACTTAAAAGCTGAATTTTGCCCTATGACCACACCCAAACTGGCCAGTAATGTCTGAACATACGTCTGTTAGGAAACTTCCCAGTAAGTCATGTCACAGGTTGTAGGTGCACCTTGCTGACTGAGAACTCTTCCATTAGTCTAGCTGGGAGTGAGGAACAGATAGATTTCCCCCAGTAATCTCCCAAAATGCTTAAAATGGCTTCAGAAAGCTTTATTCATACTTTACATTGTTGTTGTTTTAGGTCTTTTTCTCAAAACTTCTCGCTGGGTGCCCCTGAACATGTAAAATAAAGCGTGTCACTTTGTAAACATCCTTTCAAATTCAGACAATATTTTCAGGGTTCCATCGAGCTGACTTTGTTAGCAGTCACCTGTTTAATACACCCCGGCTTGCTCTATAAGGGTCTAAGCAGTACATATCAGAACAAGCTATAGTAAGGGGAGCAATACATAACGAAATTTTCCCTTTTAGACGCAAAAGAACAAAGTTCGAACACAGTTTCGTTCAGTTTGTGCTCTATCCATGAATAAATTCATCTTCGTTACGATGAGCTTCACCGCTAAATTATCAAATCCGACATTCTTTTGCTTCTTCTTTAATGACGTGAAGGGACCGGTCATTCTTTATGTAGAGGTGGGGGGCAGGGAAAAATATGTTAATGAATATTATTAGTGGAAACTCGGGATAAAGGAAATCGCTTAAATCGCAACGGATCGGGAAAATAAACACACAGGAAGCAAGAAGACACCAAGTAAACAAGGTAAAGTGTATTTTATTGGAAGTTCATGCGAATATTTATCTTCTCGAATCTATTGGCCTGAATTCCCATACAAATCCTTTATAATGACGGCCATTTTGAAAATTACGAAGCCGCACGTACTCTCATATTGAGCTTGGGCCGCCTGTGGTAACAATACTCTGTTAAGAGGAAGACTTAATTGATAAATAAACATACTAATCATAAGATGATTAGTTACTTTGCATAACAATGGAACTGACCTATTCTATTACAAAATCAGTGTATAAATATAGGAAAAGTGATAAATTTTTACAAATCGTGCCTTCATGTGAAACACAAATGTAATAACCATGCAAAATACAATTCTTTTCAAATTATTTTCCTGCAGTTGTAAAAGGACTACTTTCTTGTTGTTTCATCATGTTTTCCTTGGGATATTGAGGAGACAAGCGTTTCGTCAAAAACAATTCAGTCAAACCAAATATTAAAGCAGATAGGTGTGGATTCTTTATTGGCTAAATTTGAAATAACAATAAAGTTTAGAGTGCAAACAGAATTTCTGTCAAATACAAATGACTAAGTTGTACAAATTAAAATAGTTATGCTTTAGATAAACAAAAAAGCAATATGATTAGCAAAAATTTGTACAATTTAGTATTACTATTTCACATATCTAATGGACCCATCTTAAAATATAACTCGGATCAAATTGCTAACCCCCACCCCCCCTCCCAAACTTCTTTATCAAAAAAGCTTTAACCCTACTTCTAGCCAATAAGAAATAGCCTTGAACCCCCCTTTTTCCCTTCCCCTCCTCTACATAAATAATGACCCGTCCCTAACGCTGCTTTTTTAGCTAATAAAGAAATTTTATTTTAATCAGAGACATGGTGTAAAAGTTTTTTGGCTAAATATTCAA